>NC_141695.1:1670073034-1670533163 GCF_964263255.1 Lissotriton vulgaris
CTCACTGCACCATCCCAGTTTCAGAACCTGGCTGTATGCAAATTAGTCTGTTCCTGTCCCAGTGCATGATGGGAACAGGGCAAACCAAACTACAAAAGCCAATTCTTACACTGGGAAGGAAACAAGCTCCCGGGGACCGGTTTCTGGCATTACAGCCGTCTTCGGCCCGGTTTGCTTGAATCCTGATGGTGCAATGAGCAAGGGTCTCACATCTGAGAATACCCTTCCACGCTTAGGGTGGACAAAAATATTTACAACAAGGGGTGGTGAGGGACAGAGTCTCTGAATTAAGCAGAAAGCTCTCACCCAGTCAAGAGATCAGGGCTAGATCCAACACCGTTTTTTAGCTCACTGCACCATCCCAGTTTCAGAACCTGGCTGTATGCAAATCTGCCCTGTTCCCATGATACACTGGGCCAGGGACAGACTGATTTGCATATAGCCAGGTTCTGAGCTGGGATGGGGCAGTGAGATAAATAACGGTGATGGATCAAGCCCTGATCTTTGGACTGGGTAAGAGTGGTCTGTTTAACTCAGACACTCTGTTCATCACCACCCCCTTTTCTAAATCGTTTTTGGCCACTATAGGTGTGGCATGGTATACTCAGACATGAGTCCCTTTCTCACTGCTCCATCAGGATTCAAGCAAGCCGGGCCGAAGAAGGCTGAAATGCCAGAAACCGGTCCCCGGTAGCTTGTCTCCTTTCTGGTGAAGAATTGGCTTGGTAGTTTAGTCTGCCCTGTTCCCATGATGCACTGGGCCAGGGACAGACTGATTTGAATATAGCCAGGTTCTGAGCTGGGATGGGGCAGTGAGATAAATAACGGTGATGGATCAAGCCCTGATCTTTGGACTGGGTAAGAGTGGTATGTTTAACTCAGACACTCTGTTCATCACCACCCCCTTTTCTAAATCGCCCATGATGAAGAGTCAGGAGGACTCGAAACGCGTAGGCATACGATGTTGGTTTTTACTGAAACTGCCTGCAGCCTTCTTGAATAAACGCACTTAACCAGACCTACTTGTGTGAGGCTCCTCCAAGCGTTGGCGAAACTTGTGTGTGAGATATATATATATATATATATATATATATATATATATATATATACCAACGTAATCCAGTTTATGGATGAATAAATGAATCCACTGGAGCCATGGCCACAATTCATAAACGGTCTTTTATTTTCGGCTTCGGGCAGACCCGACGCGTTTCGCAGTTACCTCACTGCTTTGTCAGGGGTGGTTCAATAAAGTGCAATACACACATTTAAAGGTGCAGGGTTCCACTTAGTAAACATAGTAAAAATACTTCCGTTTTTTTGTTTTCAGCAGAGTAAACACAAATAATTTTCACATTGCCCTTAAATGCATTTAAGCCATTCATAATCAATTAATTCTTAGATACAGCCCCAGTGGGCTAATATAAGTTCTAATGACAGTCCTTTTGCAAGCACATCAAGTTCATCATCAGTCAATAAATAATTAGAGAGGTTTACCACAGTCTGACTCTTCATTTCTTTTGCGCCTCTCTTCCCCTGGTCACCATTCCCACTGGGGTTCCTCCTGTGCTGTTTGTGGCGTAATTCTTCCCTCTTCCTCCTCTGCCGCCTCGACCACGTCCTCTTGCTGGGCTTTCGCTGTTGACTTGGAGATTCTGGGCTCTGCCTTTTGTCATTAGCGTAACTTCTTTTAAAAATCGTTATGCCCGAAGCAGAAAATAAAAGACCGTTTATGAATTGTGGCCATGGCTCCAGTGGATTCATTTATTCATCCATAAACTGGATTACGTTGGTATTTGTGGGAGTGGCATTCCCAGCCGTGTTGCCCGCCGTGAACTGTGGCTTGTTTTCTTGCCAAAAACTATGTTGGATATATATATATATATATATATATATATATATATATATATATATATATATATATATATACATATCCCGAGAATTGTTCAATATATATATATATATGCACACACACCACTTCTTCCGAAGAAAACGAGGCAGAGACCCTGGAGGAAACGTAAGGAAGCCTTTTTAATTTTCAAACCAGCGAATGCATTTCGGCAGCACTTCTGCCTTCCTCAGCGCCCAAAGCTTCCAATTCTGTGTGAACGCACGCTGCTGGTAAGTCCCTCCTCTTAGTGGCTTACCCTCGCACACCCGCTCCGCCCTCTGTAGTAGTTGTGCACACCTGTATATATATACATATCCCGAGAATTGTTCATCAGTCAATGACTCTCAGCCTCATTGAGTGCAGTGCCTGTCTTAAGGTGAACCACTCAAGAATTAATTTATCCACAAAAGAAGGTGACACTCTAATGTGGGGAATTATTTTTAATTTGTCACTGGGAACCATATGCACTCTAGTGGCAGAACTCTGTGGATGAATTTGTCACTTTACATTGAAATTATGATTGCTGGTATTTAGTTAGATATATTACGATGGTCGTTATTTAATTTGATGTGATTAATTCGATAAACAAGTAGAAATGGATTACATAATTTTTCTCAAATCAATAGAATATTTGCTGATATGATATAATAAATTCCATGAGTGGTTTGAACTCAGTTTCATGACAGTGAATATCAACATGAATTCTTAAGATGTGAAGCCTGTTGTTGGAGCTAAACATGTATGAGTATTTGATTTGATTTTTAAGACATCTAAATGAATCCACAAACAGAGCGCCTGATAAGCTTGTTGCTGTTAAATAATTGCAATTTTATTTATATAGCGCTTACTACCCTGACGAGGTGTTGAAGTGCTCTTCGGCGAGTAGTGCGCTATTCCGGAACCCAAAAAGGATTAGTGGTGGATTAATATAGGGAAATAGGAGGTAATTTTTTTGTTTGTTTTATTTATTCATAATATAACCATCATACATAACAACGAATCATGTTCACATTTGTACAGAATACATACAGCAAGTTGACAGAGCATCATGTAATTTCAGAGTGATATTGGAACATAGAATTCATCTGAAAGCAAACAAAATGTCCATTATCCACATACGGAATGTAATTAGTCAGTAGTGTTGGTCAGCATATATGCAGTGAATGGGCCCCAAATGTCACTTGGTCTTGAAGCACTGGGCAGCTCTTACGCATAGCAGGTAAGTTGATCACAACAGTAGGCTATATCCTGTAACCAGTGTACTGGTTTAGGGGCAGGTCTACCATCCCACTGGAGGGAGACCCTGCGTTTTGCTAGCTGTAACGCTATTGCCACCAACTTTCTATTGGTAGCCTTAAGATTCAGTATATTTCCTAGCAAGAAAACTTTCATAGTACATTCTATTGTTTCACCTACCATTTTTGTTAAGGTTACCGTGACTTTCCCCCAGAAATCAGCCACTTTTGGACATGTCAATGCCAAATGCTGAAAATTGGTATTATCAGCACCACACCTCCTACAGCAGTGCGAGTCCCTCAAGCCATACTTATAGAGTTGTGCTGGTGTGTAGTACATTTGGTGGTCATACTTATGATGTATAAGTTTAAGATTTCCGGTGGCAGCAAATTGGCCCATTAATTTACAACACACTTCCCACTCCTCCTCTGTCAGTGGTTGGGGCAGAATAGCATTTCATTTGCCCATAGGGCTCACTCCAATAGCAGCTTCATCTAACTGGGAGGCCGTGTACAAGCGAGAAACTAATTTATTCAGAGTTTGTGTGGTTTAAATAAGCTGCAGAGCTCCCAGAGCTGGTGGTTCATCAGGGATACAGGGGTATAGCGTCCGCACCGCAGCTCTCAGTCTACTATAAATAAATGTCAACATGGGAGTACTCTCTCTGTCCCCCACGAAGTCCTGTAGGTCAATAAACTTCCAATTGGGATAGATATCACCCATTTACGTTCCCCTGCATTGTGCATAGCTTTGAGAGATCCTGCTACACCCGTTACAGAGATCGCCATATTATGAACCAGGGGCATCGCCGGCGCATTCAGTGGGAGCCTCCGAGCATGCCTCCCCAGTTCATGCCAAGCCCGAGACGTACATCGCACGTATCCACTTCCTCCCATTCATAGACAGTAGTCTTGTTAACAATCATCGCTTTGAGTGGGATTGGGTGTACCGCCACTGCTTTAACTGCTACATGTGGTATGAATGGTGGCGCGTTTTGCCAATAAAAGGCATATTGTGCTTGTGCACACAAGTAATATAATTACATATCGGGTACTGTGAATCCACCCATCTCATACGGTCGCGTCTGTGTCTCCCACTTGACCCTCGGTTTTTTGCCACCCCAGGTTACCGTGATCTGTAAGGCGCGTGGCGTAGTAAAAAAATGTTGCGTCAAATGATTAGGAACTGCCACAAACAAATATAAAAACTTTGGCAGACCACCATTTTAAATAGGGCCACCCTGTCTGCAAACGTTAGTGGTAATCTAATCTATCGGGATACCTGCTCCTAAAGTCGGGATATTGCTGTGCCATAATTAGTACGAATGATGACCTGTGGGTATCCATGGATCCAGACACCCACATACTTTACTGGGTATGAGCTCCATTTTAGTGGGTACCCTAATTCAACTTGTGTTGTGCTCTCTGTCAGAGATAACACAACTGATTTATTCCAATTAATTGCGGGGCCCGAGTACCATTCAAATCGAATATATTCTCTAAGGAGTTGTTCCATGTACACCGCCGGTTCCCGTACGTACAAGACCATGTCGTCTGCATACATGGATACTACTAAAGGCCGCTAGAGGAAACACAGTGCCGCCTTAGCATGCCTCTGTCTCAATATACAGGCCAGAAGCTCTAACATTACCGTAAATAGCAAAGGCGATATGGGGCATCCCTGCTTCGTGCCCCCGCAGATCAGTAGTATGTCTGATGTCTGCCCATTTATACGCACACGGGCCACCGGATCTGTATATAATAACTTCATCCAATTGGTGTAGCTATATGGCACTCCCATACAATGCAACACTGCGAACATGTAACGCCAAGCGATAGAATCAAACGCCTTTGCAGCATCCAGTAGGACCGCTGCTACAGACAACGTAGGTTCTAGGAGGTGCATTACTGCGAACAGCGTCCTTAAATTGTGCGCCGTGGAGCGGGTAGGGATAAGCCCTGATTGATCTGTCAACACCATGATGGGCATTAATATTCTTAACCTGGTTGCCAGTACCTTCGCTAAAATCTTAACATCAGTGTTCATTAGTGACAACGGTCTGTAAGATTCACATGTATCAGGCTCTTTCCCTGGTTTCAATAATGCTATAATTAAGGTTGCACGAAGCGTGTCCAGAAGCTGTTGCTGGTCATAGGCTTCATCAAACATAGCCTGAATATGTGGCACTAAGATATCAATGTATTCTTTATAAAACTCTGCTGGGAGTCCATCTGTGCCTGTAGCCTTGCCATTAGGCAGAGCAGTAATAGCATCTCTTATTTCATCAGTGCATCAGAAAGTCTTGCTGCCCTTCCGATAACCAAACCAAAGCTGTATCTTCTAAGTAGTGTGCTATACCATCCTCGTCAGCAGTTTGCCTACTACCATACATCGTTTTATAGTGTTGCACAAAAGATGCAAGAATACCTGCTGCGTCGCAATGAACTGAATCACCCTCAGTAATTGATTGTACTGTGCAATTTTTCACCCATGGATCCATGATCTTAGTGGCTAAGGCTCGTCCTGGCCTGCCACCCTTCCCGTAGTATCTGGCCTTCCAGCGACTCAACATGTGTTGCACTTCCTGGTCCGCCAAATCATTATATTCAGTAATTTTTTAATATATTGAAGCCAGTGTAGCACTCTCTGTTGTACTTTCATGCTGTTGATCTAAGTGCATTAATTCTTGTTCAATCTGTTTCATTGAGCCCTGCAATGATTTAAGTACCCCAGCCTGCAGATCTATGCACACTCCACGTATCGTTACTTTAAATGCCTCCCATACCGTGCCCAGGCTCTGTACTGACCCAACATTGTCAGTAAAATAATTTTCAACGGCCTCCCGCACTCCATCTCTGAAAAAAATATGAGTTAATTTGAGTGGTGGACATGCGATCTGTTAGTTGGATTGAATAGGATAATGGAGGGATGGAAGAGGGAAGAGTTTAGAAAGTATTATTTGGGAGATCATAGAAGTAAGGTGAGGTTTGGGTGAGTAAAAGGAGAGATGGAGTAGGGAAGAGTCTCTGGAAAGAGAATAGGGAAATCATAGTTGTACAATGAGGTTTGGGATGTGTCAAAGGAGGGATACATGAGGGAAGAATTTGGAAAGGGTTGTTTGGGAGATCATAGTAGTAAAATGAGGTTTGCAGTGAGCCAAGGAGGGATAGAGGAGGGAAGAGTATAGAAAGGGTTATGTTGGAGATAATTATAGTAGATTGAGGTTTGGGATGAGACAGAGAGTGGAGGTAGAGGCTATATTGATAGAGGTTTAGGGTGAGACAGAGTAGTGCATTGGAGAGAGTCAAATGTGTTTTTTTTCTTCTTCATCAGCTCACCTAATACCTGGAACAAAACCACCTACTTGACTCCTCATAATCAGGATTCAGTGTGAACCACAGCACTGAGACCATGCTGATCACCACCACAGATAACATCAGAACCCTCCTCGACCATGGAGAGACTGTGGCCTTGATCCTCCTTGACCTCCCTGCTGCGTTTGACAGTTACCTACCACATCCTCATCAACTGACTCTACAAACGTGGCATACAGCATAACGCCCTCAAGTGGATCACCTCCTTCCTTACAGGACGCACACAGAGCATCCAACTGCCCCCTTTCATCTCCGAACCCTATTCCATCATTATAGGGTACCCCAAGGATCATCCCTCAGCCTCACCTTGTATTACACCTACATGACCCCCCTCGCAGACATCTTCAGATCCCACGGCTTCAACATAATTTCATATGCAGACAACACTCAACTTACCCTCTTGCTTACTGAAGACCTCTGAACCTCCAGAACCAGCTTCTAGGATGCCATGACCAATGTAGGCAACTGGATGAGAGACAACTGCCTTAAACTCAACTCTGACAAGACAGAAGTGCTTATGTTCAGGAAGAACACTTCTGTATGGGACCATAGCTGGTGGCCAGTAGAACTTGGACCTACACCCACTCCAACAGACCAAGCTCACAACCTAGGCATCATCCTCGACAGCGAACGACCATGAAACAACAAGTCAAAGCAGGTTCCACCTCCTGCTTCCACACACATCTCACACTCTGCAGAATCTTCAGATGGTTTCCTGTCAACACCAGAAGGACCGTCACTCAGGCCCTCGTCACTAGCTGCCTCGACTACAGCATCGCTTTCTACGCCAGCATCTCCACCCGGCTCTTCAGAAGACTCTAGACCATAATTTTGCAGCCAGATTCATCCTGGACCTCCCCAAATGGACCCACATGACCCCCCACCACAGAAACCTTCACTGGCTTCCCATCCAGAAGCAATGCCAATTCAAGATCCACACACCTACAAAGCTCTACACGACCAAGGACCAGTCTACATCTACCACCGACTGAACTTCCATCTAACCGCAAGACACCTGCGCTACTCCTCACTGGCCCGTGCGTACACTCCTTCTTTTACATCACTGCCAAGACCTGGCAAGAACTACCCCTCCATCTTCGAACAGCACCGTCCCTAGCAGACTTCAGAAAGAAACTCAAGACAAGGCTTTTCGACTGAGACATCGCACCCACAGCGCTCAGATACCCCTAGGGGTGACAGTGCTGCGCTATACTAATGCAAACTGATTGATTGATTGATTAGTACATAACTACATAGAAAGGGTATAAATGTATAAGGAAGATAATATATCGAGCTTTAAAGTTGTATTGTACAAACTCAGACTTACTTTCAAGTGTTGCTGTACTTGAAGCTAATTGATTTGTGTCTTTTTATAACAATTTTTTTATTAGATCTTTTCTTCAGTATTTCAATAGTGAAGCACTTGTAGATAAAATAGTTATGATAATATTTAAGTATTGTGATATATGAATAAAAAAGAGACCCATAAGGATCTATATATATAGATATATATATATATATAATTTATTTATATATTTATTTGCGCATAAGTAATATATACATTTTTAAGCAGACCTAAAGAATATTTATATATTTTAAAAACCATAGTTATTATACATGTTTGTATAATGAAATACACATATCTAGATATATACATATAATACAATTATAAATGTTTACAAACACAGGGATATGCTGTACTTGAGCATGGTGGTTATGTAGGAAAGAGCCAATTCTTGAGAAGTCTTCTGAAGATAAGATAGTTATCCGTGGATCTTATGTTTATGAGTTATGAATTACATAGTCTTGTTGCTTGAACGTGAGAAAGATGTACCACCTATGGTTTTTTACTTGCATGGTAGGGTTTTGAGGCGAGTTGCCAATCTTGAGCGGAGGTTCCTTTGTTGAATGTATTGCTTTGTGGATGGTGAAAAGCAGCTTGAAGAGGGATCTTCTGGCAACCGGTAACCAATGAAGGGCCCTCAAGGCAGAAAAGAAGATCCGTGGGAGAGGCCATTGCTGTAACCAAGTTTAGACAGTATAAGAGAGATAGTGGCTTGGACCTTGTGTGGAAATACCAGGTGGGGTAAGATGCGTCGCAGAGTTTTCATGATAATGAAGCTTGCTCTTGCTAATTTGTCCACTTTAGCTTTTATTGATAACTTGGAGTCCATGGTAATTCCAAGGTTTATCACTTCCTTAGATACTTTAGGAGGTGGTCCCAGATCGTCGGGCCAGCCGCAGAGTGGGTCATAAGTTTTACAATCGCAACATGTGATTATTTCAGTTTTGGAAGCCTTCAATTTGAGATGGCTTAATGTCATCCACTGATCAACGGCTATAAGGCAACTGACAATTTTTAACTTTCCAATGTCTTTGGGGCTGTCCAGTTTAAGGAGTATTTGTATGTCATCTGCATAGTTATAGCATGTGAGCTGAAAGTTCATTATTATTGCCAGCAATGATTTCATTTAAATGATGAAAAAGCATGGGTGAGATGATAGAGCCTTGAGGGACCTCTGCTTTTTTGAAGTACGGTTTGAATGAGAAATGGTGAGTATGGATGACATTTGTTATATTTCGTCGATGAGGTCGTCAGGACACAAGAGGACCTCATCGCCCCACCACCAGTGCGCCAAGAGGCACGTTTGCAGAGTGGTGTAAAAAGAGCCGTGGCATTGGACCACCTCTCTACAACGCAGCTCTGTGACCCATACTGGAGGTACCTGGGGGGCTAGTTGGCCCCCACCACCCCGAAACTTTCAAGACAGGAGCTGATCGGAGCACCCCATTCGTTTTGAAAATTTCAATTTCGCGAAGATTCGTCAAACGGCGCCAAAAATATTGGCAAAAGAAAAAACACTATTTGAATATGAATAGAAATGAGGTCAGGTCACAACTATAACTACCTACTGGCAACTGCCAGTAGATAATATATATATATATATATATATTTTGGAAAATCGTCACGCTGCAGACTCACACTGCCCAAATCCAAAATGACGAAGAGTGGACCCAATAGTTGCTGGTGCAAATAAGTGGATTTATTTCATAATTGCCAGCGCAATTTGGTAAGGCACCTGCGTGGTAAAGGCTGTTTCTCCTGAGCAATGTGCCGAAATGCATTTTCGGAAGTCTGTCTCACGGTACCTATGTGCATTTTCCTATCATATCACGAGCAACCTTTTCATTAATGATCCAAACGTAAGCTCTATGATGAATATGCACATTTTTCTTACCCTTCTAACCAGTTTATTTTCAACCTCATATAATGACTTACTTTCTTTGGTTTCATGCTGCGTGGAGAAAGGCACCAACGATTTATGTAGGTGGCTAGAACCCCCTGGTGGTCGCTTGTGAGTAGGCAGGAGTTCCCCAGGCCTCCATCCTTTTGGGTGTTGGCCCAGAGATAGTTAGGCGACTTAAGTTCTGCAGCACAGGTATTGATTGTCCCAGCTAAGGGGAAAGTTGTGAGTCACGAGAAAAGTTTCAAAGTAGACTGGAAGGGTGGGATGTATGACGGTACAACGCGTACCGTCACAACGCATCCCTTTACCACGCATCCCTTACAACGCAAGTCGTTACCACGACTTGCGTTGGGGGTGTGGATTTCGAATAGTATAATTTACTATTCTAACACCAGTCCCCGTGGACCCTAGGGAAGGTGTTAGGATAGTAAATTTACTATTTGTAATCCTTTAGCGCCCTCCAGCGCAAGTCGTGGTAACGACTTGCGTTGTAAGGGATGCGTGCGAAAGGTACTGCACTCTAAAAACTTCGTGGTAAACAATGTTTACCGGAAGGGTGGCATGGGGCCTTCAGAGCACAACCGCTCCAGTTTTGTGGATGCATATATATGCTGATATTGTTATAAATAAATTGCAGTTCACGGTGACTGTATAGTCCATTCATCATCTTATTGGTTGTGGAGCAAAATTAGTAACCCCCCAATATTTATTGGTCCATCCAGGAGCGCTGTGGAGATTTGTGGACCCATTTTGCAGTTAATAGGGGGATGATACATGTCGTTATAGAGTTTGCAACATAGTTTGAAGAATTTCAGAGTGCCGGAACACTGGATCCAGTTTTTCCAGCAGGAAAATCAATTTGGGATTAGGGTGGAAGTGCACCCTATCCGTGGCCCCTACCGACTTCCTTCTAGGGAAGGAGGCTCAAGCATGTAATGGCCCCTTTCCTCTTGCAACCTTTTCCACCCACCACATCACACTGGCCTCCTGCTTATATTTACCACCTGCTCATGAGCATCAGTCCCCATAGTATTGGAAATTCGATGCAGAATGCTCCCAAAAATAACCAGGTCTGTAGAGTTATTCCACATTCCATGGAAATTACCTCATAATAGGCGTACTCAGGTGAAAGGGAGTGGTGTGGGGCAGTGGCCAGAGCAGCTGATTCTGGAGCGAGGGGGGCATGGTTCGATCGCCGGCGGCTGCTCAGCTCAACATCATGTGACTCTGGGCAATAGCTCACTTAGTTTCCCCGACGGCCCCAGCGCCTTGAAACCTTGGGGGGTTGATATGTTTGCGCTTTACAAATAGGAATTATTATTATTATTAGGTGTTGAATACTGCCTAGAATCTTTAGTTCTAGACACCTGGGGTCTAACTGGAATGATTCCATGTTGAGATTCTTCTGTGGTCTTCAGGGTTGGACTGGGACAAAAAATAGGCCCCGGGCACCAAAATAAAAGTGGCCCTCATTATCAAAGCATATAGCAAAAAAAGTGGTAATGTCAGGGAAAGCAACAGTAAAAACCGGCCCAATTGGCCATAAATCCGTCCCACAGCTGCTTGAAAAAAACACACACACACTGATCGGTCAGACCAGACCATCTGGCACTGCCCAATTGACCAATGGGTCCCTGGTGGTCTATTAAAGGAAGCAAAACTTCATCATTTGTCATGAACCTGAAGCACACCCTTTTCTTTGTCGGTTCAAACTAAATGTCCTGTTTTTCAGGTTTGGTGTGCAGCACTCTCAATGCGCTCCATCCCAAGTACACTTGCATAATTCAGTTTTTTTTTTTTTTCAGTTTTTAAGCTTTATTCGACATTTTGTCATAAAAGCATTCACCTAACCCTAATACAATAAATACTACACATAAAATACTTTCTAAAATACATATTAAACATAGATTGTCGAATAAATACATAGTAAAAATACAAAGCATTATCCCAATTCATATAAAAGATAGGTTTTTAAAAATATAAAGGATCATGTGGCAAAGTGCAGAATTAATAGTGTACATAATTTCATTGGGATGTGATTGCCATTAATGAACGAGTACGAATTATCCATGCCCAGGCCAAAAATGTTGCTACACCAACCACAAACACAGTGGAACAATCGGATTTAAGTATCCTAAGGGCTACAGATTGGCTGCGAGTTCCCATATTTAGGCACACTGGTTTTAGCCATTTGCGTCTTGCATAATTCAAAGAATCAGTTGTGGCCTCGTAAGAAGATTCATCCAATTTATTCCAATGTTTCACTCTTTTTATCCATCACGTCAAAGGTATAAAGTTTCTTGATTTCATGCTTGATTATTGATTATGTGTTTAATATTGTTTTACATAGTTGCATAAGACTGTGCAATTCTTTGTGACACGCAAAAGGCGTGCCACGACTGATTCTTTCTATTAAAGGAAGCGTCATTGGGTGTTGTTGGTATTGGTGGTGCAGTTCTAAGTTACATTGAAATAAACTATACATGATTGCTCCAGGTGATAGGCTGTATTTCTTCTTTCTGCAACTGATATAATGTCCCCAGTAATGAGAGATAGTATTGCCTGGCAATTTTTGAGAAAGGGATTACTGACCTAATGTGGACTGTGAATCATCTCGGTGGAAGCGGAGCCTGACCTGGCCTGCAAGATGCAGTCACTGTTTGTGATCTGGCACAGCTGCGGATGCTGAGTTTTCTCACTGGCAGACATAAATCTCAAACTGCTTAGATAAGGACGATTCTCATTAGAACTGAGCTTAACAAAGTGGCCTTAACATCTGTTTTCCTTATCTACAGCTGGGCAGTTTTCCATTTCTGACCCTTCAACTAACAATTAATCTTGTAACAAGTTAGAAAATTAATGTTAAAGTAAAATATTTTAACCAGCCTCTGGAAAAGCCTAAAAAGAATCTACAATGCTTCTACAGTAGCATTTTAGTCCTTGAAGCGTGAGATTGGTGACCAATCAGCTAACATTTCTTTCCTTCCAGCCTTCAAAATTGGAGCTCCTAAACTGATGCAGGAAGTAAGCAAGTTATCCCTAAATCCCCTGAGTTAAGCTGCGGGCAGAGGAGGATTCAGTTAGCTGGTTCTGTGGACACAGTCTGGATGCTGAAACCTCCTGGCGGTGAACAGCTGGCTTCTCACTTCTTCATGAGACAACCAGCTGGCTCTTGCCTGGCATCTCAAACTGATGAGTTGTTCTCCAAGGAAAGGCCTGAGAAGTAGTGCAGACAACAATGGCTTCCTTCTAGCTATCCCTGGCTCAGAATGCTCTCAGATCCTTCAGTCCACTGGCAGTGGGTCATGGGAGGGGTGAAGACCGGCTAAGATGATCCATAGCCCTATTCTCTCTTCTCATTCCAAGTACAAATGAGAACAAACTGAACGCATCCGAGATCACTATGTCTGAGTCAACGCAGCCAGCTTAGTAACACTAGTCTGACTCTCGGTCCAGACCCGGACCACGTGACCCGGGAAAGCACAGGCCAATAGATGGCTATCAGTTCTTTCTGATTGAACGAATTTCTGGATTCTGACTGACTGACTGAATTGTTTATTAAGCGCACTTATGCCGAGGCGTCTTGGCGCCTAAGAACTATAGACTCTGAACCCCTAACATTTCCCCTGCCATTGGCCTCCATTGTCAGGACCAGGGATTGGGGGAGTCAGAGAAACAACCCAGTCCAAGTGCTGCAGAACCAACCACTGCTGGACTCCCTGCGGATCTGGTTGGTGTCAGATATCAGGGCATTGTAGCACTTCAAGTGTAGGTTTCAATGATCTGGGTTAATCGACCAGAAGCTAGGATTGAAGATACACAGGAAACCACAAGCATTCAGGTGGACATCTTGCCCTGCATTCAATCCCAAGCGGTTGCCGTGGACTTGGCCAACATGGCTTCAATTTCCATGGGGGAAAGAGAAACACTTGGCTCAAGTCTCTGCAGAAAACTGATCCAATGAATTGATTCTTTGGAAGGCACCAGATGGGACTTAACTGAGATGTATATAAATCTAGGATTCTATAGCACTTTGCATATCTGTTATGCGTCCTCCACGCTGTTTGAAAAGACGATTCACAGATTGACCTGTCATTCAAATAAGAGAAACCCTGGATGCCTTGGGAAAGGAATATAGCCACCCATTTAGCCATGACAGACCCATTGACTTGAGGCTAGACTAAACAGGAGCCCTCTGAACTGGTAGTAATGGAGGCATCTTTGGGAGAACTGGAGAAATGTTTGGACCTGAAGATTCTGGTTCTGAGGACAGGATGATCTCCCCTGGAAGCCATCCTGCTAGCCAGTGAGGGGGGGAGACTAATCTGGAACATGTCCTCTGTGGAAATCACCAGGAGAGAATACAGTCAGAGGCAGAAAAACCTCCGGAGACTTGCCCAATAAGAATAGCACAAGGTACTAGCCGGATGGCAGGAAAAGAAACAAAGAAACTAGACTTAGGTCCCGGAGTGTTGCGAGGCACTGGGACAGGTTTCCAGCATGCTTAAACAGGGGAATATGAATTGGACGTGAGGTTAGGACCAGGAAAAAAAATCCTCCATACTGATTTGGGGGAAAACCACTACATTCGATTGGGATAGAGATTAGAAAGTCTCACTCCACCATGGTGCTTTCATTCTGTAACTATTTCTCTCTAAACAGAGAGGCAGGCAGCCCTCACAAACCCGCCACCGCCCTGGATGGACATCACCTCAGAACCCTACCGTGAGTGTGAGTAGAAGCGCGTCTCAAGAGTAAGCTCAATAGTAGGCACATAATAGAAAGGACTCAGCCTGTGGACGCTCCTGCCAATCAGTATGTGGAAATAGGCATCCATGAGATCCTATGAAGACCAAGACATTTCCAAGAGCACTCAACTGTTGGATAGCTTGGAAAGTCACCACGTTAAAGGTCAGATGGGGCAGGAAGAAATTCATCTACATCAAATATAGGATAGGTCGGAAGTCCTCTGATGGCTTTTAAACCAAAAACAAGATGGAGTATCACCCCTCCTCTTTCTGGGACCAGAAGCACAGCTGCATTGTTCAAACAAGCCCTTGTTGCACTACAGCTGAGCATGACCTTGACTGTGTAGACACTGAAGAGCTGGAGTGGGTTGGTCTCACAGAGCCTCCTGATACTTCATAGGGTAACCTGCTTCCACAACCTCAGGGACCCATGTATCTGAGTTTGAATTCTACAGAGCATCAGAGAACTCTAGGAGACAACCTCTGATTCACCCCAGGCATTCCAGTAGAGCAACAGAATAGCCATGCTTTGGACGTTTGGACGCTTGCCTCCAAAGGCAGGCTGTTATCGGGGCCCATGATCCCTCCCATGAAAGGGCTGCGCACAGATCTGCGAGTAGAAAAAAAGGGGCCAAAGAATCTCCAGGAACCAAATCCAACGTCACCAGCCAAGAGGATAAACAGGTGTATTCAGCTTACCGCCCTCTGCAACTTCTTACTGAGGTTTTTCAGTTGGCAATCAAAGAGCTTGGCTATCATGAAGGAGACATGAAGCAGCAGCACCTTCTGTGAGTTGTTTATAAAGCTACAATGCCCTCGCACACACAAATTCAGGGTATAGAATATTGTAGTCAAATCACAGTAATGTACACAGTGTAGAGGCAAAATAAGACAACTGCAATCCAAAACTGTATGTTGTGGAATTGATGTGGGTTTATTCGTTCCGTAAGCCAGCCAACACGTGTTTCGTCGCGTGGGAACAGATCACTGCGACTCCTCAAGGCTTTAGCCACGACCCAGAGACAAATCTGTCCCGGTGGGTGCCTATAAACAGACTGGTTGTTAGAACGTAATGTTGTTGGGGTTACTTTTAATTGGATAGGAACGCCAGTAGGGTAGTGAAATGATAGATGGAAAAACTTGTGTATGTCCAGAAGGATCCCAGGTGTGGTGGTTCCCTTCGTAGTTGTGAACGGATCAATGGCGTGTCTCGTCTATGTTTGTTGTGAAGTAGTCACTAGAAATTCGTATTGTTACGTGCTTGATATGTGTGTATAACAAGCCGTGGACCGGGAGGGGAAGCTGTGTCGATCTCCGGGTCTGGTGATTGCTACCTGATGCCGGATAGTCGTAGATGCGTTATCCCTCCTCCTACTTTTCCCGGTAGCCGTTTTCCGGAAGCCCACATCAATTCCACAACATACAGTTTTGGATTGCAGTTGTCTTATTTTGGCTCTACACTGTGTACATTGCTGTGATTTGACTACAATATTCTATACCCTGAATTTGTGTGTGCGAGGGCATTGTAGCTTTATTTATGTCTTGTAGGTTAGTTCTCTAACCCACAATAGAACGGTTAAGGGGTCTTCTCCGTTCGCCTGTCCGCATCACATCCCTATCACTAGTTTCTCCATACTTTGACGTTTACACCAGGTAGTGCGCCTGTCTTTTCTGATTTTTGAAAAACCCCACCAGTAGTATTTACCTTCTGTGAGTTGACCATCTTCTAGCAAAGCATCCAGATGTGGTGTCAAGTTACCGCCAAGGGCCCAGATGCTGCCACCAGTGTATGGAGGGAGCCTAGGGATATTCCTTATTATAATGTTTGTTGCTCCTCGATCATGGAAAGATGAGCAATCAATAATTTGTTGCATCTCCTTTACCAAGCCTTAGAATTGCTGAAGTAGAGACAGCACTGTGTGTCTAGCTTGGGGCCTGGCTCAGAATGGAATAGTGGAGGCTGAGGGAGAGCACTTGACTTCAACCTCCATTAATTTATGCACATGATCAGTTGGTTTGGTGTCCCATGAAATTCTAGTGCTGTAGAATATCATTAAACTGGGGCACAAGGTATCATTTGCTCAAGGACCAGGTAGTTCATTTCTTGGTAGGACTTTGCAAACTGCCCTATGCACAGGGAGACGCTCATGCTCGGCTTGCAGACATTGTACTCATCACCTAGTGGCATTGGCTTAAGGAAGGCCATATTCACACTGCAGTGCTCAAACACTCCAGCCATCTCAGCAAATTGCACATAAGGTCTCCCTTTGGCTCAGGACTTGCTCAACCTTCTTTAGATTCTGCCTCAGTGATTCTGGCCACCATGCTTGCTTGGGACGAGGGTGAGCCCCATGAGTCAGCAGGGCATCCGAAACTACGTAATCAATTAATTTTTGTAAAAGTTCAGTGAAAGGGTGCGAAAGAGGAGCCACGTTGTAGAATCAGGAGAGCGGACCTGCCTCACACAACATTCTGGGAACATTTGTGTGGCTCCAAGGCATCTCAAAGCAGGTGCCTGTCTGTAAAAACAACCACTATGTACAGCAACAGCCGCCGAGTATGAGACCCACGCAGTGCTTCCTGCCTACCCAGGATTTATGCCATCTAAACAACGCAGCCGATCGGACTCTGGCAAAAGCACCACCATCTTGGAGTCAGGCAAAGCTGAAAGGTTGTTCCAAGCTGTTAGAATGCAGCAGCATCCGTTCCCTTACTATAACAAGGGTACAACTAGACATCCTCCTAGTCACTTTATCTGCCCCTGACTTGATTCAATGGGTATGTCCTGTTATGCACCCTACTGCTTTCCTTTGCACGAGATGTTATGTATATGTGATTCACCTGCATTTATTTGTTTGTATAATTTGACGTATTTAATGTAAAGCGCTCTGATATCCGCAAGGATCTTGTTCGCGCTCTATAAAACCTTCAAAATAAATAAACTGCAAGAACAATGCCTGTCCCTATGCATATTGCTCCAGATGGAGCAAAAGGTGCTGCCCACAGACTCAGCACCTGGGCCATAGCATAAGAATGCTTCTCCTCAGGTACTAGAGTTGAAGCCGGCCCGTACTGCTGGGGTGGCAGCAGAGTCTCCTCTAGTGGAACCCTTGTTCTCAACAACCCCCATCCTGGCGGTAGCAGACACCCCTCCCTGATTGTGGCATAGCCACAGGGCAAAGAAAGAACATGCAACGCAAACAATAGAAAGAAGAGAGAAACTCACCGAAGGGATAGAAAAGGCATACCCTCGGTCAAGAGACAGAAAAAACAAGAGGGGTTTCGTGGGCACTCCCTACTTCTGCATCTAGGGGAAGAGCCTAGACTAGGGAAGTGTTAGATACAAGTATTTGTTAAGGGTTAGGAGAGGTAACTGAACATGCAAACCTAATACTACAAGGACTGCGATGAGGAAGACCGAGGAGGAGGTAAGTGTATCGGTTTTGGTTTCACATCGGTGCTTAATTCTGATGGGTGACAAACCTATTACACAGCAGGACTGGATTCCTTTTGAGGCTCCGATTAAAGCTACATTGGATATATAAACACACTGAGGGATACTGTGCTTCACTATTTGCAAAACATGGCACCTCTCGAGTGTTCCGTTGCCATTACACTTCCTTTCTGTCTTGGCATGCAGCACCCTACTCTAGATTGCACTTAGGCTGTCTTGTTTACGTAATTAAAGCAGAACTAAGTGTTTTTAATTGCTGTAGAGATCTATCCTGCTCCTCTCACCTGTCTGCAGCATTCCCATATCTGCCACTGTGCCAAACTGTTTGACTAGCTGCAGGACTGTAGTCTAATATTGTACACACTCAATTTGTATGCTTAGCGGTGAGTGCATAGCATTGAGGGTTAATGTTCTGTAGACGTAAAGGTTTATATGGAGTTTATGAGCCCAATTCACAAAGGTAAATTTAGACCTGAAGTTTAAGGTTAGATCTGAAGTCTAAGTTTAGACCTGAAGTCTAAGGCTACATTCACATAGGGTAAATTTAGACCTGAAGTTTAAGGTTAGATCTGAAGTCTAAGTTTAGACCTGCAGTCTAAGGGCCCAATTCACAAAGGTAAATTTTGACCTGAATTTTAAGCTTAGACCTTAAGTCTAAGTTTAGATCTGAAGTCAAAGTTTAGATCTGAATTATAAGGCTCCAATTCACAAAGGGTAAATTTAGACCTGAAGTCTAAGTTTAGACCTGAAGTCTAAGGGCCCAGTTCACAAAGGTAAATTTAGACCTGAATTTTAAGCTTAGACCTTAAGTCTAAGTTTAGACCTGAAGTCAAAGTTTAGATCTGAATTATAAGGCTCCAATTCACAAAGGGTAAATGTAGACCTGAAGTCTAAGTTTAGACCTGAAATCTAAGGGCCCAGTTCACAAAGGTACATTTAGAACAGAATTTTCAGTTTCGACCCTAAGTCTAAGTTTAGACCTGAAGTCCAAGTTTAGACCTGAAGTCCAAGATGAGACCTGAAGCTTAAGGGCCCAATTCACAAATGTAAATTTATACCTGAAGTTTAAGTTTAGAGCTCAAGTCTAAGTTTAGACCTGAAGTCCAAGTTTAGAACTTCCCAAAGGTAAACTAGGCCTGAAGTCTGACGGCCCATTTCACAAAGGCAAATGTAGATCTGAAGTTTAAGTTTAGACCTGAACTCTAAGGGACCAAATCACAAAGGTAAATTTAGACCTGAAGTTTACATTTAGACCATAAGTCTTACTTTAGACCTTAAGTCTTATTTTAAACCTGAAGTCCAAGTGTAACCTGAAGTCCAAGTTTAGACCTGAAGTCTGAGGGGCCCATCCACAAAGGTTAATTTAGACCTGAAGTTTAAGCGTAGACCTGAATTCCAAGTTTGGACCTGAGGTCTAAGTGTACCTTTGTGAATTGGGCCCATAGACTTCAGGCCTAAGTTTACCTTTGTGAATCAGGCCTTAATTGTCTGTGCACTCTAAATAGAAAATCTGCTATTTTTTGGGGGACCCACCAAACCATAAATAACCCTGTTGTTTTGGTTGATGCTAATGGAAGGTTGAGGTTGTTGATCTGCATGATCTTTATGGTGAAATGGATTACATGCTACCTTAAAGTGTTGCTTTTTTATTATTTCTGCTTCTTTGTTCTTCATTTCTGTTACTTTCATTAGTTATCCCTCATATCAGTTACTGGGTGCTTTGCACGTTAGACTATTTTGGGTATCTATTGGTTGTTTCAGTGAAGAGAAGGATTTGTTGTTTTTGATGCTGATTGGTGGTGAGGCTGCCATCCTCCTTCCAGCAGCATGAGGGTGTCATCCAGGAGCTCTTAGATGGCGGCTTCCATGGACAGCTGTCGGAGGATGAAGCCGCTGTGCATGCGTTTCTGATTTTGGTGTTCATCAAACCTCATGTTGAACTTATCTGCCAAGGCGTCCTCTCTTGCATTGGAACACAACTCTTGTCCATTGCAATTTGAAAATAAAGAAGTCCTCTTGGTACTCATCACTTAACAGAGGGTGCACACATCCTTCTCATGCACCTTTTTTTAAATTTATCTTCATAGTTTACAGTTTTGGCTTCTAGAACATGGCCCCTCTGGTACTTGGGTCATTGATAACTGGCCCCCTCTTTGAGCAATGAACTAACTGTGGTAGATTTCTAGTGAGACGAATGATGTGCTTGAAACTCTCTTGTTTGTTCTGTAGCATGTCCCTCGTCCACATTCATCTCTTAATTTACTCTCTTTTCCTTTTCATATGACTTGACCTTAGGAAGAAACATCACTCCAGGCTTACCTATTCCTCCTTCATGGGATAGGAGAGAGAGCCATAGCTTTTTCTCACCCTTGTGTCAATCAGAGAGGTTGCTTGGGGGAAAGAGAAAGTACAAGTTACTTACTCACTGTAGTGATTCCTGTTCTTGCAGCCCTATTTCCGAGACTCCTGGAGTGGCCTTTCTTACTTAAACTTTCTTAAGGGAAACCCCATTGTGGCTGTATGTCATCTGGGCTCCATTCCTTAGATACCCACTTGGTCTTGCACCAGAGCCCAGTGTTTATGCCTGTGATACATGCTCTACCCCTTGGCTGAACAGACAGAGATGGGGACAGTGAACATGTATTCACAAAGTTATTTTTAAGCCTAAACATATGTTTATGGCCCAAAAATACCATAATTTGTGCTTGCCAGAAATTCCGAAAAGGATTCTTGGCAGTAGTAGATGCATTTACTGCTGTGAATTTTTCCACCAAGAGTGAGAGAAGCCTGGAGTAATAAATCCCTCACCTGGGAGGAAGGGGGATTCCTAGTTGTTGTTTGCCTTGGAAGTTAGGGAATGTCTACACACATGTACATTTGTTGGCATTCTGAAACTCTGATCTGACCTTTTCCCATCCATTTGGTTGGGTTGTATGGGAAGGGCTTTCTCCATGCAGGAAAATGTTTTCCCTGGGGACACAAAATAATAAAAAAGTGTTTCTTGCACATTGCCCTCATGCTGAATTATACACTGTGTATTATAATGCACAGGGGGAATATGAGCCAATGGGCAATGTCCCTTGACATTTCCTGTAGTATGTTATGTAATGTTATAAGCTGTTTTGTAACGCGCACAACTACTACCGGAGTATCCTGGCGCGGTATACCGCTGGGGAACCCGTCTTGGCTTTCCCTGTGGGATGGTCCCTACTGGGAGTCCCCAAGGTGGAGCCAGGCACCCCCGGCGTTGATGGGGCCGTTGTGGAGATTAGGCAAGCTAATGCCCAGAGTTGCCGAGTGGGACCCCTGGTTAGAGTAGGCACCGGGGCGAGAATTATCGAGTCCGCTGACCCTGGTCCACGACCCTGCCGCGTCGGGAATTGAACCCTGGTCCCGGGCTGACTCCTGCTTCCGGGTTTGCCGCCTCTAACCAGTGAGCCACACCACTCCAGTACACAAAGAAATCTGCACATATTGCAGCTTTCCGCGCAATATTTAGAACGATTGTGAAAAACAAAAACACGTAAACGTACACACTAGCGGAGACGTAAGTCTCACCGGTACTCATGCTTTTTTTGTACAGAGCCCTAGGAGTGCCTGTCAAGAAGGTAAGTAATTAGTGCTTATTTTAAGTTTCAGTCCCTGCTCCCCCGCCGTAAAAGATGTGTTGGATACTCGATGCGCTGTCTGGTTTATACAACGAAGAAAGAACCTGTCAGAGTAACAGGAGGCGTCTGTACTGTACTTGGAAGCCCTCGTCTTCTGGAACTCTTTGCCTTAAGACATGAGATGTTGCAGTGATTTCCTTCTAATCTGGGAAAAACAGAGCCTACTTCTGTTAAAGGTACACATGGACATGTAACTTATTCCAGATTACTTCTGATTCCTCACACTCCTTTCACCTTTACTTTAATCCCCTTCACCACTCTTCTGTCTCACTTATTTCATCTTCTTTCTAGCTCCTTTATGCTCTGGTCTCCTTTCATTCTTTATAGTCAGCTCTGCCCCTTGTCTTCCCATCATTCTATCATGTTCAATTGAATCTTGCTGTTCTTCATTGTTGGGCCACTTGTTTTTTCTATAATTGATATTTGTTTCATATTTTTTTTTTGTTAAATTGTAAAGAGGCCTCCATCTCTCTAGTTGACACCGACCCCCTGTGACAGAGTTGTGCTGCTTAAAGATGCAAGATAACTACATCAAACTAAATAAATCCAGTTCAAACTGAGAACTCCCTATTTTTTGGAGGCAAGATGGCATCCGATTGACAGCACCGCTGTAATGCTCCGCTGAGCATCTCCGTGTGAACGGAAAATACAGGACTATGTTGCGGTTTTAATGTGGCTGTGAAACTGGATAACTTGCGGAGGACGAGGAATGCTCCAGACGATCCCCCCCAGCACCCCGCACGCCTCACCTACCGGCTACTCCGCCGCCGGGAGGACGCCCGCGCATCTCTAGCATCCCGGATTGCTGCTGCCCTGCGTGCGCCCTGCCGGACATTGTTGGACTCATCGGTGCCGCGGAGCTGGAGAGACGCAGGAGGAAGTGGCCCCTATCTCCTGTCCCGCAGAGGAAAGCGGCAAACTTGTGTAGGCAGCTCCAGTAAGGAGGAGCCTGGACCTGGATCATCCGGTACCCTCATCGCGCTTCTGTTCTACAGCGCCAGACAGAGCAGCATGACCCGTAAGGGGGCGACCACGGGGGCAAGGTAAAGAATCCCCTTACTTCCTCCCAGGGGAGCACAGTGCCTACTTCGACACAGCAAAAAAAAAACAAGCATTTACAATGCCATGGTCTCGGCATTATTAAAGGTAGAGCTATTGGCATTGCTCATGACATTTTTTTTTTAAAATCATAAATAAATGGCATTGTCATTTACATTGCCAATAGCTTAATTGTTAAATAAATGGCATTGTCATTTACAATGCCAATAGCTTAATCGTACGCAAATGCATGACCTATTGCATTTACACCCACACAGACCCACACACACACACAGAGCCACGCACATACACAGAGCCATGCCCACACACAGACAGAGCCACGCCCATACACACAGAGCCACGCCCACACACACAGAGCCACGCCCACACACACAGACAGACAGAGCCATGCCCACATACACAGATGGAGCCACGCCCACACACACAGACAGACAGAGCCACGCCCACACACACAGACAGACAGAGCCACGCCCACACACACAAACAGAGCCACACCCACACACACAGACAGACAGAGCCATGCCCACACACACAGACAGAGCCACGCCCACACACACAGACAGAGCCACGCCCACACACACAGACATAGCCACGCCCACACACACAGACAGAGCCATGCACACTCACACAGACAGAGCCACGCCCACACACAGAGAAAGAGCCACGCCCACGCACACACAGAGCCACGCACACACATACAGACTGAGCCACACACAGAGCCACACACACACACACAGAGCCACGCACACACACACACACACAGACAGAGCCACGCACACACACACACACAGACTGAGCCACACACACACACGTGCTCCAGGTTGATCCCATGTCCATCGAGTAGCCCTCGCCTCACGACATTCTCTTTCCACAGAGCACAGGTTCTGTCCAGGAGGTAGAGAGTACTTGGGTCCACGAGGTAGAGAGTACGTAGAGAGTACAGGAGGAGGTACAGAGTACCTGGGTCCAGGAGGTACAGAGTACCTGGGTCCAGGAGGTACAGAGTACCTGGGGCCAAGTACCTGGGGCCAGGAGGTACAGAGTACCTAGGGCCAGGAGGTACAGAGTACCTGGGGCCAGGAGGTACAGGCTGTTACACAGACAAATACACCGAAGCAGGGTCGATTCTGAACTGTTAATTCGAGCTCTAGTATTATTCAAGAAAGGATAGTATCTCAGTTGTGAGAAGGTACGCCTATCCAATTATATGGTCAAGAAAATAGGTTTTAAAGAGGGGTAGGAGAACTGTTGAAGGTCCACAGCTGTACGCCATGTCAGGAGGCTGACTTGCACAGAGGGGTTCATCCGGTTGCTGCACCATTTAGATTTAAGGTGGTCCACTGGCAGATGTTGACTGCATGATCCCACCTTCAACCAGAAGCAGCTGCACAGAGCCAGTTCTCCCTTCCATGCGTCCACAGTGATCCATGCTCAACCTCTGGCCATCTGCACTGCTGATTTTCTTTTTTCAAAAGTCTCTTGCAGTGGCGTAACGCAACATCATGGGGCCCCTCGCAGATTGTGAAGAGGGTCCCTGGAGGTTCCATATCTCAGACACTCATAGGTCTTGGGCTGAATGGGGCCACCGTGAATGGTTCTCAGGGCCCGATGTAACTAAGTTTGTTTTCTATGGACAGGGCACAATGCCAAATAAACCTGCAAAATACATTAGTAGAGGGTAAAAGTCAAGACGGCTTACCTTTTTCGGACGCACGGCATGCGCTGCACGGAGAAAACATAAGATGGCCACCAGACTGCGAAGATCTGAAAAACAAAGCGGGAAAAAACAAATAAATACATTTAATAACCATTACATGTTTTAGTACCCTATCTACCACACAAGATAGCTTAATTGAATGGAGCAAACAGCATCCACTGTACCCAGAAGACACGAGTAGCGAAAAATCTGTAAAAAAAAAAAATTGTAATGCATTTCACATTTCTCGACGCACAAGAGCAAGACGATCCTCAAGAGCACACAATACTAACACAGAAATGGCGGACAGAGAAAACAAAAAAAAATGTTTTTCCTGCAATCAAAGAAAATTTACCGGGCAAAGCAGTCTATGTCTGACGGGACAATGAAGTTTGAAAATAACACGGAAGGTACACAAAAACGAAGAAAACAGTTTAAAAGAAAAATCAATTACATTGGCAAGACACTGGGCACACCTACAAAGGCAAAAAAAATACACATTAGTACAAATTCAGACAAAATGGCTTACCTAGAATAGTGTTTCCTAATGTCTTCGACGTAGAATAGCAAGACGATCTTCAGAAGCACACGATACGAATACAGAAATGGCGGACAGAGAAAAGTAAGCAAAAAAAGTTACCTGCAATGAAAGAGAAGTTACCGGGAAAAGCAGTCTATGTCCGACGGGACGGTAAAGTTGCGAAATAACACGGAAGGTACACAAAAACGAAGAAAACAGTTTAAAACAAACATCATTGACATTAAAACCAAAAAACATTATAAACAATTTCACCAAATGTCGGACTTACTTGTTTCCCTTCCGTGAAGATCTCCCCAACTGCCGTTTACCTGGAAAACGTGCCCCACCCTGACGTATCCAATTCATTAAAGGCAGTGAAAAGCACATTCGACAAAAATCTAAACAATTCAAGGCATTGAAAAGCACATTCGACCCAAACCCAAAAAATGCTAACAAATGTTAACTATTTATTTTTTCTAACAAATATTTTTTAAGAACAGAAAAAACTTAGTAAAATAAAACAAACCACTACTGTAACTAGTTAATTTATTTTTAAAAAAGAACTTACCTGAATGACCCGGTAGACGGACGTGTATTCTACAATCACAGCACCAGATGCATATCTGAAATATCATAAAAACCTACATAAAAAAATGTAAAGACAAAATAGCTTACGCACAAGACCAAGACGACCCTCACAATTAGACGAGACAAACAAAGAAATGGCGGACACCTAAAAAAAGTCTAAAAGGGTTACCTGAAAGTTGAAGGCGAGCAAAGCGGTCAATGCAGAAACGTATACGCCAGGACACGGGGCACATCTATAAAGTGGAGAAAAAAAACCATTACTACCAAAACAGACAAAATGCCTTACCTAGAAGATTGTTTCGTCATGCCCTCGACGCACACCAGCAATACGATCCTCAGAACACACGAGACGAACACAGAAATGGCGGACACAGAAGAAAAATAAAATAAGTTACCTTTAAACGCCACGACGAGCAAAGCGGTCCATGCAGGAACGTACACGCCAGGACAAGGGGCACACCTACAAATTAAACTAAAATACACATTAGTACAAAATAATACAAAATGCCTTACCTAGAAGATTGTTTCGTCATGCCCTCGACGCACACCAGCAATACGAGCCTCAGAACACACGAGACGTACACAGAAATGGCGGACACAGAAGAAAAATAAAATAAGTTACCTGTAAACGCCACGACGAGCAAAGCGGTCCATGCAGGAACGTACACGCCAGGACACGGGGCACACCTACAAATTAAAATAAAATACACATTAGTACAAAATAATACAAAATGCCTTACCTAAAAGAATGTTTCGTCAGCCCTCGACACACACCATCAATACGAGCCTCAGAACACACGAGACGAACAAAGAAATGGCGGACACAGAAGAAAAATAAAATAAGTTACCTGTCAACGCCACGATGGGCAAAGCGGTCCACGCACACCAGCAATACGATCCTCCGAAAAACCTACAAGACGAACACAGAAATGGCAGACACAGAAGACAAATAAAATAAGTTACCTGTCAACGCCACGACGGGCAAAGCGGTCCACACACACCAGCAATACGATCCTCCGAACACACAAGACGAACACAGAAATGGCGGACACAGAAGACAAATAAAATAAGTTATCTATCAATGCCACGACGGGCAAAGCGGTCCACGCACACCAGCAAGACGATCCTCATAAGCAGACAATACAAACACAAAAATAGCGGACACAGAAGAGAAATAAAATAAGTTACCTGTAAACGCCACAACGGGCAAAATGGTCCGCGCACAACAGCAAGACGATTCTCAGGAGCAGACGATACGAACACAAAATTAGCGGACACAGAAGAAAAAAATTAAAATAAATAAGTTACCTGCCACGACGGACAAAGGGGTCCATGCAGGAACGAACGACGGGCAAAGTGGTCCATGCAGGAACGTACAAGCCAGGACACGGGGCACACCTACAAAGTATAAAAAAACAGACCCATTAGAACAAAAAAACAGACAAAATGCCTTACCTATAAGATTCGTTCCTCATGTCCTCAACGCAAAACAGCAAGCAGATCCTCACGGCCAGACGATACATAATAAATGGCGGATGGAAGCTTCAAAAGTATTTCAGCTTTGAGGGCGTGTTCTGCTGTTCAAAAGAGGCGTGGAAAAAAAGTGGAAAGAACAGCAAGGAACACGCCCCCCCGAATCTGAAAAAGACGGAGCCTATTTGGAGGGACGGCTCTCTCCTCCAATGGCTGGCCTCCGTTTAGGGAGCCAGCCAATAGAGGAGAGGCAAAAAGAGGAGGCGGGATAAATAGCCATCTAAGCAACATAAGATCTTGGTACTTCCGGTTCTGCCTTCGGCAGACCGGATATTTCCTCGACCTAAAAACAGATGCCCTGGGAGCCAAACCTAAATGCGGGAGGAAATGGCTGAGAGGACGGAATGCATGGACTAAAAAAGCACTGAAAGCAAGATGGCAAAACCGGCAGACATTAGGAAAAATACCACACGCCTCACCAAAGACAATGGCTGCTTATAACCACTAATTACTTCAAGCTTTGGCTCCTCAGTTAATTCAGTGAACGGCACAACAGCAATGGGAAGCTGTGCTGGCGGGTCTGAGGCGACATTGGCGCAAGGAAAAAAAAAAGGACAGCTTGAAACGCGTCAGCTTATGTCACAAGAGACTACAAATGTTCTACAGCCCCCTATTATTGCAATATTAACGGTTGTCTCCGCTCCTTCCAACCAGTCAGCAGGGGGGGTGGACAGAGAACACGGAGAGCCCCAGTAGGGATATCAGCAAGGGAATCCATAGCCCATCCTCTCTAATGGTGCCCGTGAATTCTTTGAGTAGCTAGCAACCCAGTGGCCAGTATCCAAAAGGGTTTGAGTTAAAAAAAACCCTGACAATCAGGATAAATTCTACTCCCTCACAGAGGAATCTGAATTCTCTGACATCAGCATCTCAGCTTCAAGCGGAACGAGGAAGCTAAGTGGTACAGTAGCTCAAATACTGACCCTCTGAAACAAAGGCAGAGCTCTAAAAAGAAAAGCAAGGACCAACGTAGAAAAGAATATGATTCTTCAGATAAAGAAGATAACATCGAGCTAAAGTGGGACTATGAAGAAACGGCTCTCACTGTATTCTCTAACCCCGAGTCAACTGTGGGCGACAATCAGTCTACCACGGAAAGCCCCAAAAAGAGTGAGACTCAAGAACTTCACGAGTGCAGCAAGGAACCTGCTCTAACTGACATTTTACAAACTATCAAGAGCTTTCAAACTGAAACCAAAGTACATAGCCTGGGATCTCGTCTAGCTGCAAAGAAACTTCAGGGGGCAGTCAGGAAAGTAGGAAAGATCTGTGCAGAAATCGCTGACCGCATGGCCTCAGTTGAAGTAAGAACCGAGCAACTCAAAGAGGATGTCACTAAGCTAAAAAAACAAAATGATGAACAGGAGGGAATTGTTAAAGACCTAATGTGGAAGGTAGAGGAGCAAGAAAACCAGCAGAGATGAAACAATCTGCAATTACTGGGGATTCCAGAGGGGGCAGAAAAGGACGGACCCTGGAAGTTTATCATTTAACTCCTTATTGGGGCATTCCCAGAGCTGCAGGAGTGTGGCTGGGACAAAGTAGTTCAAAGAGCTCACTGGTTCCTGTTATTCCCTAATAAGCGGGCCCAGGCATCACAGCAACATCCCCGGACCATGCTGGTATTTTTTTGAAATTTTTTGCTCCGGCAAGCAATCTATAGCCTTTTTTGCCCGACCAGATTTTGCGCATGCCACGGTCAAACGCAGGTGGAGACTGAGGCAGCTCTTTGATCCCTTTCAGAAACTGGGGTCTTCGGTGTACCTACAGAACCCGGTCAGACTCAAAATTATTTTTCAAGGAACTACACGTAGCTTCATATCTGAAATTCAGGCCAAAAGCTATTTAGAAGAAATCGCAGGACATACACAATGATTAGTATAGTAACAATGTTAGGTGGCCCAATTTAGGTGCACCCATCTAGAATTCAAATCGCATGTTTGTAGTCCATTGCATTTTTCATGGTCCTTCACCAAATTCTCTCTTATCCCACTGTGTGCATTTTAAAATGTCTGGTATCAAGTAATTGACTAAAAATTGTTTAGATTAGACATGGGGCGTCCCCCTATTGAAATGTTATTAAAAAAAACATTTTATATATTTAAGATCGCACATCGCAATCACTACTACAAACTCTTTAATGGTTCAGCTCATACAGGGGGGCTTAGCGGGCTCACGGAGGGATAGGATGACGAATGTCAAACCCCTGGCCCTGTGGTGGTCAGGAAACCTCCAAGAGTGGTGGCGGGTAGGGGGGGACCAGGGAGGGGAGGGGAAAGGATGGGTTGGACAAGATACCAAAACAAACAAGATGACCCATCAGTCTTTGCCGAAATTTCCAGCAAGCTTGCGCACTGGCCTCTTCTGGTAATGTCTGTGGGGATTTCAACATCAACTTGCCGTCAGATTGGTCTCTGAAAAATGATTGGTTGTACAAGGGCCGTAAACCAGAGGTATTTAGATCTTTGAAAAATATGTGCCCTTGTACTCCGACTAGTGGATGGTTGGCAGACATCTAACGTTAATGACCCAGGGCACACTTTTTATTCTAACCCACACACTACTCATGTAAAAATTGACTATGTTCTAATGTCAAATTCACTCAAAAGTAATTGTCAAGCCGAGAAATTGCCTCAGAAATTATCAGACCACAATCCCCTAATATGCACCCTGGCCATCGCATCCACTAAATCAGAACCTTCACCCTGGACTTTTGAAAAAGCCCTACTGATTGTCGCTATGTACTGTACTCATATGAGAGATTGGATCTCCAAATTTCTAGCCGATAGCAGCGGCAGCACCTCAATCAACATAGTATGGGTATGGGATACCTTGAAGGCAGGGATATGTGGAGAAACAATGCAGTACTCTTTAGGGGCAAATAAGCTAGAGAGGAAAACCATGCAGAGCCTGCAGGACAATCTTATGCTGGCGGAAGAAAAATTGGTCAGAGCTACAAGTGGGGGAAGGACGGCCGAAGAACTCTCTAGAGCCCTAAGTCAGGTAGCAATTGCTAAAGCAGCTATCCCTAATATTTTTATTGATAAATCAATCAGGAAAGCAACCGCTCGAAGAGAACTGGCGTATAAAGTCAACGAACAAGTGGGCCACCAGTTAACTGTGAGGATGCAACAACAAACAACCTCTAATCTGATCAGGGAAATAAGTGATCCCATTGAGGGTCAATTAAAAGATCCAGAACACATCAGAGAAGCATTTTTGTGGTTTTAAAGAGATCTGTACACTGAAGAAGGTAGGAGGGACCTAGCTGAGATAGAAAGCTATTTTGAGGATAGCGAGGGTGAGAGATTTGAGGAAGAAGATCAGATCATACTATAGGAACCCCCTAGCTTAGAAGAAATTCTAATCACTGTCAAAAACCTTTAGAAAGGGAAAGCTTCTGTATTGGGTAGCATTCCTTCCGAGTTTTATTCAACGTTTCTGGAGAAAATCCAAAACATCTTAGCAGAATTAGTTCTACATATATTTAATAGGGGCCATCCTCCTAACTCCTGGTCTAGAGCTAAAATAGTTATCTGCCCCAAAAAAATAAACCTCCAGAACTGCTAGGATCATACCGCCCCATAACTCTCATCAATGCTGACTCGAAAATATACTCATAGATTCTGGCCAGCAGGGTTGCCCCTATGATACATAAAGTGATCGCCAAGAGCCAACATGGTTTTGTGCCAGGGAGATCAACCATTAAACTATGATGACGCTGCCTGGGCGGACCCCTAAACTGTTTTTACCTACCGCAGAGCATTGTTTTTCCTCGTCTCTCTCTTTGTGTCTTCTTCCCTCCCCCTCATCCTCCTCCTGAGATTCTTTGATTCAAATTGATGTAACTATGCAACATGTAACTCGCTGATTCAACTGATATAACTATGTATCCTGTAACTCGCTGATCCTCATGTAAAGCGCTCTGACACCTCCGGGTAAAGCCAGCGCTATATAAAACTTTGAAAATAAAAATAAAGAAAGTAAACCACATTCAGAGAGTGATTACGCTACTTGACAGGACGGAGACTGCGGGAGACCCTATGGCATTGATCCTTCTCGACGCTGAGAAGGCTTTCAATAGGGTCTCCTGGCAATTTCTTTGGCACTCTATGTTGAGGGTTGGATTCACAACAGGCTTTATTTGGGCTGTACAAAAACTGTATGTTAACTCAAAAGCAGTGGTATTGGTCAATGGAAGTTTAACTAAAGAAATCACAATATCCCGAGGGACACGCCAGGGCTGCCCATGCTCACCATTGCTCTTCGCAATATACATCGACTCTTTCATTCGCTGGCAAGAAAGGAATAGAGAAATTGCCCCTGTCATGTTACAGGAATATTCAATAAAAACACTTGCATACGCAGACGACATAGCGGTCGTCTCCTCTAACCTTACAACAGCCATGCCAGCCTTAGAGAGAGAAGCTAGCAAGTTCGGATCAGTCTCGGGTTACGCGCTTAATCAAGGGAAGACACCGATTATTTTGAACAAAAAAAGCAGGATTGACGATTGCCGAGTGGCGGATGAAGCTATGTACCTGGGAGTCGCCATCTCCTCGGATCTCGAGAATTTGGTAGACATTAACCTTAAACCAGTGCTGTGCTCAATACAAAAGGATCTACTCCGTTTAGACCACGGGTACTCATAGTACGGCCCGCGGGCCAGCAGCGGCCCGGCAAGCCTTCCGTGGCGGCCCGCGGACCATGAGCCAGAGTACCCGTGTTTACTAAGACTGTCTGCAAACACTCTGCTGCTCTGTGGGGGCCAGGCAATTTATTCCGGCGGAGCTGCAGGGGCGCCGAGAGGGTGTGAAAGGCAGCAATGCCCCATTCACAATCAAATGGTCTTTTTGAAGACCTGTGAAACACTCGGGTGGGGCTGTGTGTCTGTGCGCGCTGGGAAAACAGGCTGGGGAAGCTGTCACAGCCCGGGTGTCACAGGCAGGGTGGGGTGACGGAGGGAGGTAAAGGGACAGAGACAGAGGGAGGGAAATGGAGACAGAGAAATGGAGACAGAAAAATGTAGACAGACAGAGGGAGGAGGGCGATAGAGGGATGAGGGTGATAGAGGGATGAGGGCGACGGAGTGCGGGAGGCACAGTGAAGGAAGGGGAGTGAGGGAAGGGGAATGAGGGAGGGAGTGAAAGAAGGGGAGTGAGGGAAGGGGAATGAGGGAGGGAGTGAGGGAAGGGGAGTGAGGGAGTGAGGGAAGGGGAGTGAAGGAAGGGGAATGAGGGAAGGAGAGTGAGGGAAGGGGAATGAGGGAAGGAGAGTGAGGGAAGGGGAATGAGGGAGGGAGAGTGAGGGAAGGGGAATGAGGGAAGGAGAGTGAGGGAAGGGGAATGAGGGAGGGAGTGAGGGAAGGGGAATGAGGGAAGGAGAGTGAGGGAAGGGGAATGAGGGAGGGAGAGTGAGGGAAGGGGAATGAGGGAGGGAGTGAGGGGAGGGAGTGAGGGAGTGAGGGAAGGGGAGTGAGGGAGAGAGAGGAGTGAGGGAGAGAGAGGAGTGAGGGAGGGAGTGAGGGACGGGAGTGAGGGAGTGAGGGACGGGAGTGAGGGAAGGGGAATGAGGGAAGGGGAGTGAGGGAGGGAAGGAGAGTGAGGGAGCGAGGGAAGGGAAGTGAGGGAGTAAGGGGAGTGAGGGAAGAGAGTGAGGGAAGGGAGTGAGGGAGTGAGGGAAGGTGAGAATGAGGGAGGGAGGGAGTGAGGGAAGGGAGTGAGGAAAGGGAGTGAGGGAAGGGAGTGAGGGAAGGGGAGGGAGTGAGGGAAGGGGAGTGAGGGAAGGGAGTGAGGGAAGGGGAGGGAGGGAAGGGGAGGGAGGGAGGGAGGGGGTGAGGGAAGGGGAGGGAGGGAAGGGAGTGATGGAAGGGGGGAGTGAGGGAAGGGGAATGAGGGAGGGAGTGAGGGAAGGGGAGGGGAGTGAGGGAATTGGAGTGTGGGAAGGGAGTGAGGGAAGGGGGAGTGAGGGAAGGGGAATGCGGGAGGGAGTGAGGGAAGGGGAGTGAGGGAAGGGGAGTGAGGGAATGAGGGAAGGGGAGTGAGGGAAGGGGAGTGAGGGAAGGGGAGGTAGTGAGGTTGAGGGAAGGAGAGTGAGGGAGGGAGAGGGGGAATAGGGGGAAGGGGAGTGAGGGGAAGAGAAGGGGAGTGAGGGAGGGAAGGAGAGGAATGGAGAGGGAAGGAAGAGGGACGGAGAATGAAGGGGAGGGGAGGGAGAGGGAAGGAGATGAAGGGAGAGGGAAGGAGAGAGGGAGAGGGAGTGAGACAGTCAAAATGAGGGTGAGATAGGGAAAGAGAGGGAGTGAGAGGGAGCGAGACAGAGGGAGACCGGGGAGGGAGAGAGGGAGATAGAGGGATGGAGGGAGGGAGGCAAAGAGAGATAGAGAGAGGGAGGGAGTCAGAGAGAGAGAGAGAGAGATATAGAGAGAGATATAGAGATAGAGATAGAGATAGAGATAGAGATATATAGAGAGAGAAATGTGTGTATGCCGGGTCTGGTAGCTCCTCTAGCCCGCCCCCCCACTGACCCCGCCCCCACCAGTGCGGCCCTCGGACACAAACCACACTGTAAATTTGGCCCCTGAGAGAAAGTTTGTGAGTACCCATGGTTTAGACAATCTCCATTTATCTATTATCGGAGAAGCAAACACAGTTAAAATGTTTTTTTCCCAAAAATTTTATATTTGTTCAGAGCAATCTATCTCGAATTCACAAGCCAATGGTTTAAATCAATTGAACGCACATTTTCTAGATTTATATGGGCATACTCACAACCCCGGCGGGCCTATAAACTTCTCACTCTCCCCAAGGTCAGAGGCGGGCTTGCCCTTCCCAATCTAAGAGCGTATTATTGGGCATCCGTGCTAGTCTACAGCAGGGAACTACTACAAAATACAGGGACGGAGGAAACGAGTGGGGTTGACGATACGCCATCTATATTCCAACTCCTTCTGGGTAGTTCAAGCAGAGGGTATCTATGGAGACATCTACACGATAGCTATCACAAAAGAGTTAAGTTCAAAACACTCTACAGTGGGTTTAAGGTTTGGAAGGTGGTAAGGAAAATGTTAGGCCTTGGGCAAATCTCACACTATACCCCCTTAATGGATAACCCAATTCTCCCGGGTACCATCTTTAGTGATAATTGTATCAGCAAATGGTACAAGGCAGGAATAATCCAGCTAAGATGCCTTTTTACCCCTCATGGGGTTAAATCTTTTGAAGATCTGAAAAATGAATATCATTTGGATTGGCAGGACTTTTTCGAATATCTACAAATCAGGGACTTTCTGCTACGCAAGCCAGGGGGGAGGACACTAGGCGAAAAAACAACTTTAGTGAAGTCAATCATTTACACTAGGAACCACACCATAGGCGGAGTCTACGCCTCCCTAACCGCAACGCTCCCTGATGATTTAGAGAAAACTTCACAGAAGAGGCAGGGGAAATTAAATATATCAACCAAGGGATTTTTGTATTCTTACCGATTAGCTCAAACTATTCTAATTTCCACTAAGCTCCAGGCACAATTTTATAAAACCTGCTTCTTTTTATACTACACGCCAGATAAAATCGCCAAATGGGGGAAGGGGACCTGGTGCCCGAGATAGCCTAGCTGAAGTTGACTCTATTCACCACATGCATCGGATTAACAATTCTAAAACAAGAAATAGAGAGATTTTTGACGTCTATTCTCCATAGAGAGATCGCTCTATCAAGTGAGCTAATCTTACTAGGGGCCGATGACCCGGATAATGTCGGCAGTGGTCACGAGCTTCTCTTTGTTGCAATGGCAATATTGAGATTATGCATTGCCTCGGCATGGCTAGATCCTACAGCACCCTCCTTCCAACAGTGGCTTGCTAGACTACTAGCCATACACAACATTGAGGTAGCCATCTACAAAAAGAAAGGTAAACATTGGCGCAAAAGGGGTCTTATGATCTGGACTCCCATTACACAATGGCGCGCCACACAAAACTGATGGGAGGGTATTGTATTTTCCTTCCCCCCTTTTTTTTGTCTGTTTTTCTTTGATGGCTTACCAGCTTCCCTTCTTCTTTTAAGGGAGATACTTGCTCTTGAAAATTAAGCAAATGTATGTCAAAACAGATTCCATGGCAAAATGACATGTAATGCTCATGAGTTCATGTGTATTATGGAATCAATGGCTTTCTTGTCCATCTCGGGGGGGGGGGGGTCAAGAAATGGAAAACATTTTGAATAAAGATATTTACAAAAAAAATACAAAAAAACTAAGAACACCCTCAGGTTCCCAATTGGTGAAAAGAAGTTGGGAACAAGGGACAAGTACTTCCTGGTTCATATCAAAAGCAGACAGAACCTTTGGGAAAAAAACATTGACTGGCCTGAGATCAACCTTTTATCTAGGGCATGTAATTCGCTTATTCTCCAATCCAAGGTACAAAATGAGAGGGAAAACTATTTTAGAGGTCATGTGCCACAAAACGTATTGCATTGGTTTAAAAGGACCTTCTGTCAAATTCTAAACTGGGTTTGCATCTCTTTATATGGGGTATCCAGAGCTTGAGCACTGTCTTTTGAAAGGAAAAATAACCATCCTTGGAATTCCTCTAGAGAGATGTACCTTGTCAATCTGGAAACATGATCTTGCCAAGTGGGAAGCAAATGATAAAACATTATGGGGAGTTTATTCAAAGATGTACTTTTCCATTTCTAAATGACTAAAGGCCCGATTCATATGTTGGCGGTGAGGAAGCCATTATCTCATCTTGAGGGAGCATTGCGTTTATTTATTCTCAAAAGGAAAATCCTGCTTTGGGGTTTTATTTGTGAAAATAAAAAAGCTGTAAGTTTGCCACACGGCTCAGTCATGTTGACGTCGGTTCCACCTTGATGGCAGTTTCTGCCAATGCTATAATGTCCTCTGGGGTGGCAGACATTTCTAAATTTGGCAAGTGGGGCAGGGGCGGCTCTAGGCTCATGGTGGCCCTGGGCAGGGAGCATGGGTAGGGGCCCCGGAAGAGGGGTTCTGAGGGGGCGGAGCGCGGAGGCCAGTGAAGAGGGGGGGGGGGGGGTCATGGTGTTTGTAAGTGGAACAGAGCCAGAGGCCACCAAATTCCTGCCAAGGGCCGCCAAACAAATATGTATCCATCCTCAGAGGATTATTATATTGGCGTGGTGGCCCCTGGGATTTGGTGGCCCTGTGCAGGTGCACAGCTTGCACATGCCTAAGGCCGCCCCTGAGTGGGGACTCCATCAGGGTGACAGAGTATTTCTCTCTCTCTCTCTCTCTCGTGCTCTCTCTCCTTCTCTCTTTCTCTCTTCTCTCTTCTCTTATCTCTCTCTTCTCTCTCTCCTCACTCTCTCTCTCTCCCGCAACCCCTCATGTATCCCCAACCATTGGTTTTTCTCTTAGCCCCAGGCTCTCTGAGCAGCGCCGGCGTCTGGCAGGGACATCTAAGGTCCTTTGGGGTCCCTGGTCCAAACGAATTTTCAGGGCCCCTGTTTTTAACAGCTTTGAGTTCATCAACTAATTTCAGCTCATTCATGCACTTGGCCGGGTCACTGACACACTCGTCCAAATTCTAAATGTGTTTACATATAATATTCAGAGATAGCGATGTGTGTTTTCAATATCGTACCACAGCAGCAGCTCACTAATGTTACTACAAATAATATCTGGACACCCTCCCATTTCTCATATCTGAGGTTCTGTTTTGATCTAACAGAAACTTTTTTATGGATGTTGCATTAAATATAAACACATCATTGCCCTGCAAAATGTTTGAAATAGACTCTCACACATCACCCACATTAAAAATAAATTAAAGGCAAACATTATGTAAAACAATCTGTTTAACAGTTAATAAAGGTCACAAGAGCAAGACTTTCTATAGAACTCAACTGGCTCTATCAGGGGGCCTCTGTAAAGGGTGGGGCCATGGGCCAAAGCCCACTTTGCCCATGCCTTAAAAAGTCTGTGATCAGTTGGCAACCATCTTAAAATGTTTTAAAGATGAATAAAAGATTGCCTCCCACTCTGCGCCGGCTTTAAAGTTGGTGGTGCCCTGGAGAAGGGGATGGGGGGGGTCTTTTTTGGTGTGCCACCCATATGAGCGCTGGAAAGGGCTTTACTAACCCACTCAGCTCAGTGGATAATTTGTAAAAAAACATGTGTGCCGGGATTCTCATAAGGAGGCAGCTTGTACCAGCCCATTTCTCCTGTTAGCGCCGCCTAAAACCGAACCAACTGCTAACAATGAAAGTAGGGAGAAGATGTGGCCTAATAGCCAGAGCTGCTGACTTCGAAGCTGGGGAACCAGGTTCGAGTTTTGGCATCGGCTCAACATTCTGTGATGCTGGGCAAATCACTTCATCACCCCCTAAATTAATGTGTTCTGAACTGGTGCTCGAAAAGCGCCGGTGTTGATAATTAACCAATGGCTCAAATTAAGCACTGATTCAGCTATCCACATAAAATGCAGATCTGTTCTTTGCAGCAAGCTTATTAACCTAACGCATTTATGGTATCAAAATTACCAGACAAAACTCTGATTTAATTTTCCAGCAGGAACATTAATCACAAAAGTAATCATTCCATTTTTATTGCTGCCTGAAATCTGGACAACAAGGAACTCTGCAACAGGTGCTTTTAAATTGTATGTTATTGCTAAACCCAGCGCCCCCATCCAGTTCAGCACCCAGTGCGGCTTCACAAGCCAGACCACCCTAAAGCGGGCCCTGCTCCATTCGTTAACATATGCATGTGCTGAGTATCTTTGAAAGTGTTTTTTATAAGGATAAAAAACATACATCCAAAGATGGCTGCTTTGCATAGCAGTGCCTCCATGGCGACCATCTTTCAATGTATCTTTTTGAGACAACTGTAAGCTGCACAGCTAATAGGTGAATGGTTTTTACTTTCTGCTACTTCTAATGCAATATACATGGGATAAAGTTCCACCTAGTGTATGTCACAAGGATATTGGAAGCCACCAACGTGATCTGTAACTCAACCGAAAAATGAGGTCAAGCGCTCACTTCCTTTTTAGGTTCGAGCTCCTTTGTAGAGTAAAGGTAACTTATTCCATGTAATCAGTGCCCCTGACATTATGCTGCAATGAAGGAACCCTTATGTGCATGGTTGGTTAAATTATGCAACAAGAAAAAGCAAATTATTGGTAAAGATCTCAACCTTCATTAAAATTCGACAAGTTGAACCTGCCGAAATGTAACTGGAAAATGTGTGCGATATTTACTATACCATGCAGATTTTGGTGTGTCAAACACCAAAATCTGCATGTTATTCCCTGAAAACTTATAGTAGGCGTTCTTTATCGCACCTAATAAATAATGTACTCATGGGTGTTGTTATTTATGAACAGCGCCACTGGAATTATGCCATTGAGCAGCTGCAGCGCTTTTCACAAAATTATAGATTTGCCGCATATTCTATCTACTGCATAATCTACAGATTTGTATTTTAAAAAAGCTCTTTGTTTCTAGCTCAAACACTTCAAAGGTTACTAAAAACCTAGCAACATATCTTGCCACTTAGTGGAAGGCCCTTTGCAAAGGTTGACTGGCCACCTTTCACCTTTATGCAATATTTTGGTGTTAAACAGGTACTAATGAGGTGCAACCAACACCCAGACATTGTTAACAAGTGTAAAAATGACAAAATAATGAAGTATTACTTCCACAAAACGTGCTGCACTAAACAACATAATTAAGCATGGGCGGAAAATCCGTTCCGCTCGCGTATTTTGCGGATTTTCGGTAATTTCGCAATCCGCGAGATTCGCAAATTTCCCGCAAAATCCGCGAACGGAACGGATTGGGTCAAAAGTTCAAGCTGACTTTTGTAACTCTTTTAGAATGGCGCGGGCAAGCTGCCAGAGCCATTCTAAAATAGTTACAAAAGTCAGCTTCAACAGGAAGCTCTAATAGACAAGCATTTACAATGCAATGGTTTCGCCTTTGGAAAAGTTAGAGCTATTGGCATTGTAAATGACAAAATTTGTATTTATGTGTTGGTTTTGAAAACAGATAAATAAATGGCATTGTCATTTACATTGCCATTAGCTTAATCTCTTGCAAATCCGAAACCTATTGTACCCTACGGACAACAGCAGACAGCAATTACTACCACACACACACACCCAGAGCCACACACACACACACCCAGAGCCAGCCACACACACCCAGAGCCAGCCACACACACACACACCCACACACCCAGAGCCACACACACACACACACACACAGAGCCACACACACACCCAGAGCCACACCCAGAGCCACACATACCCAGAGCCACACACACACCCAGAGCCATACACACACACCCAGAGCCACACACACACACACCCAGAGCCACAAACACCCACCCAGAGCCACACACACCCACCCAGAGCCACACACACACTCAGGAGAGCAAGCACAGCGAGGGGGCAGGGAAGCAAGCACAGCGAGGGGGCAGGGAACTAAAAGTAAAATACTAAAAATAAAATATTCCATGTCGCAATTAAAGTTACCATCAGCCAGTCACTGGTTAATGACTGTAAAAACATCATCATCACCTATGTACCGAAGGGAGGAGTAAAGAACCTCAGGATGCCCTTCAGTGTAAAAGTCTTCATTGGCTTAGGGTGCAGGTGGGCCTTACTTTTGTTTGAGCAAATGATGTGAACAGGCCCTGTCCCGTCCTGATGCTCTGTTCAGGACGGGGATGATCAATAAAATGATAATGAATTACCATGTTATTTTTCATCTCTGGGGGTTTGGGGATAATTTAAGTGTGGCAACACTCCTCTGCTACAACAGAGGAACTGTCCCTGCGTTCTGCACCAATAGAACTTATACTGACGAGGGCCCTGGCACTTATTTTACAAATTAAGCACTGGTCGCCTAGCTATGTAGCTATGTAGCAAGGCTTTGAATACCGGTGGGAAAGAAGATGCATCGACTGTCAGTCCTGCCCACAGACCTCAGGGCAGTGACTAACCAAGGAAGGTAGATAATGACCAGAGTCAGCAGGTAGGTATAAACTGAAAATACACAAGTACCTCTAAAGAAGTTGGTACAGGGTTTCCCCACCCAGGTGCTGGATGAGTGTAGGGAGTGTTCCTCAACTTCAGGCTCAGAACTTGGGTTGATTAATAGGAAAGAACATGGACTGAGGTGGGCACTTGCATGTGAGAGCTGGGAGCAATACTAACAGCCCAATATACAATACATCCCAAACTATCTGCTTAGAACAACAGAAGCACTATTAACTACCAGTTATAAACAAACACCATTTTCTTTACTATGCTGATGAAATACCTTGTAGCAGTCATAACAGGTCCAGTGTACTCATGCTCACCATACAGTGTATTCCTGCTGGAGTACCCAGGCCTGGTGGTATACTGGTGGGACCACTTCGAAAGAGATGGTGTCTTGGAAGGAGAGACCCAGATACTGGTAATACCTAGATAGAACAGCCTACACAGAGGGTTGCTGGAGATTCTGACACAGCCCAGTGAGAGATGGCATACCGTGGTGGTAGTAGAGAAAAGCAGGATTGAGGATGCAACAAGTCAGAAAGAGAGGGCTGCGTTAGGATTCTGGCAGAATGCTAATGGCAAAGACAAGGCAGCACAACATTCAGAAAGAGTGGCATCTCTCCGTACAAGGCCCTGGGACAAATACAACACTTTTGAGAGTGTCTGCGGTCTGCGAATCCCTTTGAGGCTCGATGACCTTTCCACGCACAGCAGCTGAAGCAGCCAAGATTTCCTGGGTAGTAAATGCAATGGCAGAAGCTGGATGGAGAAACTTGCTGACTATTGTCATCCCATCTAGAGGGAGTGCATTGAGTCGTTTGACCGCAACAAGGTGTCCAGTATTCCACATGCACTCTTCAGTATTCCAGACTGGCAGGAGTTCGTACTCAAGGCCTACAGTGAAACAGCACACATCCCCTGTTTGCCTAATGCACAGGAATGAAGACATCGAGCCCTTAGCTGCAGGGGCTGGTGTACTTTCCATTTCCCACACCAACATAGTTGGACAAAACCTGATATGGGAGATGTTAAGCAGCATTTTCTTGGATTTGTTGGAGGTCATCGTGATACAGGGAAAGAATCATATGCACCCAGAGGCTTGCCTTTGCTTTCAAAACACTAGGTCCTGGCCATCCACAAGAACATGCATGCAATCCAATCCGGGGGGAGGAGGGGTACCCCGACAGCCACTAGGGAGGTACCTAAGCACCACAACAAACTAAAATACGACTGTTTCCCTAGACGGTATACAAAAGCACTCTTGTTGCCAGTAAACAAGGTCGCACCATCACCTGGGCACATGGGTCAGCCCTACACGCCACACACAACACAAGCAGTAAAATTATCAACGCATTTTCAGAAGACAGTCTGTAGCATTAACAATTCAAGAACGAAACAATTGGGCGTACTGACTGATGCGGGCAGAACACCGCATGTAGCAGGTTAACCTACGTGTGATGGAAAAAAAAACGAGAAGTCAACGAGGGGCGCACTGCGCAGACAGGGGCAATGAGGCCGGGGCAGAAAGGTGGACAAGGAGTATGAGTGTGGTGGTTCAGTTGGTATTCAAGTGGGCACGCAGGACGGGGAGTGGGCGAGTTTGCGGGAAAGGTGTGGCGAGCTACGCATTTGTCTGCGGGGTGCGAGTGTTGGGGGCGCTGTTTGGAGGGAGGGAGGGGACAAGGGTGATTGGGTGCAGGACATGCATCTATGCAAAATGGACGGAATTAAGAAGAGATATTACAGGCAGATCACAGCATGTCGTGTGGATGGCACTAGAGGGTGAATAAGGACTAAAGGCATAATGCGGGAATTAAGCATGGATTGTGGATTACTGAACTTGTTGGCCATGAAGGGCGCCCAGCAGAGTGCAAGAGATAAGATAAGGTTCACGTTGCTGAGACTAGGACAATAATGAGCTTGGATGCAAGAACGTGAGCAGGCGCTGTCTCGAAGAAATTCTACTTGGGTTTGGGCTCTGGGGGATGGCAGGGTGCAAAAGCTGAAAAGGGGTGGGAGACAGAAAGGGCGCCAAAGGGAGGGGGAGTTGGGTCACCAACGCAGGCAGTCAAGTAAGACACGGCATAGGGGGTAGTGACAAGGTAGAAGGGGAGTGGGAAGGTACTGGGCGGGATGGGGCACCAACACGAGCAGCAAGGAAATAACAGCGGGGGGAGGAGGGGTGCTAGGATAAGGAAAAGGGGGCCGTCTTAGTAAAGGAAGGGGGTAAGATAAGGAGGCAGGTAGGGCCGCCTAGGGGGCGGGCTGGCGAATTGGGTCAGTATGGTGTGGGTGGGGGCTGCTTCACCAGGTATGCCAGGGAGTTGTGGAAGCCTCCTCCCCCCTCCCTCCGCCCTGTAAGTGAAATATGGAGGCAAGGGTCAACACAGCAGGGCCAAAGCTCCACGCATCTACGGAGTCAACAATATATACAGGGAGAAGGATGGGACTGTGGGAAGGGAGGGGGGGGGGGGCTGATGTCCAAAGGGGGATGGGGGGCAGGCAGAGCTAGGAGAGGATGCCTATTCAGGTCTCAAAATGGGATGTCGGGCGGGATGGGTCAAGGCTGCCAGGGTACTACTTAGAACGTAACGAAGGGCAGTGAGCGAGGGGGGAGGGGTGTTTAAGCGGGGAGCGGCCAACGCGGTTCGGAGGCTACTGTGTACAAGAGCAGTGGTTGAATGAAGGGGGCGTGATGGGGGGGGTGTCATGCATGTGCCTTTCATCCTTCTGGGGCCGATGGAACGGGAGTTACTGCCCCGGGCGCTGGGGGGGGACATCGCGGGGGTCGGGTGCTGTGGAGGCACAGACAAGGGTCCTCGGGGAGGCACGGGTGGGATCGTGGCCGGGCGATCCTAATTATTTATTTAGTGATTTAGGTGTTTATCTAGCGAGGACCTTACCCGAAGGCATCAGAGTGCTTGGCAGTGGGAACAATAATGAGGCATGAGGAGAAAATGACAAGTGAACACATTGCAAAAGGAGGCGTGGAGTTACGGGAGGCAATAGTGGATATAGTGAGTGAGCGGAATACAGGAGGTAGCAAAGGGTGCAATATAGGAAGAAGAGTGACAGGGATACAAGAGAATAGGAAGTGCAAGGAGAGGTAGGATACGGCAACAGAAGGCAGACACTGAAGAACAGGAAGAAACGTACATAGTCAATGTGGCACTTGTGCAGGTATTACAAACTAACACGAGGTGCGAGGTAGCGAAGAGCGGATGTGCAAGACAAAAAGTGACTTGTGCCGGTTGCAAAGGACAACGGGAGGGGTGGGGGGGCGGGAAAGGAACGGACAACGGGAGGGGTGGGGGGTTTCCGGGAAAGGAACGGACAACGGGAGGGGTGGGGGGGCGGGAAAGGAACGGACAACGGGAGGGGTGGGGGGGCGGGAAGGGAACCACTCACCTGGACTTCCTCGGCCGGCGGACAAAATTAGTGGCATGGAACGCTCCTCATGAAGGACTGCATGACACGGCCCTGGCTGTAGACGGACGGCTGAGACCCACGGAGAAGGTGACCCGACACGAGGGAAGGAGGAGGCGCACGGGGATGCACGGGACAAAGGTGCAGGGGACATGGTGATTTCTACTACGGGGGGGGGAGGGCCTGTGCTCGGGAGCCTCGGGACGGTTGATCGATGCAGGCTGCTTCCTCCTTCCGGCTCTCTCCGCCTCCTCCTGCGATGACGCGGAAGGGGGCTCGGCCGGCTGGGCCAATCCCAGCGCGGCCCGGGCTTGAAGGCGGGCGCTGCTTCCTCCTCTCACTCTGGGCCGCGGCGGTGAATACACGGAGCAATGCCGGGTGGGCACCGGCCTTAAATCTAAATATTAAGCGAGGTGGGCACTCGCTCGGGGTACCACAACAGCGGCAAGGTCCCTGGCAGGGTAGGCACCTGCCAGCGGACAAAATAATCGAAAATCAGGTGCCGGCAATGCCGGACCAGATTCGGGGGCGTTCCCGGCTTTTGGCTGACGTATCATGACGTAGCCAAAAGCCAAAGATTCTCGGGAACGCCCCCGAATCTGGTCCAGCCATGACGGACACCTCTCTGTTCCAATGGCTAGCCTCCATTTATGGAGCTAGCCAATGAAGCAGAGGGGCGTGTTCAAGTCACCCATACTAGAAACTACAGATTTCTCTGGAGGCGGAGCTTACAGCTCTGTTCCCCAGCGAAACCTAATAAAGTAAAGCAGGTCCTGCTCAAATTCAGTTACACAATCATTAATCACCCCAAACTTGGGGTGATTAATGATTGTGTAACTTAATTTGACCTTCAACTGGAGCACCTGCTTTACTTTATCTATTAGTGCTTCCTGTTGAAGCTATTTCTAGCTGTTTTAGAATGGCGCTGGCAGCTTGCCGGCGCCATTCTAAGTGGGGCTGAGGGCAGAAGGGCACAAAAGTGGGACAGAGGGCAGAAGGGGACAAAAAATGAGCGGGGCAGAGGGCAGAAGGGCACAGAAACGAGTGGTACAGAGGGCAGATGGGCATAAAAAACGAGAGGGTGGCAGTGATTAAGCAGGCAAAAAAAAAACCCGCGAAATTGCAAAGCGCCTCGCGAACACCCGCAAACACACAAAGCGCCTTGCGAACACCCGCGAACACGCAAAAATAAAAAAATCAACAAATTCGCGAATTTTGCGGATTGCCAATTCGCAAATCCGCAAATTCGCGAATTGCCAATTCGCAAAATTCGCCCATGCTTAAACATAATTTGCCTTTTCTTGCCGCATAATTTACTCAACCCTAGCACATAATTTGACCTTCCTCTGCCGCATAATTCCAGTGGCCCTGTATGAGGTGCGATAAATCGCACCTTCTTTCTCAACCCACTTCTAATCAGGTTGTAAGGTTTTTCAGAAAATGAAGTACTTTGTGCAAAACATAAAATGCTGCATTCAGCAAAAAATAGCGCTACATATACGCACATCTCGTAATAAAAGGTGCAGCTCTTTAATTCCGCACTTGCATATGGTTAAAATCAGGCTACATTTTTGTGTTTGTCCAGTGAAACAAAGGAGGTTCTCTAGGAGTGTCTATTTCCATTACCAAACAACCCTGTAGAACAGTGTTGTACATTACAAATGTATTACGTATGTGTATCCCTAGGACACACTGTAAGATCGAAGGCATCAATCCTTAAAAGGAGACGTAAAATATTTGGTCTCTTCCAAACTCTGAGTGTACCTTGATAGAAGTGCTTCTTGAGAACTGTTTTTGTGCTGAAAGATGAATTTTCACACATGATGGAAAACATTTTCAGGGCCAAGAAGTACTCACTCTTTCTGCCCTGTGTGAATTATATTCAAATATGGAACGTTTGCTTGCTAGCTGCAGACAAAAATACATTAGCATAGCACTCCGAAGGGGCATACGTGCTGCTTTGCAAGTTTTCTGCAATATTTAAAATATTCCATGTCAGATACTGAGCCGGCTGATGTGGGCCTCTTTAAGGCCCACTGTGGTGAACATATTGTCACAGGTCAAGAGATGCCTTGTAGGACATTCCACCAAAGCAAGCCTGCACTCAAGGGAATGTATGACGTTACAACGCATACATTTACAACGCATGCACTTACAACACAGTTTTTACATCGCAACATCCTCTACAACGCATTCCACTACATCGCATGACACTACATCGCATTTTAAAAAACTACCTTTACAACGTATTCCATTACATCGCGTACTACCTTTACAAAGCATACCATTACAACGCATACCATTACATTGCATTTAAGGTAAGTATTGGAGAGTATAGGGGTAAAAATTACTATTCTAACTCCAGGGGGTGCAACAGTAGGGTAAGTGTTGGATAGTGTAGGGGTACTATGCGTTGTAATGGTATGCGTTGTAATGGTATGTGTTGGAATGCCTGCGTTTTAGTGACATGCAATGTAGTGTCATGTGTTGTAATGGTATGCGTTGTAATGCCTGCGTTGTAGTGATATGCGTTGTAATGGATGTTGTGATGTAATGACTGTGTTGTAAGTGTAGTGCGATGTGATGACTGCGTTGTAAAGGTTGTTTCCCCACTCATGGTAACAGAGTGTCAATGGATGTTTTGAAGCCACTGCCAGTGGGGAAGCTGGGATCACGGATCTCTGCCAATCTAGGACTTCACAAGAATCTCTACCAAGCCTGGGAGTAATTTTAATTACACTGGCAAAACGTGTGCAGTCCCTGAATTTCGCATTAAGAAATATTAGCTGCAATTTCCTTTTCTGCGCTTTTGCGTAGAATTTGCGCACGAGAGACTCTTCGTACAGAAAATATCTTGCAAAGAGACTTTTTTTTTGCTCAAACCAGTCTACTTTTGGTATCTTGCGAGACTTTCTACCTGGAAAGTGCTTACTCATGTGAAAAAAGTCACCAGTAAAACACATTTCACCTTAAAAGCATAAGTTTGCTAAAGTTGTAATTAATTTCACAAAAGTTCTCAGGAAAAAAATGACAATATTGTTGGAACCATATTTTGACTTGCTCAGGGCATGATCATTTTTTCCTGGTGTCTACCTCTTTCCAGGGAGTTCTGTTGCCACCGTCTATATCTCTTTCACACTTGTCTCCCCCACGCACCCCTCAGCAGTCTTTCTATGTCCAGATGCCAATGGAACTGGCCTTCACCCTCCCGCACTCTTTCTCAGCCCCCCCTGCATGTGTACAACCTTGCAGCAAAGGTGTGCTTTTTAGGTCGAGCCTGATCAGCGCATGCGCTACTCTGCGAGGCATGCTGTATTTAATTAGGGATTTGAACCTTTGCCCACTCTCCGTCCATATTTGTCATTGGTTTGTGTAATTGTCCTTCCTAAATGCTGGCTTATGATTCGTTAATAGGCTTGTTAGTCCCTCCTTGATACCGCCTTGTCTGGATTTGTTACCGTCCATGAGGACTAGCCTTTTTACTTTCGTTTGTTACACAGTATGTTTTATTTAGTTTGTAAGCACTATTTTCTTTAATGATTTTCTCCTACTTCAGGCGCGATATGCTTTCCCGCAACATTCAGCACGCCATGCGCACTTTCACTTTCCAAGTAGCCCAGGACAATGGTAGCTGCTTCCTTGAAATGGAATAGGTCTATCATTTACAAGAGTTTCAGCTTTTAACATTGTAAATGGCAATGCCTTTTATTTATGTGTTAATTATCAAAACAGATACTGTGCCTTGTGCGTGAGGGAATCTTGCACTGCCATGGTGTGTGAATCTTGCACTGCTGCCTGTGCTGTACCTGTCTTGGGTGCCGGGGAGCTTGCACTGCTGCAGCAGATGTTCTGTGTGTGTGAGGGGACCTGAAACGTTGCTGTCTGTACTATAACTGTGCCTTGTGCGTGAGGGAATCTTGCACTGCCCTGGTGTGTAAATCTTGTACTGCTGGTTGTGCTGTACCTGTCCTGTGTGTCAGGGGAGCTTTCACTGCTGCAGTGGATGGTCTGTGTGTGTGAGGGGAACCTGAATAGCTGCCGTCTGCAGTGTAACTGTGTGGCACGTTTGATGTAAATTTGGACTGCTTCTGCCTGCCCAACACAACTTTAATGAGTGTAAAATGCACTTACACTGCTGGTGCCCATGCTGCGCCTTTTATGTGTGTCGGAGAAGCTTGCACTGCTGTAGTATATGTTCTGTGTGTGTGAGGGAAGCTGAACAGGCTCTAGTAAAACTGTTCTGCGTGTGCGTTGTAAGAGTACACTGCTGCTGACTGTGCTACGCAAATGCAGTGCTTGTAAGAGGCACTTCCACTGCTACACAAATTCAGTGTGTGTGAAATGCAATTACACTGATTCTGCTAGTGCCACAGAAATTCAGTGCATGTGAGAGGCACTTGCACTGCTGCTGACTGTGCTACGCAAAATCAGTGCTTGTGAGAGGCACATGCACTGCTTCTTCTAGTACCACAGAAATTCAGTGCATGTGAGAGGGACTTGCATTTCTGCTGCAAGTGCTGTACAAATTCAGTGCGTGTGTATGAGAGGCCTTTGCACTGCTACTGCCAGTGCTACAGAAAATCAGTGTGTGCGAGCGTTCCATGTTTAAATATCGATAACAAAAATATAGTTAACAAAAGTATTGATGTAAAAATATCGATTACATAAATATCGACTCCCTATACTTAAACAGGTAAGTACAATAATATCGACTCAAAAATATAGATGTAAAAAATGTAGATGTTAAAAAATATCGACTTTAAAAAATAACATAACTTAAATTAAATTAATTAAATAATATTAATATTATTAACAAAATACATTTAATTAAATTTATATTTTAACTAATTATAACAAATAAACTTAATTTAATAAATATAAACACAAAAAATGGGTACATATACATATATTTACTTAAATACATTTTATTAACTATTATCTTTATTTAATTTATAAACTTTAATAATCATATAAAAATAGCATTTTAAATAAAATAAAATATTCTTTATTTAATTAACACATTAAACTAATTAAAAAAAAAGAATACATACATTTAACAAAATAAAAACATTAGTAGTTAAAACATTGGAGAGCAAGGGGTAAAAATTAGTATTCCCACACCAGTGAGTGCAACAGTAGGGAAAGTGCTAGATAGCGTAGGGGTAAAAATTACTATTTTCACTCCAGTGAGGGCAAGAGTAGGGAAAGCGTTGGATAGCGGAGGGGTAAAAATTACTATTCTCACTCCAGAGAGTGCAACAGAGGGAAAGCGCTAGATAGCATAGGAGTAAAAATTACTATTCCCACTCCAGTGAGGGCAAGAGTAGGGAAAGCGTTGGATAGTGGAGGGGTAAAAATTACTATTCTCACTCCAGAGAGTGCAACAGAGGGAAAGCGCTAGATAGCATAGGAGTAAAAATTACTATTCCCACTCCAGTGAGGGCAAGAGTAGGGAAAGCGTTGGATAGTGGAGGGGTAAAAATTACTATTGCCACTCCAAAGTGTGCAACAGAGGGAAAGCGCCGGATAGCAGAGGGGTAAAAATTACAATTCCCACTCCAGAGAGTGCAACAGTAGGGAAAGCTTTGGATAGCGTAGGGGTAAAAATTACTATTCCCACTCCAGTGAGTGCAATAGTAGGGAAAGCGCTGGGTCCCAAAACAATAAAAAACAAAACTATCAACATTTTTATAAAATTTTATTATCAATATAAACATAATTAATATATAAATTTAAATATATTATCATTAACAAAGATAATAAAAAAAAAATAATTACACATTATTTAACACTATAATATCCACAACACACTAATTAATTAATGAAATAATGTATTAATATTTATTAATTAATCAATAAAAAATTAATTACTTACCAGCTTTCACACCATATACACATATAAACACCACAACACACACCTAAAATTAATTACACAATTACAATTAATAATGACTAATTAATTAATAGTAATTAATTAAAAAAGTATTTAATCATTAATCAATAAAAAATAAATTACTTACCACCCTTCACACCATTTACACATATAAACCCCACAACAAACACCTAAAAGTAATTAAACAATTAACATAATTAATTATTAATTGACTAATTTAAATCAATTGACAACTAATTATTAAACTATTATTAATAAATTAACAAATTAATTAATTAATTAATTTTATATAATAAAATTACTTCCCACCCTATGCCTCTATAAACCCACAACCCGCTACGGAACTAATAACGCTAAATTAAACAAAAAATAAATTAATAACTAGTACAATTCTAAAACATAATAAAATGACAAACAATTCTCATTAAAAACACTATAATACATAACATTAATAATAAATCGATATTTTTGTAAACTATATTTTGGTAAAGGATATTTATTACAACTATATTTTTGTAAGCGATATTACTTTCCTGTCAGTCAATATTCTTGTCAACTATATTTTTGTTGTCGATATTTCTTCCAAACGATATTTTTGCAGCGATATTAATGTCCCACAATATTTCTCCGTCGATATTCCTGCTCTGCACGGCGTGCGAGAGCCACTTGCACTGCTGCTGCCAGTGCTACAGAGATTTAGTGCATGTGAGAGACACTTTCATTGCTGCTGCAGTGCCACATAAATGCAGTGTGTGTGAGAGGCACTTGCACTGCTGCTGCAAGTGCTGCACAAATTCGGTGCGTGTAAGAGGCACTTGCACTGCTGCTGCCAGTGCTGCACAAATTCGGTGCGTGTAAGAGGCACTTGCACTGCTGCTGCCAGTGCTGCACAAATTCGGTGCGTGTGAGAGGCACTTGCACTGCTGCTGCCAGTGCTACACAAATTCGGTGCGTGTGAGAGGCACTTGCACTGCTGCTGCCAGTGCTGCACAAATTCGGTGCGTGTGAGAGGCACTTGCACTGCTGCTGCCAGTGCTGCACAAATTCGGTGCGTGTGAGAGGCACTTGCACTGCTGCTGCCAGTGCTACACAAATTCAGTGTATGTGAGGGTAACTTTCTCTGCTACACAAATTCAATGCGTGCGAGAGGCACTTGCACTGCTGCTGCCAGTGCTACAGAGATTTAGTGCATGTGAGAGGCACTTTCACTGCTGCTGCCAGTGCCTCATAAATACAGTGTGTGTGAGAGGCACTTGCACTGCTGCTGCCAGTGCTACACAAATTGAGTGCGTGTGAAAGGCACTTGCACTGCTGCTGCCCGTGCTACACAAATTGAGTGCGTGTGAGAGGCACTTGCACTGGTGCCGCCAGTGCTACACAAATTCAGTGTGTGCGAGAAGCACTTGCACTGCTGCTGTCAGTGCTACAGAGATTTAGTGCATGTGAGAGGCACTTTCACTGCTGCTGCCAGTGCCTCATAAATACAGTGTGTGTGAGAGGCACTTGCACTGCTGCTGTCAGTGCTACAGAGATTTAGTGCATGTGAGAGGCACTTTCATTGCTGCTGCCAGTGCTACCGAGATTTAGTGCATGTGAGAGGCACTTTCATTGCTGCTGCAGTGCCACATAAATGCAGTGTGTGTGAGAGGCGCTTGCCCTGCTGCTGCCCATGCTACACAAATTCAGTGCGTGTGAGGGGAACTTTCACTGCTATACACATTCGGTGTGTGAGAGGCACTTGCACTGCTGCTGCTCGTGCATTGACAGCAGTGCCGTGCGTGCACGCTTTTCAGCACACAAAAGCCCAAACTCTTGGCTTTGTCCTGCCCGTATATTTCTTAAGTAAATGACTCTTCATGAGTCCGGCTGAAGCGGGAGAGACTCCCGCAGAAAAGGTCCCAGGTGACACCTTAGGACAGGGAGGAGATGCGTTCACTCTGTATTCAAAATCTCTCCACGAATAATTTTAAATAAAAACCGAAACAAGCCCAATCTCCCTTCCTGTGCCCTCTTTAGCTTTCCCCTGGTGGTTTACACAATGCCGCCGCTGTCCAAGTCTCACACCCGTGCACTGCGCCTCCTCAGAGAGCTGCCCCCGCCCCCTGGAGGGCCGCCAGGGAGGTCTGGAAAGTTGGCTAACCCCGCTCTGCTTTCCATGAACACATTCCCTGCCTCCCTCCCAGGGAGTTTGTCTATGACAGCATCGAGGGCTCCGTGCTGCAGAGTCGGTTAACACTTCAGTGGCCCTGACAGGTGTGTGGGGCTGGGGAAAAGTCAGTCGTGCCGGGCGAAACTGGGACAACAGTTTGATGAGTTCAGCTTTCAACCAGAGGTAGTGACACAGGTGCGGGAGGTAGCCAGTGATACTGGGACAGTGAGGAGGCGAGCCCTCCCACCCGGACAGTGACTCTGGGACAGGGAGATCAGAGCTCGGTCACAGACGTGACACTGGGACAGTGAGATCAGGGCCCAGTCACATTGACACTGGGACAGTGAGAACAGAACTGAGCCACAGTGACCCTGGGACAGTGAGATCAGGGCCCAGTCACATTGACACTGTGATAGTCATATCAGAACTCAGCCACAGGGAGGGACAGAGAGATCAAGACAGAGTCACAGTGACCCAGGGACAGTGAGATAAAGACTGGGCCACAGTTACACTAGGACAGTGAGATCAAGACAGAGTCACAGTGACAAAAGATCAAGACTGAGTCACAATGACAAAAGGACAGTGAGATCAAGACAGAGTCACAGTGACAAAAGATCAAGACTGAGTCACAGTGACAAAAGGACAGTGAGATCAAGACACAGTCACAGTGACAAAAGGACAGTGAGATCAAGACAGAGTCCAAGTGACAAAAGGACAGTGAGATCAAGACACAGTCACAGTGACAAAAGGACAGTGAGATCAAGACAGCGTCACAGTGCCAAAAGGACAGTGAGATCAAGACAGAGTCCAAGTGACAAAAGGACAGTGAGATCAAGACAGAGTCACAGTGACAAAAGGACAGTGAGATCAAGACAGCGTCACAGTGCCAAAAGGACAGTGAGATCAAGACAGAGTCCAAGTGACAAAAGGACAGTGAGATCAAGACAGAGTCACAGTGACAAAAGGACAGTGAGATCAAGACAGCGTCACAGTGCCAAAAGGACAGTGAGATCAAGACACAGTCACTGCAAAACTAGGACAGTGAGATCAGGGATTATTCACAATGGCCCTGGGACAGTGATACAGGGGCTCAGTCACACTAGGGGGATCTCAGATGATTGACATTAAAAGTGTCTCGCATCTACAAAGGCCGAGGATTGAGGTGTCCCTCGAGGCTCTATCCTTGCTCCGACCCTTTTTAATCTTTACATTGAACCACTAGGAGCCCTCTCAAAGGAGGCCGGGACCCTCTATCCCCTCTATGCTGATGACACCCACCTCTACCTCAAGGTCTCCTCCGCACACAACATACCACTCCTCGTCACCACCCTCAACTCCATCCAAGAATGGATGACGTCTCATCGCCTACAACTGAATCTCTCTAAAACCGAATTCCTTCTTCTCTCTACCTCAAACTCTCCACCTCCAGTTCAATCATGGATGGGTGATCTAAACATTCTTAACAGTAAGCCTACCATCGTTGGCAGTGCCAAATCCTTAGGTGTCATTCTAGACAGAAGACTTAACCTCCAATCCCAAATCCACACCATGGCTAAGCATGCATGCTTCCAACTATTGCTTCTCTGGGGGATCCAACGTCACATTCCTGAGCAAGACTTGAAAACTCTTGTCCAATCTTTTTTTCTCCCCAGACTAGGCTACTGTAATTCTCTCCTTGCAGGCCTCGCCAAGACCCACCTTTCTCCTTTAAAATCCATCCTACACTTGGCTGTGCGCTTTGTCTGTGGGTCCAAAAGAAATGACTACATCACAACTATGCGGATAACTCTTCACTGGCTTCCTATTGAATATAGAACCATATACAAGACTGCTTGTATCACCCATATAGGGGAAACATCCTTTACGACGCAACTTTTACCACGCAGTGCCTTTACAACGCAGGTTTTTCAACGCAAGTCATTACAATGCGCTTTCTGGGCTTACCTGCTATCTGTGAGGAGCCAGACTCGTGCTGTGTGCTTCCCTGTTTCCTGCTATCTCCTGCAACTGTTCGCGACACCCGCTTCGCGGGTGCCGCTCAGCGCCTCTTTTGCCTTGCCCTCCCTGGTGTGAGCGGATCCACAGTCCGTGGTGAGTAACGCGCTCCCAGGTTGAGGATTGAACCAACTGATTGTGCGTGGAGCCTACCGGGGGACTGCGAGGTCCAGCAGCCTCAGCTGCACACAGCTGCTGCCTCTTCCCCCGGCGGCCACGCCCCCAGCCTCCGCATTTAACACCGCCTGGGTTCCTGGTTTACTGGCGCTTTCTGGGCTTACCTGCTATCTGTGAGGAGCCAGACTCGTGCTGTGTGCTTCCCTGTTTCCTGCCATCTCCTGCAACTGTTCGCGACACCCGCTTCGCGGGTGCCGCTCAGCGCCTCTTTTGCCTTGCCCTCCCTGGTGTGAGCGGATCCACAGTCCGTGGTGAGTAACGCGCTCCCAGGTTGAGGATTGAACCAACTGATTGTGCGTGGAGCCTACCGGGGGACTGCGAGGTCCAGCAACCTCAGCTGCACACAGCTGCTGCCTCTTCCCCCGGCGGCCACGCCCCCAGCCTCCGCATTTAACACCGCCTGGGTTCCTGGTTTACTGGCGCTTTCTGGGCTTACCTGCTATCTGTGAGGAGCCAGACTCGTGCTGTGTGCTTCCCTGTTTCCTGCCATCTCCTGCAACTGTTCGCGACACCCGCTTCGCGGGTGCCGCTCAGCGCCTCTTTTGCCTTGCCCTCCCTGGTGTGAGCGGATCCACAGTCCGTGGTGAGTAACGCGCTCCCAGGTTGAGGATTGAACCAACTGATTGTGCGTGGAGCCTACCGGGGGACTGCGAGGTCCAGCAACCTCAGCTGCACACAGCTGCTGCCTCTTCCCCCGGCGGCCACGCCCCCAGCCTTCCCCCTTATTGCTGACCTCAGATCTGCCGCGACGCGGGACGCGCGCGGGGCGAAGACCGGGCAAAGAGCGGGCCGTTTAAGGCCGTTCAAGGACGGCAGAGGACGGCCCTGGCCCAGAACTCTTGTGTCTTCGCCCTTGATAACCATAACATCTAAAATGTCGACCATACGCAACAGAACTCGAAGTTGCGCGAAAAAAGCTACGGCGGTAGCTCAGGTGACTGGACCTATTGATCTTTTCATTTCACGCGTGCACGAGACTATTGACCAAAGTATTGTATTATTGGAAAAAAGAGTCTCTATGGACCTTGCTAACGCTAGGCGCTCATCCTTGGGCCCTTTGGCAAAGGTTAAATCCCCTGCCATACAGACTTTGAATAATTGCTCCTTACCCATAACCATGCCTACTAACAGTGTTCCGACTGTACCGAATACTGTTGATTTATCGGTTGCCCCATCAGACTCGGATCCGTCTTTTGAAGACCTGGAGGTTACACCAGATCTAGAAACATGCCAGTCACCTGACAAAGAGAAGCCGAGTCTGAGTGGGTCTAATGATGTGGAAACAGCCCCTGTACCCATTGTTCCCCGGAGAAGGGCTCCTAACCCTCCTAAGGTTACATCGAAGGGCAAAAGTAAAGCAAAAGCACCAGTTAGGAATCACAATTTGATCTCCCCCACCCCACAACTGACATCAGGTATTCCGTGCTGGGTGCAAAATATGGTTATAGATTTAAAACTAGACCTTGAAGCCACTTTAGCAGCACAAATCAAACCTTTAATTTCTAAAGTGGATAGGCTTACTTCCTTAATACACTCCAAATGGCCACAAAAAAAGCAGGGACAAGGGCATGTTCAGTTACAAGGGACTACAGAATTAGCCCCTGAATGTTTAACGAGCATCCAGTCCCCTAAAGACGTATCAAATAAGGTTCAAGGTATTGCAGCCCCTGGGAACCCAGTTATATCCCTTGCGTCGCAAACAGTGAACAACTCCGTTCAACCAATAACTGTACCGATTTTAAAGGAGAATGTCCCTGTTCAGGCGAATCAACACCCTGTTGTTGCTAATATTGCCACCACATCTATTCAAGCTAAAGAAGTAGCAGGGAAACCCAATCCAACCTCTGCACCTCTTCTTACAAATAAACCTGAAGGGCCAAAGCCAAAGCAGGCACGTTTCAGGTCCATTAATTTACCACCAGAGGTTTCTCCTTTTGTTGTTGTGTTGACAGCAGTTCCCCCATTGAAAGAGGGAGTAAAAGAAACGTTTACCGAGCTTAGAAATAAATGTGCTCAATGGCTCCATCTACATAAACCCCTACCTAATAACATGAACGGTGAAATTCTTACCGTACGGAGAGGGGATTGGGTGGGCAGAAGTAAGAAATCAATAGTAGGGGACGTAATAACTGTTAATTTTAGGGATGTAGGGGCAGCAAGCTATGTATGTAATGCACCCAATAGTGGTCCTGCGACCCAAATTAAACCACTTCCTTTGTCGTATTTTTTATCAAAGCCCGCACGACCTAATCCTCCCTGTTCCACTTTTCAAAGTAACAGTGGACCGGGGTTTTTTCCACAGCAAGCCATCAAACCTTGGCAGCAACCACCTTATCCACCCCCTTTTTTCCCACATTATGTTAATTTACAGCAGCAGCTATCAAATGCCTCACCTTTTCCTATGCATCAAGTTAAAGCCCACTGGCAACACCCTTTTCATTTCCCGCCACCTTTACCCCAGTCTGCTTACCAATGGCAGCAATCTTTTCAGCCACCACAATTAGACAAACATCCGTGGCAACAAACGTGGCAGGACCCGCCCCACTCCCAAGACCCCATGTCCTCACAATTCGCCCACCCAAATAGATATGCCGTGCTAGATGAGGTAGACTGACTTAGCCCTCTAGAAGCACTGGATCTAAATATTCCTAAGCCCTTTCTTGATATGGAGTGTTCTTCTTCCTCTGCCACGCCCCTTGCTGTACCTCACGAATCTACTACATTGACACTACCAATACCTCCCCAGTACATAGGTAATCAGGGTAGCTCTGATAAATGTATAACTACTGCTAGCCCGAGCCTAAGTCCAGTTACCATCTTTCGGGAAGAGGGTCCTGCCTTTTTACCACCAGCAAATCAGCCGGAGTTATCTGTTGTTGGTAAACCTGGTAAACCAGCAGGAATTTCTCTTATTTCTTGGAACATCGCTGGTCTTACCGGCAAATTAGGTACACCCTTTTGGACCAGCTTTTTGGGTGAGGGATTTGATTTAATCCTACTTCAGGAAACTTGGTGTCCAGACCCTATTAACATCGAAGGGTATGCATCCTTCTGTCTTAGAGCAACTAAATCTAGCTCGGGTAGGGCTAAGGGGGGCCTTTTATTGTTAGTGTCAACCAAGCTGTGTGACTGTACGGTCAAATATAGCACGACCGTGGGGACATACAGCCAAGTTATTAGGGTGGAGTGTAGGAAGAACATTGATTTAGTCATTGTTAATTTTTATAATAATATTTTTGATGCTACTAGGGGGGATATTTTACTGCCTCTAGAAAGGGAAATCAATAAGGCTCTTGATATCTCGAAAAGAAAGGCTGAGGTGGTTTGGGCTGGTGATTTTAACTTGCAGCCCTGCCATCTGTCTAATGGGAACATCTGTGGCTTCGATGTAGCATTAAATAGCCATTGGGGAGACCAGGGGGGGAGGGAGGATTCTCCCCACTTTCAACACTGCAGTTATGGTTCCACTTTAAATAATATGCTAGTCACGCTAGACATGACCCTGTTAAACTGTAATGTTAATAATCGGGCAATTATATGCCCTACATTTACAGGCAGAGGTGCAGGTTCATTTATAGATCATATTTTGCTGTCTAGCAGTGGAGCCTACACGGATTTGTATGTGAATGAAGAAAGTCTCAGTGACCACAATAGTCTACGTGTTACCCTTTTGGGGCATGGTACCTCATCAGTTCCAGGTGGTAAATGTACAACTGATATAGTGCCTACTAGACCTAAGGGCCTAAGGGTCAAATGGACTGGTTTAAATTCCAAAGTCAAGCAGAAGGAGGTCGTTACTCTTTGCAAGAATCAAATTAGTTATTGTTTGGATGATGATAGTGATTCTGGCTGCTTAATAGATTATTTTGTATCTATGAATAGCATTATCGATGGTATTTTTACTAAGACCTCGTCAGTCAATGGTGGTCCAAAGCAGGGGTGGTTTGATAAGACATGTATAGTCGCCCTCCGCGATTTAAAGAATGCGCTAGGCACTAAACCACGTGTTAAGACGGATATACAATACCACAGGGCTTGTTATAAAACAGCTATTAATAATAGGAAAAGGGTATTACAGTCTGAGGCGTGGGATAAGCTGAGGGAGGCTGCTGAGACCAAAAATAGTAAACTCTATTGGGAAACAATTAATAGCCCGTTTCTCAATAAAGAAAATGTCCCAGAACTGACCTCATACGTGGCATGTAGCGACTGGGTTAATCATTTTTCTAAAATATTTAATCCAGATAGGTTAACCTCTGAGTTATCATCACCAGATATAAACCTATGGTTGCCCCTTTCGATGGCTATAACACTAGAAGAATGCCAGGAAGCTATCTCTTTAAGTAAAGGAGGCAAGGCCCCTGGCCCCAATGGGGTTCCGCTGGATTTATACAAAGACGAAACAGCGTTATGGGCTCCCATTCTGACGAGGGTTTTTAATTGTGCGGCTGAAAGTGAATTTCCTTCTACCTGGGGTCAATCGATCATCATTCCTTTACATAAGAAAGGTGACAAGTCAGAGGCCTCTAATTATCGTCCAATTTCATTACTGGACGCCTCTGTAAAGGTGATGAGTAGGATTTTGCTGAAGAGGCTAGAAGACTGGGCAACTGATTTTAACATCTTAACTAGAGTCCAATATGGCTTTCGCAAAGGCCTGGGTACACTGGACCAATGCGTAAATCTGGACCTTTTAATCAGTAAATATACTGTGGCTAAAAGTGGCAACCTCTTTTTATGTTTTGCTGATCTGAGCAGCGCTTTTGATTTGGTTAACCATAACATTCTCTGGGAGGTTCTGCTTGATGCAGGGGCACCAAGGGAAATAGTGCATTTTTTAGCTAGACTTTACGAAAAACTTTCATGTAAAGTCCGCTATGGCACCCTTGGTGAATGTACCCCGTTCTTTAGAGTGTCTCGGGGCATACGTCAGGGTTGTGTTTTAGCCCCGCTTTTATTTTCTCTTTTTATTAATGGTGTTGACCGATCCCTGACCGACATCCCAGCAGATGCCCCTTTGATTGATGGTAAACCTGTTCCGCTGTTACTTTATGCGGATGACGCTGTTCTTTTATCTCGAACACAGTTGGGCCTACAGCGCCTAATTGATAATTTCATGCAGTTCATTCAAGCTAGGCGGCTTCGTGTGAATAAAACTAAGACATATGTAATGTCATGTGGTCAGGCAGCCAAGCAGGTAAAGCATACTTTCTTCCTTGATAAGGAAAAGCTAACTTCTGTTAAGTCCTTTTGTTATCTGGGAATAACATATACTAATAGTGGGTCTTGGAATGCGGAATTTGATGCCGTAAAAATAAAAATGCTACGGTCCACTAGTAGCATATTTCGTTTTGCCTCTAAACTCGGCTCACGAAGTATCTTAGATATGATGAACATATACAATGTATGTTGTGTTTCCTCTGCTCTGTATGGGGCAGGGGTGTGGGGTCACCGTGAGGGTATTTCCCTGCAGAAGGAGGAAAACAAGTTCTTAAGGAGGTTGTTATGTGTTCCCCCTTCTGCCTCCATCCAGTTGATCCACGAAGAAGTTGGGATCGAGTATATTTCTGACTTAGCAGCAGTTCGGCCACTCTTATTGTGGCGTTCTATTTGGGCTAAGCCAGAGACTCGATTCACCAAGGACATTATCCTTGATTGTATAGGTTTGGATCACTCCTCACGTATATTATGGTTAAGATACATTCATCGTTGGTATCTACTTCTTTTTAACATTGATGTGTTCTGTGAGCCTGAAAAGGTTGTCTCCATTTCAAAAAAAGAAATTAAGATAACGTTCCTTAATTTTCGTAAGGCCGAACGAGACAAAGCCGTTGGCAATCTTGTTACTATGAAATTTTATAAAGACTTAAATTTAGCTCCCGGACTACAATCCTACCTTGCATTTGTGACTCGCCCTTCTCACCAGTATGTCCTAACACGGGTCAGATTGGGCATTGTACACCACTTGGTTGCTTTTCCAAACACAAAAACTAGTTCAAACATACCCTGTCCATGCGATAGCACCTCCAGGCAGAGTAGTTGCCATTTCTTACTTTTTTGTAAATTTTATCAGTTTTTTAGGTTAAAATACCTCAAACCTATTTTCATCAAATATAACATTTGTACCACACAAACAGCATTGATATTTTTATCTTCATTAGAGAACGAGGAGACTTGTTTCTTTTTGGCTACTTTTATTTTAAAATGTACAGCTGCCAGGAAAAGTATTGTATTATAATGTTGTCTACTTACCTGTCTGTACATATGCTATACAGCTGCCAGGATCTGTTTATGATAATATTACTGTTTAACACTCCTGTCTGTATATATATGTTTTCTTTTCTAAATTTTATATCAATTTCTGTAATTAAGGTATTTTTAAAACATGAAGAGGTCCACAGTATTGAATGATTACTTAATAATTTTAATGTTCAGTTCCCATGAAAAGCCTAGTGAGTAACTCCTACTGATCCCCAGCTAGTCAATGTAAGAATGTTTGTATTTTATAATAATATGTTGACCTATAGAGGCATGTTCACTTTCTACTTGATGCACTTTAGCCTTCTTTTCTTTTTAGGATTGATTATATGGCGATTTTTAATATTTCAATTATGTATTTCTGCTTGTATGATTTGTATGTACAAATCGAATAAAAGCTTTTGAACTGAATTGCACTGGGGAGGCGCTATAGGATAGGTAATAGTTTAATTTACTATCCAACACCATCCCTACTATCCACTGGGACTGGAGTTGGAATAGTAAATTAAACTATTCACTATCCAGCGCCCCCCAACGCAAGTCGTTGTAAACTTGCGTTGAAAAACCTGCGTTGTAAAAGCATGCGTGGTAAAAGCATGCGTTGTAACAACGTACATCCCTCATATAGCCATTCACATCTCCACCCCTTGCTTCCTAGCAAACAAACTCAAGTTATCAGGTGCTGAAAATCTGCTGCTCGAGCCTCCAACTTTCAAAAGGGAAGACTAATGGTGCAATTATTCTCAGGTAATGCGACTGGAATTTGGAACTTGCTGACTCCAAACCTTACCACCACCACCTCTTTCCGGATCTTCAAAATGGACCTTAAAACTCTTCTCTTCCAAAGACATTTTTCTCAATAACACTCCTCGCCAAGCTCCCCACTAGGCATACGGCCTCACTTTTACATGACACTGTCGAGGGCTATAACAAACTTTCTGATTCAAATCTGCAAAAATATCATATGTATTAGTGTAACCTTAATCGCTTTAACTTTTCAAAATATGTCAACTGTAGTAGCTATAAGTACTGTCACATACTACCCTGTTACTCAGAATTTCTCATGTCACGTTCTTCGCTCTATTGTAAAGCGCTCTGACACCTATGGGTATTGTCCGTGCTATATAAAACGCATAAATAAATACATAAATAAAGGATGACCTCAGAAGCTGTGAACGTGTACGTGCTCTGACTTTTCTCACTACTGACTGTGTGTGAAACAGTCCCAGGATGCTTGTTTCCGGTCCAGGGAAGACCTGGCTTTTTAGTTCGGGCTGGAGGGTCACGACTGATTTGCATATGGCTGTGTCTGAACTTGGGTGGCGAAGTGAGCTAAAGAACGATGATGGATTCAACCCAGATCTGTGACTGGGGGTGAGGGTCTGAAAAGTTTCAGCGCTCCGTCCATCATCTCCTTGTGTTTGGCTTATGGGTATCACTGTGTCCATTCTTCAGCTGTGGCCTTGGAAGCCTTAGAAACCAAGCAGACTCAGCCTCTTTAGTAAAACCTAACATGCACTTCCTTGAACCAAAGCATGGCCGTCGTTTTATTTCAACCACCTGGGGGCGGGGGGCGGTCAGTATGGTACCATGTGAGAAAACCTCCCAGGGTGGGATGACAAACAAATGGAAAACAACCCCTTAGCCTGTCTTTAGGGTAAGTAAAGGGACCTGCTAGCACTACCGTGGATTGGGGGTCTGGAAGGAAAGTTTATAGACTAGTAGGTGTACGTTCCCTCATTGATACTTAAAGAACACTATATACACCTACAGTCTCTCACATGTGTATGCGATGTAATCTAGAAAAGCCCTTGTTTTTCTCTCAACTCTCACAAGTGTTATAACACCAGGAAAGACATCCCTTAAGGATAAGACCCCTCACTCACCCGAAGGTGACATGCTTCATCATATGGGTCCTCCTTACCAGTGGGGAAAACCTAGTCACCACTGGGAGCTACTACTTCAAGGTTTTAAGGAAGGAGCTCAGAGATGTTTTGATTTTTCTATGGAGTAGGATGATAATCCCATATGTGTGCTGCTTAAGGTTGAGTGAGTAAATTGCAGCGCTGTGTGGAGGAAGGGTGTGGATTAAAACTGTCTAGATAGATCACCAATAAAGATTATTCCTGTGTGCTACCTGACAGGATTAAAATGTAACTCCCGGGGTTAGCTCTGCTCCACGAAGAGGTACCGACGGATAGTGCGGGCCTCCCTCCTGAGCAACCTGACAGGTAGAGGTGAGGCTGGGTTATCCAACAATTGTGGATATCCAGAGTATGGCCTGACACAAGCAATAGAATTGAGCAGGAATACTGGTGGTGTATTACAATTTACTTTTTTAGTTTATTTGTTATATTGCACACTAACTGCAGCAGCATTGTATAAATATCTGGTCCTGAAGAAAGCCGCTGATACTGAAAATAGATCAAGAGGCTGAAACATGTCGACCTATCACTAACAGTGGTTTATATCCATACCACTGTGCTGTTACATTTTAATCCTGTCTGGTAGCACACAGGAATAAAGTTTATTGGTGATCTATCTAGAGAGAGTTAATCCACACCCTTCCTCCACACAGCGCTGCAATTTACTCACTCAACCTTAAGCAGCACACATATGGGATTATCATCCTACTCCATAGAAAAATCAAAACATCTCTGAGCTCCTTCCTTAAAACCTTGAAGTAGTAGCTCCCAGTGATGACTAGGTTTTCCCCACTGGTAAGGAGGACCCATATGATGAAGCATGTCACCTTCGGGTGAGTGAGGGGTCTTATCCTTAAGGGATGTCTTCCCTGGTGTTATAACACTTGTGAGAGTTGAGAGAAAACAAGGGCTTTTCTACATTACATTGCATACACATGTGAGAGACTGTAGGTGTATATAGTGTTCTTTAAGTAAAGGGACTGCCAGAAAATGTAGAGAGAAGCCAGTGGGAGTAGGCCATCGTCCTATACCCCAATACTGACTTTTAGGCCACCCCAAGCTTCATCATCAATGCTTTGTCCCAAAGGGCGGTGGTCCCTGATAGGTCAATTAAGAGATTTAAAGGAACCTTCACAAGGGAACAGGGAGGAATAGAGGAGCACAACTTGACCTTCAGATCAGAGAGGAATTGTAAGTGAATACATCAGTGTCATCGTCCCCTTTTCTTGTGATTTAGGTGAAAACTGATCAAAAAAGAATGTTCTAATAAAGGTGCAGTCTCCAGGCACGTTCTTTTATTGTGAATAAGAAGGGACTCGTGGAATTGTTTTGGAACAGGAGCGAGTAGCTGGCTGGGTCAAGAGAGCGAGATTTTGGGGCAACCGGAAGAGATGCAGGGGGCACTCAACATTTTGAACAGGTGCAGCAGCGAGGCTGGGATTGCGCCAGCATTCAAAACCATTGGAAGATGTTGGCACCTACGTGCCTGGTTAGAGCCGAGTTACATAGGCAGTGGCTAGGCTGCCACAAATCACAATGACCCAATGTGTAACGACTACTTCTCAATATCTTGAAACCAAAGAATATACACATAAAGCAGGTCTCTGAGTGACAGCAGCAGGACTATCAGGATGCGGACATGGAATATCACCTAAGTGAGAAAGTGTCAGAACATGATTATTCACTCACTCGTCCACCTATACATTCCTCTCAAAGAGGTAAGCATCTTCTCCAGAGATCTGTCTGTGCCCTACATGCCTTAAGTCAAGTCAAGTCATAAAATTTGTATAGCGCACTACATACCCAGAGGGTTTCAAGGCGCTTAGGAAGGGGAGGAGGATTATTTGTCAAATATCCACGTTTTAAGCTGCTTTCTGAACGCTAGGTGATTCTAGGTGAGGCGAAGGTGGGCGGGGAGTGAGTTCCATGTTTTGGCAGCCAAGTATGAAAAGGATTTGCCTCCCATGGTGGTCTTGTTGATGCGAGGTACAGTGGCGAAGGCTTGGCTGGAAGAGCGAAGTTGGCGGGAGGGGGTGTAGAAGGATAGTCGAGAGTTGAGGCAATCTGGACCGATGTCGTAGAGTGATTTGTGTGCGTGGGTAAGCAGTCGGAAAGTGATCCTCTTATTGACGGGTAGCCAGTGGAGGTCTTTAAGGTGACCAGAGATGTGTTCGTTTCGTGGGATGTCTAATATGAGCCTGGCTGAGGCGTTTTGGATTCGTTGTAGTTTCTTCTGGAGTTTAGCGGTGGTACCTGCGTAGAGGGTGTTTCCGTAGTCCAGTCGGCTCGTGACTAGAGCGTGGGTGACTGTCTTCCTTGTCTCGGAGGGTATCCAGCGAAATGTTTTTCTGAGCATGCGAAGAATGTTAAAGCAGGAAGAGGATACGGCGTTGACTTGTCTGTTCATTGAGAGTGAAGAATCCAGGATGACGCCAAGGTTCCGTGCGTGGTCTGTCGGGGTGGGTGCTTTTCCGAGGGCTTCCGGCCACCAGGAGTCGTCCCATGCAGAGGGGGATGAGCCTAAGATGAGCACTTCTGTTTTGTCTGAGTTCAGTTTCAGACGGCTTTGTTTCATCCATTCGGCGACTTCTTTCATTCCTTCGTGTAAGTTAGTTTTGGCGGTGCTGGGGTCCTTGGTGAGAGAAAGGATTAGTTGAGTGTCATCCGCGTAAGAGATGATGTTGAGGTTGTGTTGGCGGGCGATGGTCGCGAGGGGGCTCATGTATACGTTGAAGAGGGTGGGACTGAGTGAGGATCCTTGTGGTACGCCGCAGATGATTTCAGAGGCTTCGGACTTGAAAGGTGGGAGGCGGACTCTCTGGGTTCTTCCTGTGAGGAACAAGGTGATCCATTCCAGTGCCTTTCCTTGAATTCCGATGTTTCTGAGGCGTTGTAAAAGGGTGCTGTGGCAGACTGTGTCGAAGGCTGCAGAGAGGTCGAGGAGGATGAGGGCGACTGTGTCTCCATTGTCCAGTAGAGTTCGAATGTCGTCTGTTGCTGCGATGAGGGCGGTCTCAGTGCTGTGTTTTGCTCGGAAGCCAGATTGTGAGGGGTCGAGTGATTTGTTGTCTTCCAGGAAGGTGGCGAGCTGGTTGTTGACGGCTTTTTCGATGACTTTGGCCGGGAATGGAAGAAGCGAGATGGGGCGGTAGTTTTTGAGTTCGGTGGGGTCTGCTGTTGGTTTTTTCAGAAGGGCGGTGAGTTCAGCGTGTTTCCAGTCTTCCGGGAAGGTGGCGGAGTTGAGGGAGCAGTTGATGACATCTCGGAGGTGCGGAGCAATGACAGAGTCTGCTTTGTTGAAGATGTGGTGAGGGCATGGGTCTGTGGGGGAACCAGAGTGGATGGAATTCATCAGGCGGATGGTGTCCTCCGTGGAGATTGGGTTCCAGGCGTTAAGGATGTTTACGGGGGGAAGATGGTCAGCAGATGGTAGGGTGGGTTGGCTTCCGGGTTGGTTGTCAAAGCTGTTGTGGATGTCAGCAATCTTGTTGTGGAAAAAAGAGGCTAGGGAGTCGCAGAGGGTTTGAGAGGGGGTGATGTCGTTGGAGTTGGCCGAGGGGTTGGAAAATTCCTTGACGATGTTGAAAAGTTCCTTGCTGTTGTGGGCGTTGTTGTCAAGTCGATCTTTGAATGCTGTTTTCTTGGCTTTTCGGATCAGTTGGTGGTATGTACGGGTGGCGCTTTTGAAGGCGTCCTTGTTGCTGGTGGATGGGTCTTTTTTCCAGGCCTTTTCAAGGGAGCGGCAGAGTTTCTTGGACTTCTTGAGATCATCGTTGAACCATGAGGCTTTCTTGTTGCCAGGTTTGCTTTGACGTTTTTTCAGTGGTGCTAAGGTGTCAGCGGTGTTGGATAGCCAAAGGGTGAGGTTGGAGGCGGCTTCGTTGGCGTTAGAAGAGAGGGCTGGGGAGGTTTGAAGGAGCGATGTGGAGATCTGATCCGTGGTGATTTTGTTCCAGTTTCTTTGCAGGGTAGGTTGGAGGTGGATGTTGGGTTTTGGCTTGTTGTAGGTGAAGTGAACGCAGCTGTGGTCAGTCCAGATGAGGTCCGTAGTGTGGCTGAAGGAGACGTGGTTGCTGGAGGTGAAAATGGGGTCGAGTGTGTGACCTGCGATGTGGGTGGGGGAAGTGACCAGTTGTTTAAGTCCGAGGTTGGCGAGGTTGTCTAAGAGGGTGGCGGTGTTGCGGTCGTTGATCTTTTCAAGGTGGAAGTTGAGGTCTCCTAGAAGGATGTAGTCTTTGGAGGGGAGCGCGTGATGGGTGATGAAGTCCGTGATGTCTTCACTGAATTTTGCGCGGGGTCCTGGTGGTCTGTAGAGGAGGGTGCCTCTAAGAGTTGTCTTGGGGTCGATGTGGATCTGGAAGTGGAGGTGTTCGGAGTTAGCAAGGTTGGCGTCGGAGCTGGTAGAGATGCGGATGGATTTCTTATGGACGATAGCGATTCCTCCTCCTGTATGGTCGGTGCGGTCCTTGCGTGTGATCTTGTAGTCATCAGGGATAGCGATGGCGATGTCGGGGGCGGAGGAGGCGTTCATCCATGTTTCCGTTAGGAAGGCGATGTCTGGAGAGATGGTGTCTAGTAGGTTCCAGAGGTCGATGGCGTGTCTGTGGACCGAGCGGGTGTTGAGCAGGATGCATTGTAGGTGGTTGGGGTCGGGAATATGTGGTGTGGTCGTAGCGAAGATGTTGTTGGTGCCGCTAAATTTGCAGGAGAGGCAGGAGAACGGTCCATGGGTGCGTCCAGGAGCGGCTTGGACGCAGTTGGGGGTGCGACCGGGATTAAGGGCTAGGAGGGTGGCGGCATCGTAGGTAACACGGGGGGGCTGGGCTGCGCGAGGGCCAGGGGGTCTGGCACTGGGCGCGGTCCAGGCGCGGACGGGCGTAGACGGGCTTACCTTTGGCGCACCTTCGGCGCGAATGGGGCGCGGTCGCTGCGCGTGATCGCTGCACGCGGGAACAGCTGTCATATATGGATGGTGGAAGGGGAGGGGCGGGGCATCTCAGCTGGGAGGCGGGGCGGGCACACGAGGACGACGAGAACAACAAACAAAATGGAGGCGGGGGGAGGCACAGCGGAGCGCTGCAGGTAAACGCGCTGGTAAGGCTAGGGAAGCGGACACAATGACACTACAAGCAGGCGGGCTGAAATTAAAAGGCAGCGATTGAAGCACAGACCCAGAGCGCCAAAGCAATCGGTAAAATAAGCACAAATACAGAGCGCCACTGCAATCAGATAACAGGCAGCGAGCGAGCACAGCCACAGAGCGCCAATGCAATCTATAAATAAGCACAAATACAGAGCGCCAATGCAATCAGATAACAGGCAGCGAGCGAGCACAGCCACAGAGCGCCAATGCAATCTATAAATATACATGTTCTGAGAGTGATCGAAGTTTGTGCTAGTCTGCTACACTGGACATAGAAGATATCGCACTTATGGCCTTCTATGGGCGAGGGAAGCTTGCATTACTACCATACATGTCCTGTGACGGGGAAAGCTTGCATTGCTGCTGGCCTAGCTGTACATGTCCTGTGATGGGGAAAGCTGGCATTGCTGCTGGCCTAGCTGTTCATGTCCTGTGATGGGGAAAGCTGGCAATGCTGCTGCCCTAGCTGTACATGTCCTGTGATGGGGAAAGCTGGCAATGCTGCTGCCCTAGCTGTACATGTCCTGTGATGGGTAAAGCTTGCATTGCTGCTGCCCTAGCTGTACATGTCCTGTGATGGGGAAAGCTGGCATTGCTGCTGGCCTAGCTGTTCATGTCCTGTGATGGGGAAAGCTGGCAATGCTGGTGCCGTCACCTTACATGTCCTGTGATGGGGAAAGCTGGCATTGCTGCTGCCCTCGCTGTACGTGTCCTGTGATGGGGAAAGCTGGCATTGCTGCTGGCCTAGCTGTACATGTCATGTGATGGGAAAGCTTGCACAGCTCCTGCCCTCGCTGTACGTGTCCTGTGATGGGGAAAGCTGGCATTGATGCTGGCCTAGCTGTACATGCCCTGTGATGGGAAAGCTTGCACAGCTCCCGCCCTCGCTGTACGTGTCCTGTGATGGGGAAAGCTGGCAATGCTGCTGGCCTAGCTGTACGTGTCCTGTGATGGGGAAAGCTGGCATTGATGCTGGCCTAGCTGTACATGCCCTGTGATGGGGAGAGCTTGCATTGCTGCTGCCCTAGCTGTACATGTCCTGTGATGGGTAAAGCTTGCACAGCTGCTGCCCTCGCTGTACATATCCTGTGATGGGGAAAGCTGGCAATGCTGGTGCCTTCGCTGTACATGTCCTGTGATGGGTAAAGCTTGCATTGCTGCTGGCCTAGCTGTACATGTCCTGTGATGGGGAAAGCTGGCAATGCTGCTGGCCTAACTATACATGTCCTGTGTTGTGGAAAGCTGGCAATGCTGCTGGCCTAGCTGTACATGCCCTGTGATGGGGAAAGCTGGCATTGCTGCTGGCCAAGCTGTGCATGTCCTGTGTTGGGGAAAGCTGGCATTACTGCTGCCCTAGCTGTACATGCCCTGTGATGGGGAAAGCTTGCATTGCTGCTGGCCTAGCTGTGCATGTCCTGTGTTGGGGAAAGCTGGCAATGCTGCTGCCCTAGCTGTACATGCCCTGTGATGGGGAAAGCTTGCATTGCTGCTGGCCTAGCTGTACATGTCCTGTGATGGGGAAAGCTGGCAATGCTGCTGCCCTAGCTGTACATGCCCTGTGATGGGGAAAGCTTGCATTGCTGCTGGCCTAGCTGTACATGTCCTGTGATGGAGAAAGCTGGCATTGCTGCTGACCTAGCTGTACATGTCCTGTGATGGGGAAAGCTGGCATTGCTGCTGCCCTCGCTGTACGTGTCCTGTGATGGGGAAAGCTGGCATTGCTGCTGGCCTAGCTGTACATGTCATGTGATGGGAAAGCTTGCACAGCTCCTGCCCTCGCTGTACGTGTCCTGTGATGGGGAAAGCTGGCATTGATGCTGGCCTAGCTGTACATGCCCTGTGATGGGAAAGCTTGCACAGCTCCCGCCCTCGCTGTACGTGTCCTGTGATGGGGAAAGCTGGCAATGCTGCTGGCCTAGCTGTACGTGTCCTGTGATGGGGAAAGCTGGCATTGATGCTGGCCTAGCTGTACATGCCCTGTGATGGGGAGAGCTTGCATTGCTGCTGCCCTAGCTGTACATGTCCTGTGATGGGTAAAGCTTGCACAGCTGCTGCCCTCGCTGTACATATCCTGTGATGGGGAAAGCTGGCAATGCTGGTGCCTTCGCTGTACATGTCCTGTGATGGGTAAAGCTTGCATTGCTGCTGGCCTAGCTGTACATGTCCTGTGATGGGGAAAGCTGGCAATGCTGCTGGCCTAACTATACATGTCCTGTGTTGTGGAAAGCTGGCAATGCTGCTGGCCTAGCTGTACATGCCCTGTGATGGGGAAAGCTGGCATTGCTGCTGGCCAAGCTGTGCATGTCCTGTGTTGGGGAAAGCTGGCATTACTGCTGCCCTAGCTGTACATGCCCTGTGATGGGGAAAGCTTGCATTGCTGCTGGCCTAGCTGTGCATGTCCTGTGTTGGGGAAAGCTGGCAATGCTGCTGCCCTAGCTGTACATGCCCTGTGATGGGGAAAGCTTGCATTGCTGCTGGCCTAGCTGTACATGTCCTGTGATGGGGAAAGCTGGCAATGCTGCTGCCCTAGCTGTACATGCCCTGTGATGGGGAAAGCTTGCATTGCTGCTGGCCTAGCTGTACATGTCCTGTGATGGGGAAAGCTGGCATTGCTGCTGACCTAGCTGTACATGTCCTGTGATGGGGAAAGCTGGCATTGCTGCTGGCCTAGCTGTACGTGTCCTGTGATGGGGAAAGCTGGCATTGCTGCTGGCCTAGCTGTACGTGTCCTGTGATGGGGAAAGCTGGCATTGCTGCTGGGGTAGCTGTACATGTCCTGTGTTGGGGAAAGCTGGCAATGCTGCTGGCCTAGCTGTACATGTCCTGTGATGGGGAAAGCTGGCATTGCTGCTGGCCTAGCTGTACATGTCCTGTGATGGGGAAAGCTGGCAATGCTGCTGCCCTAGCTGTACATGTCCTGTGATGGGGAAAGCTGGCATTGCTGCTGGCCTAGCTGTACATGTCATGTGATGGGGAAAGCTGGCATTGCTGCTGGCCTAGCTGTACATGTCCTGTGTTGGGGAAAGCTGGCAATGCTGCTGGCCTAGCTGTACATGTCCTGTGATGGGTAAAGCTGGCATTGCTGCTGGCCTAGCTGTACATGTCCTGTGTTGGGGAAAGCTGGCAATGCTGCTGCCCTAGCTGTACATGCCCTGTGATGGGGAAAGCTGGCATTGCTGCTGGCCTAGCTGTACATGTCCTGTGATGGGTAAAGCTGGCATTGCTGCTGGCCTAGCTGTACATACCCTGTGATGGGGAAAGCTTGCATTGCTGATGCCCTAGCTGTACATGTCCTGTGATGGGTAAAGCTCGCATTGCTGCTGGCCTAGCTGTACATGTCCTGTGATGGGGAAAGCTGGCATTGCTGCTGGCCTAGCTGTACATACCCTGTGATGGGGAAAGCTGGCATTGCTGCTGGCCTAGCTGTACATGCCCTGTGATGGGGAAAGCTTGCATTGCTGCTGGCCTAGCTGTACGTGTCCTGTGATAGGGAAAGCGTGCATTGCTGATGCCCTAGCTGTACATGTCCTGTGATGGGGAAAGCTTGCATTGCTGCTGGCCTAGCTGTACGTGTCCTGTGATAGGGAAAGCTTGCATTGCTGCTGGCCTAGTTGTTCATGCCCTGTGATGGAGAATGCTTGCACAGCTGCTGCCCTAGCTGTACATCTCCTGTGATGGGCAAAGCTCGCACAGCTCCTGCCCTAGCTGTACATGTCCTGTGATGGGGAAAGCTTGCATTGCAGCTGCCCTAACTGTACATGTCCTGTGATGGGGAAAGCTTGCATTGCTGCTGCCCTAGCTGTACGTATCCTGTGATGGGGAAAGCTTGCACAGCTCCTGCCCTCGCTGTACGTGTCCTGTGAGGGGGAAAGCTTGCGTTGCTGCTGCCCTAACTGTACATGTTCTGTGATGGGGAAAGCTGGCATTGCTGCTGGCCTAGCTGTACATGTCCTGTGATGGGGAAAGCTGGCATTGCTGCTGGCCTAGCTGTACATGTCCTGTGATGGGGAAAGCTGGCATCGCTGCTGGCCTAGCTGTACGTCTCCTTTGATGGGGAAAGCTGGCATTGCTGCTGGCCTAGCTGTACATGTCCTGTGATGGGGAAAGCTGGCATTACTGCTGGCCTAGCTGTACATGTCCTGTGTTGGGGAAAGCTGGCAATGCTGCTGGCCTAGCTGTACATGTCATGTGATGGGGAAAGCTGGCATTGCTGCTGGCCTAGCTGTACATGTCCTGTGTTGGGGAAAGCTGGCAATGCTGCTGCCCTAGCTGTACATGCCCTGTGATGGGGAAAGCTGGCATTGCTGCTGACCTAGCTGTACATGTCCTGTGATGGGTAAAGCTGGCATTGCTGCTGGCCTAGCTGTGCATACCCTGTGATGGGGAAAGCTTGCATTGCTGATGCCCTAGCTGTACATGTCCTGTGATGGGTAAAGCTTGCATTGCTGCTGACCTAGCTGTACATGTCCTGTGATGGGGACAGCTTGCATTGCTGCTGGCCTAGCTGTACATGTCCTGTAGTGGTGAAATCTTGCATTGCTGCTGCCCTAGCTGTACATGTCCTGTGATGGGGAAAGCTGGCATTGCTGCTGGCCTAGCTGTACATGTCCTGTGTTGGGGAAAGCTGGCAATGCTGCTGGCCTAGCTGTACATGTTCTGTGATGGGGAAAGCTGGCATTGCTGCTGGCCTAGCTGTACATGTCCTGTGTTGGGGAAAGCTGGCAATGCTGCTGCCCTAGCTGTACATGTCCTGTGTTGGGGAAAGCTGGCAATGCTGCGGCCCTAGCTGTACATGTCCTGTGATGGGGAAAGCTGGCAATGCTGCTGGCCTAGCTGTACATGTCCTGTGATGGAGAAAGCTTGCACAGCTCCTGCCCTAGCTGTACATGTCCTGTGATGGGAAAAGCTGGCATTGCTGCTGGCCTAGCTGTACATGTCCTGTGATGGGGAAAGCTGGCATTGCTGCTGGCCTAGCTGTACATACCCTGTGACGGGGAAAGCTTGCATTGCTGATGCCCTAGCTGTACATGTCCTGTGATGGGTAAAGCTCGCATTGCTGCTGGCCTAGCTGTACATGTCCTGTGATGGGGAAAGCTTGCATTGCTGCTGGCCTAGCTGTACGTGTCCTGTGATAGGGAAAGCTTGCATTGCTGCTGCCCTAGCTGTACATGTCCTGTGATGGGGAAAAGCTGGCATTGCTGCTGGCCTAGCTGTTCATACCCTGTGATGGGGAAAGCTTGCATTGCTGATGCCCTAGCTGTACATGTCCTGTGATGGGTAAAGCTCGCATTGCTGCTGGCCAAGCTGTACATGTCCTGTGATGGGTAAAGCTCGCATTGCTGCTGCCCTAGCTGTACATGTCCTGTGATGGGGAAAGCTTGCATTGCTGCTGGCCTAGCTGTTCATGCCCTGTGATGGGGAAAGCTTGCACAGCTGCTGCCCTAGCTGTACATCTCCTGTGATGGGCAAAGCTCGCAATGCTATTGCCCTCGCTGTACATGTCCTGTGATGGGAAAACCTTGCACAGCTCCTGCCCTAGCTGTACATGTCATGTGATGGGGAAAGCTGGCAATGCTCCTGCCCTAACTGTACATGTCCTGTGATGGGGAAAGCTGGCAATGCTGCTGCCCTAGCTGTACATGCCCTGTGATGGGGAAAGCTTGCATTGCTGCTGGCCTAGCTGTACATGTCCTGTGATGGGGAAAGCTGGCATTGCTGCTGGCCTAGCTGTACATGTCCTGTGATGGGGAAAGCTGGCATTGCTGCTGGCCTACCTGTACGTGTCCTGTGATGGGGAAAGCTGGCATTGCTGCTGGCCTAGCTGTACGTGTCCTGTGATGGGGAAAGCTGGCATTGCTGCTGGGGTAGCTGTACATGTCCTGTGTTGGGGAAAGCTGGCAATGCTGCTGGCCTAGCTGTACATGTCCTGTGATGGGGAAAGCTGGCATTGCTGCTGGCCTAGCTGTACATGTCCTGTGATGGGGAAAGCTTGCATTGCTGCTGCCCTAGCTGTACATGTCCTGTGATGGGGAAAGCTGGCATTGCTGCTGGCCTAGCTGTACATGCCCTGTGATGGGGAAAGCTGGCAATGCTGCTGGCCTAGCTGTACATGTCCTGTGATGGGGAAAGCTGGCATTGCTGCTGGCCTAGCTGTACGTGTCCTGTGATGGGGAAAGCTGGCATTGCTGCTGCCCTAGCTGTACATGTCCTGTGATGGGGAAAGCTAGCATTGCTGCAGGCCTAGCTGTACATGTCCTGTGATGGGGAAAGCTGGCAATGCTGCTGCCCTAGCTGTACATGTCCTGTGATGGGGAAAGCTGGCATTGCTGCTGGCCTAGCTGTACATGTCCTGTGATGGGGAAAGCTGGCATTGCTGCTGGCCTAGCTGTACATGTCCTGTGTTGGGGAAAGCTGGCATTGCTGCTGGCCTAGCTGTACATGTACTGTGTTGGGGAAAGCTGGCAATGCTGCTGCCCTAGCTGTACATGCCCTGTGATGGGGAAAGCTGGCATTGCTGCTGGCCTAGCTGTACATGTCCTGTGATGGGTAAAGCTGGCATTGCTGCTGGCCTAGCTGTACATACCCTGTGATGGGGAAAGCTTGCATTGCTGATGCCCTAGCTGTACATGTCCTGTGAAGGGTAAAGCTCGCATTGCTGCTGGCCTAGCTGTACATGTCCTGTGATGGGGAAAGCTGGCATTGCTGCTGGCCTAGCTGTACATGCCCTGTGATGGGGAAAGCTGGCATTGCTGCTGGCCTAGCTGTACGTGTCCTGTGATAGGGAAAGCTTGCATTGCTGATGCCCTAGCTGTACATGTCCTGTGATGGGGAAAGCTTGCATTGCTGCTGGCCTAGCTGTACGTGTCCTGTGATAGGGAAAGCTTGCATTGCTGCTGCCCTAGCTGTACATGTCCTGTGATGGGGAAAGCTTGCATTGCTGCTGGCCTAGTTGTTCATGCCCTGTGATGGAGAATGCTTGCACAGCTGCTGCCCTAGCTGTACATCTCCTGTGATGGGCAAAGCTCGCACAGCTCCTGCCCTAGCTGTACATGTCCTGTGATGGGGAAAGCTTGCATTGCTGCTGCCCTAACTGTACATGTCCTGTGATGGGGAAAGCTTGCATTGCTGCTGCCCTAGCTGTACGTATCCTGTGATGGGGAAAGCTTGCACAGCTCCTGCCCTCGCTGTACGTGTCCTGTGAGGGGGAAAGCTTGCGTTGCTGCTGCCCTAACTGTACATGTCCTGTGATGGGGAAAGCTGGCATTGCTGCTGGCCTAGCTGTGCATGTCCTGTCAATGGGGAAAGCTGGCATTGCTGCTGGCCTAGCTGTACATGTCCTGTGATGGGGAAAGCTGGCATCGCTGCTGGCCTAGCTGTACGTCTCCTTTGATGGGGAAAGCTGGTATTGCTGCTGGCCTAGCTGTACATGTCCTGTGATGGGGAAAGCTGGCATTACTGCTGGCCTAGCTGTACATGTCCTGTGTTGGGGAAAGCTGGCAATGCTGCTGGCCTAGCTGTACATGTCCTGTGATGGGGAAAGCTGGCATTGCTGCTGGCCTAGCTGTACATGTCCTGTGTTGGGGAAAGCTGGCAATGCTGCTGCCCTAGCTGTACATGCCCTGTGATGGGGAAAGCTGACATTGCTGCTGACCTAGCTGTACATGTCCTGTGATGGGTAAAGCTGGCATTGCTGCTGGCCTAGCTGTACATACCCTGTGATGGGGAAAGCTTGCATTGCTGATGCCCTAGCTGTACATGTCCTGTGATGGGTAAAGCTCGCATTGCTGCTGACCTAGCTGTACATGTCCTGTGATGGGGAAAGCTTGCATTGCTGCTGGCCTAGCTGTACATGTCCTGTGATGGTGAAATCTTGCATTGCTGCTGCCCTAGCTGTACATGTCCTGTGATGGGGAAAGCTGGCATTGCTGCTGGCCTAGCTGTACATGTCCTGTGTTGGGGAAAGCTGGCAATGCTGCTGGCCTAGCTGTACATGTTCTGTGATGGGGAAAGCTGGCATTGCTGCTGGCCTAGCTGTACATGTCCTGTGTTGGGGAAAGCTGGCAATGCTGCTGCCCTAGCTGTACATGTCCTGTGTTGGGGAAAGCTGGCAATGCTGCGGCCCTAGCTGTACATGTCCTGTGATGGGGAAAGCTGGCAATGCTGCTGGCCTAGCTGTACATGTCCTGTGATGGAAAAAGCTTGCACAGCTCCTGCCCTAGCTGTACATGTCCTGTGATGGGAAAAGCTGGCATTGCTGCTGGCCTAGCTGTACATGTCCTGTGATGGGGAAAGCTGGCATTGCTGCTGGCCTAGCTGTACATACCCTGTCATGGGGAAAGCTTGCATTGCTGATGCCCTAGCTGTACATGTCCTGTGATGGGTAAAGCTCGCATTGCTGCTGGCCTAGCTGTACATGTCCTGTGATGGGGAAAGCTTGCATTGCTGCTGGCCTAGCTGTACGTGTCCTGTGATAGGGAAAGCTTGCATTGCTGCTGCCCTAGCTGTACATGTCCTGTGATGGGGAAAAGCTGGCATTGCTGCTGGCCTAGCTGTACATGTCCTGTGATGGGGAAAGCTGGCATTGCTGCTGGCCTAGCTGTACATACCCTGTGATGGGGAAAGCTTGCATTGCTGATGCCCTAGCTGTACATGTCCTGTGATGGGTAAAGCTCGCATTGCTGCTGCCCTAGCTGTACATGTCCTGTGATGGGGAAAGCTTGCATTGCTGCTGGCCTAGCTGTTCATGCCCTGTGATGGGGAAAGCTTGCACAGCTGCTGCCCTAGCTGTACATCTCCTGTGATGGGCAAAGCTCGCAATGCTATTGCCCTCGCTGTACATGTCCTGTGATGGGAAAACCTTGCACAGCTCCTGCCCTAACTGTACATGTCCTGTGATGGGGAAAGCTTGCATTGCTGCTGCCCTAGCTGTACGTATCCTGTGATGGGGAAAGCTTGCACAGCTCCTGCCCTCGCTGTACGTGTCTTGTGAGGGGGAAAGCTTGCGTTGCTGCTGCCCTAACTGTACATGTCCTGTGATGGGGAAAGCTGGCATTGCTGCTGGCCTAGCTGTACATGTCCTGTGATGGGGAAAGCTGGCATTGCTGCTGGCCTAGCTGTACATGTCCTGTGATGGGGAAAGCTGGCATTGCTGCTGGCCTAGCTGTACGTCTCCTGTGATGGGGAAAGCTGGCATTGCTGCTGGCCTAGCTGTACATGTCCTGTGATGGGGAAAGCTGGCATTACTGCTGGCCTAGCTGTACATGTCCTGTGTTGGGGAAAGCTGGCAATGCTGCTGGCCTAGCTGTACATGTCCTGTGATGGGGAAAGCTGGCATTGCTGCTGGCCTAGCTGTACATGTCCTGTGTTGGGGAAAGCTGGCAATGCTGCTGCCCTAGCTGTACATGCCCTGTGATGGGGAAAGCTGGCATTGCTGCTGGCCTAGCTGTACATGTCCTGTGTTGGGTAAAGCTTTCATTGCTGCTGGCCTAGCTGTACATACCCTGTGATGGGGAAAGCTTACATTGCTGATGCCCTAGCTGTACATGTCCTGTGATGGGTAAAGCTCGCATTGCTGCTGACCTAGCTGTACATGTCCTGTGATGGGGAAAGCTTGCATTGCTGCTGGCCTAGCTGTACATGTCCTGTGATGGTGAAAGCTTGCATTGCTGCTGCCCTAGCTGTACATGTCCTGTGATGGGGAAAGCTGGCATTGCTGCTGGCCTAGCTGTACATGTCCTGTGTTGGGGAAAGCTGGCAATGCTGCTGGCCTAGCTGTACATGTCCTGTGATGGGGAAAGCTGGCATTGCTGCTGGCCTAGCTGTACATGTCCTGTGTTGGGGAAAGCTGGCAATGCTGCTGCCCTAGCTGTACATGTCCTGTGTTGGGGAAAGCTGGCAATGCTGCGGCCCTAGCTGTACATGTCCTGTGATGGGGAAAGCTGGCAATGCTGCTGGCCTAGCTGTACATGTCCTGTGATGGGGAAAGCTGGCAATGCTCCTGCTCTAACGGTACATGTCCTGTGATGGGAAAAGCTGGCATTGCTGCTGGCCTAGCTGTACATGTCCTGTGATGGGGAAAGCTGGCATTGCTGCTGGCCTGGCTGTACATGTCCTGTGATGGGGAAAGCTGGCAATGCTGTTGGCCTAGCTGTACGTGTCCTGTGATAGGGAAAGCTTGCATTGCTCCTGGCCAAGCTGTACATGTTCTGTTATGGGGGAAGCTGGCAATGCTGCTGGCCTAGCTGTACATGTCCTGTGATGGGGAAAGCTGGCAATGCTGCTGGCCTAGCTGTACATGTCCTGTGATGGGAAAAGCTGCCAATGCTGCTGCCCTAGCTGTACGTGTCCTGTGATGGGGAAAGCTGGCATTGCTGCTGGCCTAGCTGTACGTGTCCTGTGATGGGGAAAGCTGGCATTGCTGCTGGCCTAGCTGTACATGTCCTGTGATGGGGAAAGCTGGCATTGCTGCTGTCCTAGCTGTACATGTCCTGTGATGGGGAAAGCTTCCATTGCTGCTGCCCTAACTGTACATGTCCTGTGATGGGGAAAGCTGGCATTGCTGCTGCCCTAGCTGTACGTGTCCTGTGATGGGGAAAGCTGGCATTGCTGCTGCCCTAACTGTACATGTCCTGTGATGGGGAAAGCTGGCAATGCTGCTGCCCTCGCTGTACATGTTCTGTGATGGGGAAAGCTGGCATTGCTGCTGCCCTAGCTGTACGTATCCTGTGATGGGGAAAGCTTTCACAGCTCCTGCCCTCGCTGTACTTGTCCTGTGAGGGGGAGAGCTTGCATTGCTGCTGCCCTAACTGTACATGTCCTGTGATAGGGAAAGCTGGCATTGCTGCTGGCCTAGCTGTACATGTCGTGTGATGGGGAAAGCTGGTATTGCTGCTGGCCTAGCTGTACATGTCCTATGATGGGGAAAGAGTGCATTGCTGCTGCCCTAACTGTACATGCCCTGTGATGGGGAAAGCTGGCATTGCTGCTGCCCTAGCTGTACGTATCCTGTGATGGGGAAAGCTTGCATTGCTGCTGCCCTAACTGTACATGTCCTGTGATAGGGAAAGCTGGCAATGCTGCTGCCCTCGCTGTACATGTCCTGTGATGGGGAAAGCTGGCAATGCTGCTGGCCTAGCTGTACATGTCCTGTGATGGGGAAAGCTGGCATTGCTGCTGGCCTAGCTGTACATGTCCTGTGATGGGTAAAGCTTGCACAGCTGCTGCCCTCGCTGTACGTGTCCTGTGATGGGGAAAGCTGGCATTGCTGCTGGCCTAGCTGTACATGTCCTGTGTTGGGGAAAGCTGGCAATGCTGCTGGCCTAGCTGTACATGTCCTGTGATGGGGAAAGCTGGCATTGCTGCTGGCCTAGCTATACATGTCCTGTGATGGGGAAAGAGTGCATTGCTGCTGCCCTAACTGTACATGTCCTGTGATGGGGAAAGCTGGCATTGCTGCTGCCCTAGCTGTACGTATCCTGTGATGGGAAAACCTTGCACAGCTCCTGCCCTAACTGTACATGTCCTGTGATGGGGAAAGCTTGCATTGCTGCTGCCCTAGCTGTACGTATCCTGTGATGGGGAAAGCTTGCACAGCTCCTGCCCTCGCTGTACGTGTCCTGTGAGGGGGAAAGCTTGCGTTGCTGCTGCCCTAACTGTACATGTCCTGTGATGGGGAAAGCTGGCATTGCTGCTGGCCTAGCTGTACATGTCCTGTGATGGGGAAAGCTGGAATTGCTGCTGGCCTAGCTGTACATGTCCTGTGATGGGGAAAGCTGGAATTGCTGCTGGCCTAGCTGTACGTCTCCTGTGATGGGGAAAGCTGGCATTGCTGCTGGCCTAGCTGTACATGTCCTGTGATGGGGAAAGCTGGCAATGCTGCTGGCCTAGCTGTACATGTCCTGTGATGGGGAAAGCTGGCATTGCTGCTGGCCTAGCTGTACATGTCCTGTGTTGGGGAAAGCTGGCAATGCTGCTGCCCTAGCTGTACATGCCCTGTGATGGGGAAAGCTGGCATTGCTGCTGGCCTAGCTGTACATGTCCTGTGTTGGGTAAAGCTGGCATTGCTGCTGGCCTAGCTGTACATACCCTGTGAGGGGGAAAGCTTGCATTGCTGATGCCCTAGCTGTACATGTCCTGTGATGGGTAAAGCTCGCATTGCTGCTGACCTAGCTGTACATGTCCTGTGATGGTGAAAGCTTGCATTGCTGCTGCCCTAGCTGTACATGTCCTGTGATGGGGAAAGCTGGCATTGCTGCTGGCCTAGCTGTACGTGTCCTGTGTTGGGGAAAGCTGGCAATGCTGCTGGCCTAGCTGTACATGTCCTGTGATGGGGAAAGCTGGCATTGCTGCTGGCCTAGCTGTACATGTCCTGTGTTGGGGAAAGCTGGCAATGCTGCTGCCCTAGCTGTACATGTCCTGTGTTGGGGAAAGCTGGCAATGCTGCGGCCCTAGCTGTACATGTCCTGTGATGGGGAAAGCTTGCATTGCTGCTGGCCTAGCTGTACGTGTCCTGTGATAGGGAAAGCTTGCATTGCTGCTGCCCTAGCTGTACATGTCCTGTGATGGGGAAAAGCTGGCATTGCTGCTGGCCTAGCTGTACATGTCCTGTGATGGGGAAAGCTGGCATTGCTGCTGGCCTAGCTGTACATACCCTGTGATGGGGAAAGCTTGCATTGCTGGTGCCCTAGCTGTACATGTCCTGTGATGGGTAAAGCTCGCATTGCTGCTGCCCTAGCTGTACATGTCCTGTGATGGGGAAAGCTTGCATTGCTGCTGGCCTAGCTGTTCATGCCCTGTGATGGGGAAAGCTTGCACAGCTGCTGCCCTAGCTGTACATCTCCTGTGATGGGCAAAGCTCGTAATGCTATTGCCCTCGCTGTACATGTCCTGTGATGGGAAAACCTTGCACAGCTCCTGCCCTAACTGTACATGTCCTGTGATGGGGAAAGCTTGCATTGCTGCTGCCCTAGCTGTACGTATCCTGTGATGGGGAAAGCTTGCACAGCTCCTGCCCTCGCTGTACGTGTCTTGTGAGGGGGAAAGCTTGCGTTGCTGCTGCCCTAACTGTACATGTCCTGTGATGGGGAAAGCTGGCATTGCTGCTGGCCTAGCTGTACATGTCCTGTGATGGGGAAAGCTGGCATTGCTGCTGGCCTAGCTGTACATGTCCTGTGATGGGGAAAGCTGGCATTGCTGCTGGCCTAGCTGTACGTCTCCTGTGATGGGGAAAGCTGGCATTGCTGCTGGCCTAGCTGTACATGTCCTGTGATGGGGAAAGCTGGCATTGCTGCTGGCCTAGCTGTACATGTCCTGTGTTGGGGAAAGCTGGCAATGCTGCTGCCCTAGCTGTACATGCCCTGTGATGGGGAAAGCTGGCATTGCTGCTGGCCTAGCTGTACATGTCCTGTGTTGGGTAAAGCTGGCATTGCTGCTGGCCTAGCTGTACATACCCTGTGATGGGGAAAGCTTGCATTGCTGATGCCCTAGCTGTACATGTCCTGTGATGGGTAAAGCTCGCATTGCTGCTGACCTAGCTGTACATGTCCTGTGATGGGGAAAGCTTGCATTGCTGCTGGCCTAGCTGTACATGTCCTGTGATGGTGAAAGCTTGCATTGCTGCTGCCCTAGCTGTACATGTCCTGTGATGGGGAAAGCTGGCATTGCTGCTGGCCTAGCTGTACATGTCCTGTGTTGGGGAAAGCTGGCAATGCTGCTGGCCTAGCTGTACATGTCCTGTGATGGGGAAAGCTGGCATTGCTGCTGGCCTAGCTGTACATGTCCTGTGTTGGGGAAAGCTGGCAATGCTGCTGCCCTAGCTGTACATGTCCTGTGTTGGGGAAAGCTGGCAATGCTGCGGCCCTAGCTGTACATGTCCTGTGATGGGGAAAGCTGGCAATGCTGCTGGCCTAGCTGTACATGTCCTGTGATGGGGAAAGCTGGCAATGCTCCTGCCCTAACGGTACATGTCCTGTGATGGGAAAAGCTGGCATTGCTGCTGGCCTAGCTGTACATGTCCTGTGATGGGGAAAGCTGGCATTGCTGCTGGCCTGGCTGTACATATCCTGTGATGGGGAAAGCTGGCAATGCTGTTGGCCTAGCTGTACGTGTCCTGTGATAGGGAAAGCTTGCATTGCTCCTGGCCAAGCTGTACATGTTCTGTTATGGGGGAAGCTGGCAATGCTGCTGGCCTAGCTGTACATGTCCTGTGATGGGGAAAGCTGGCAATGCTGCTGGCCTAGCTGTACATGTCCTGTGATGGGAAAAGCTGCCAATGCTGCTGCCCTAGCTGTACGTGTCCTGTGATGGGGAAAGCTGGCATTGCTGCTGGCCTAGCTGTACGTGTCCTGTGATGGGGAAAGCTGGCATTGCTGCTGGCCTAGCTGTACATGTCCTGTGATGGGGAAAGCTGGCATTGCTGCTGGCCTAGCTGTACATGTCCTGTGATGGGGAAAGCTTCCATTGCTGCTGCCCTAACTGTACATGTCCTGTGATGGGGAAAGCTGGCATTGCTGCTGCCCTAGCTGTACGTGTCCTGTGATGGGGAAAGCTGGCATTGCTGCTGCCCTAACTGTACATGTCCTGTGATGGGGAAAGCTGGCAATGCTGCTGCCCTCGCTGTACATGTTCTGTGATGGGGAAAACTGGCATTGCTGCTGCCCTAGCTGTACGTATCCTGTGATGGGGAAAGCTTTCACAGCTCCTGCCCTCGCTGTACTTGTCCTGTGAGGGGGAGAGCTTGCATTGCTGCTGCCCTAACTGTACATGTCCTGTGATAGGGAAAGCTGGCATTGCTGCTGGCCTAGCTGTACATGTCGTGTGATGGGGAAAGCTGGTATTGCTGCTGGCCTAGCTGTACATGTCCTATGATGGGGAAAGAGTGCATTGCTGCTGCCCTAACTGTACATGCCCTGTGATGGGGAAAGCTGGCATTGCTGCTGCCCTAGCTGTACGTATCCTGTGATGGGGAAAGCTTGCATTGCTGCTGCCCTAACTGTACATGTCCTGTGATAGGGAAAGCTGGCAATGCTGCTGCCCTCGCTGTACATGTCCTGTGATGGGGAAAGCTGGCAATGCTGCTGGCCTAGCTGTACATGTCCTGTGATGGGGAAAGCTGGCATTGCTGCTGGCCTAGCTGTACATGTCCTGTGATGGGTAAAGCTTGCACAGCTGCTGCCCTCGCTGTACGTGTCCTGTGATGGGGAAAGCTGGCATTGCTGCTGGCCTAGCTGTACATGTCCTGTGTTGGGGAAAGCTGGCAATGCTGATGGCCTAACTGTACATGTCCTGTGATGGGGAAAGCTGGCATTGCTGCTGGCCTAGCTATACATGTCCTGTGATGGGGAAAGAGTGCATTGCTGCTGCCCTAACTGTACATGTCCTGTGATGGGGAAAGCTGGCATTGCTGCTGCCCTAGCTGTACGTATCCTGTGATGGGAAAACCTTGCACAGCTCCTGCCCTAACTGTACATGTCCTGTGATGGGGAAAGCTTGCATTGCTGCTGCCCTAGCTGTACGTATCCTGTGATGGGGAAAGCTTGCACAGCTCCTGCCCTCGCTGTACGTGTCCTGTGAGGGGGAAAGCTTGCGTTGCTGCTGCCCTAACTGTACATGTCCTGTGATGGGGAAAGCTGGCATTGCTGCTGGCCTAGCTGTACATGTCCTGTGATGGGGAAAGCTGGCATTGCTGCTGGCCTAGCTGTACATGTCCTGTGATGGGGAAAGCTGGAATTGCTGCTGGCCTAGCTGTACGTCTCCTGTGATGGGGAAAGCTGGCATTGCTGCTGGCCTAGCTGTACATGTCCTGTGATGGGGAAAGCTGGCAATTCTGCTGGCCTAGCTGTACATGTCCTGTGATGGGGAAAGCTGGCATTGCTGCTGGCCTAGCTGTACATGTCCTGTGTTGGGGAAAGCTGGCAATGCTGCTGCCCTAGCTGTACATGCCCTGTGATGGGGAAAGCTGGCATTGCTGCTGGCCTAGCTGTACATGTCCTGTGTTGGGTAAAGCTGGCATTGCTGCTGGCCTAGCTGTACATACCCTGTGAGGGGGAAAGCTTGCATTGCTGATGCCCTAGCTGTACATGTCCTGTGATGGGTAAAGCTCGCATTGCTGCTGACCTAGCTGTACATGTCCTGTGATGGGGAAAGCTTGCATTGCTGCTGGCCTAGCTGTACATGTCCTGTGATGGTGAAAGCTTGCATTGCTGCTGCCCTAGCTGTACATGTCCTGTGATGGGGAAAGCTGGCATTGCTGCTGGCCTAGCTGTACGTGTCCTGTGTTGGGGAAAGCTGGCAATGCTGCTGGCCTAGCTGTACATGTCCTGTGATGGGGAAAGCTGGCATTGCTGCTGGCCTAGCTGTACATGTCCTGTGTTGGGGAAAGCTGGCAATGCTGCTGCCCTAGCTGTACATGTCCTGTGTTGGGGAAAGCTGGCAATGCTGCGGCCCTAGCTGTACATGTCCTGTGATGGGGAAAGCTGGCAATGCTGCTGGCCTAGCTGTACATGTCCTGTGATGGGGAAAGCTTGCACAGCTCCTGCCCTAGCTGTACATGTCCTGTGATGGGGAAAGCTGGCAATGCTCCTGCCCTAACGGTACATGTCCTGTGATGGGAAAAGCTGGCATTGCTGCTGGCCTAGCTGTACATGTCCTGTGATGGGGAAAGCTGGCATTGCTGCTGGCCTGGCTGTACATGTCCTGTGATGGGGAAAGCTGGCAATGCTGTTGGCCTAGCTGTACGTGTCCTGTGATAGGGAAAGCTTGCATTGCTCCTGGCCAAGCTGTACATGTTCTGTGATGGGGAAAGCTGGCAATGCTGCTGGCCTAGCTGTACATGTCCTGTGATGGGGAAAGCTGGCAATGCTGCTGCCCTAGCTGTACGTGTCCTGTGATGGGGAAAGCTGGCATTGCTGCTGGCCTAGCTGTACATGTCCTGTGATGGGGAAAGCTGGCAATGCTGCTGGCCTAGCTGTACATGTCCTGTGATGGGGAAAGCTGGCATTGCTGCTGGCCTAGCTGTACATGTCCTGTGATGGGAAAAGCTGCCAATGCTGCTGCCCTAGCTGTACGTGTCCTGTGATGGGGAAAGCTGGCATTGCTGCTGGCCTAGCTGTACGTGTCCTGTGATGGGGAAAGCTGGCATTGCTGCTGGCCTAGCTGTACATGTCCTGTGATGGGGAAAGCTGGCATTGCTGCTGGCCTAGCTGTACATGTCCTGTGATGGGGAAAGCTGGCATTGCCGCTGCCCTAGCTGTACGTATCCTGTGATGGGGAAAGCTTTCACAGCTCCTGCCCTCGCTGTACTTGTCCTGTGAGGGGGAGAGCTTGCATTGCTGCTGCCCTAACTGTACATGTCCTGTGATAGGGAAAGCTGGCATTGCTGCTGGCCTAGCTGTACATGTCGTGTGATGGGGAAAGCTGGTATTGCTGCTGGCCTAGCTGTACATGTCCTATGATGGGGAAAGAGTGCATTGCTGCTGCCCTAACTGTACATGCCCTGTGATGGGGAAAGCTGGCATTGCTGCTGCCCTAGCTGTACGTATCCTGTGATGGGGAAAGCTTGCATTGCTGCTGCCCTAACTGTACATGTCCTGTGATAGGGAAAGCTGGCATTGCTGCTGGCCTAGCTGTACATGTCCTGAGATGGGGAAAGCTGGAATTGCTGCTGGCCTAGCTGTACATGTCCTGTGATGGGTAAAGCTTGCACAGCTGCTGCCCTCGCTGTACGTGTCCTGTGATGGGGAAAGCTGGCATTGCTGCTGGCCTAGCGGTACATGTCCTGTGTTGGGGAAAGCTGGCAATGCTGCTGGCCTAGCTGTACATGTCCTGTGATGGGGAAAGAGTGCATTGCTGCTGCCCTAACTGTACATGTCCTGTGATGGGGAAAGCTGGCATTGCTGCTGCCCTAGCTGTACGTATCCTGTGATGGGGAAAGCTGGCATTGCTGCTGGCCTAGCTATACATGTCCTGTGATGGGGAAAGAGTGCATTGCTGCTGCCCTAACTGTACATGTCCTGTGATGGGGAAAGCTGGCATTGCTGCTGCCCTAGCTGTACGTATCCTGTGATGGGGAAAGCTTGCATTGCTGCTGCCCTAACTGTACATGTCCTGTGATGGGGAAAGCTGGCAATGCTGCTGCCCTAGCTGTACGTGTCCTGTGATGGGGAAAGCTGGCAATGCTGCTGGCCTAGCTGTACGTGTCCTGTGATGGGGAAAGCTTGCATTGCTGCTGGCCTAGCTGTACATGTCCTGTGATGGGGAAAGCTGGCAATGCTGCTGGCCTAGCTGTACATGTCCTGTGATGGGGAAAGCTTGCATTGCTGCTGCCCTAGCTGTACGTATCCTGTGATGGGGAAAGCTTGCATTGCTGCTGGCCTAGCTGTACGTGTCCTGTGATGGGGAAAGCTGGCTATGCTGCTGGCCTAGCTGTACATGTCCTGTGATGGGGAAAGCTGGCATTGCTGCTGGCCTAGCTGTACATACCCTGTGATGGGGAAAGCTTGCATTGCTGATGCCCTAGCTGTACATGTCCTGTGATGGGTAAAGCTCGCATTGCTGCTGGCCTAGCTGTACATGTCCTGTGATGGGGAAAGCTTGCATTGCTGCTGGCCTAGCTGTACGTGTCCTGTGATAGGGAAAGCTTGCATTGCTGCTGCCCTAGCTGTACATGTCCTGTGATGGGGAAAGCTGGCATTGCTGCTGGCCTAGCTGTACATGTCCTGTGATGGGGAAAGCTGGCATTGCTGCTGGCCTAGATGTACATACCCTGTGATGGGGAAAGCTTGCATTGCTGATGCCCTAGCTGTACATGTCATGTGATGGGTAAAGCTCGCATTGCTGCTGGCCTAGCTGTACATGTCCTGTGATGGGGAAAGCTTGCATTGCTGCTGGCCTAGCTGTACGTGTCCTGTGATAGGGAAAGCTTGCATTGCTGCTGCCCTAGCTGTACATGTCCTGTGATGGGGAAAGCTTGCATTGCTGCTGGCCTAGCTGTTCATGCCCTGTGATGGGGAAAGCTTGCACAGCTGCTGCCTTAGCTGTACATCTCCTGTGATGGGCAAAGCTCGCAATGCTATTGCCCTCGCTGTACATGTCCTGTGATGGGAAAACCTTGCACAGCTCCTACCCTAGCTGTACATGTCCTGTGATGGGGAAAGCTGGCAATGCTCCTGCCCTAACTGTACATGTCCTGTGATGGGGAAAGCTGGCATTGCTGCTGGCCTAGCTGTACATGTCCTGTGATGGGGAAAGCTTGCATTGCTGCTGCCCTAGCTGTACGTATCCTGTGATGGGGAAAGCTTGCACAGCTCCTGCCCTCGCTGTACGTGTCCTGTGAGGGGGAAAGCTTGCGTTGCTGCTGCCCTAACTGTACATGTCCTGTGATGGGGAAAGCTGGCATTGCTGCTGGCCTAGCTGTTCATGTCCTGTGATGGGGAAAGCTGGCATTGCTGCTGGCCTAGCTGTACATGTCCTGTGATGGGGAAAGCTGGCATTGCTGCTGGCCTAGCTGTATGTCTCCTGTGATGGGGAAAGCTGGCATTGCTGCTGGCCTAGCTGTACATGTCCTGTGATGGGGAAAGCTGGCATTACTGCTGGCCTAGCTGTACATGTCCTGTGTTGGGGAAAGCTGGCAATGCTGCTTGCCTAGCTGTACATGTCCTGTGATGGGGAAAGCTGGCATTGCTGCTGGCCTAGCTGTACATGTCCTGTGATGGGGAAAGCTGGCATTGCTGCTGGCCTAGCTGTACATGTCCTGTGTTGGGGAAATCTGGCAATGCTGCTGCCCTAGCTGTACATGCCCTGTGATGGGGAAAGCTGGCATTGCTGCTGGCCTAGCTGTACATATCCTGTGATGGGGAAAGCTGGCATTGCTGCTGGCCTAGCTGTACATGTCCTGTGTTGGGGAAAGCTGGCAATGCTGCTGCCCTAGCTGTACATGCCCTGTGATGGGGAAAGCTGGCATTGCTGCTGGCCTAGCTGTACATGTCCTGTGTTGGGTAAAGCTGGCATTGCTGCTGGCCTAGCTGTACATACCCTGTGATGGGGAAAGCTTGCATTGCTGATGCCCTAGCTGTACATGTCCTGTGATGGGTAAAGCTCGCATTGCTGCTGACCTAGCTGTACATGTCCTGTGATAAGGGAAAGCTTGCATTGCTGCTGGCCTAGCTGTACATGTCCTGTGATGGTGAAAGCTTGCATTGCTGCTGCCCTAGCTGTACATGTCCTGTGATGGGGAAAGCTGGCATTGCTGCTGGCCTAGCTGTACATGTCCTGTGTTGGGGAAAGCTGGCAATGCTGCTGGCCTAGCTGTACATGTCCTGTGATGGGGAAAGCTGGCATTGCTGCTGGCCTAGCTGTACATGTCCTGTGTTGGGGAAAGCTGGCAATGCTGCTGCCCTAGCTGTACATGTCCTGTGTTGGGGAAAGCTGGCAATGCTGCGGCCCTAGCTGTACATGTCCTGTGATGGGGAAAGCTGGCAATGCTGCTGGCCTAGCTGTACATATCCTGTGATGGGGAAAGCTTGCACAGCTCCTGCCCTAGCTGTACATGTCCTGTGATGGGGAAAGCTGGCAATGCTCCTGCCCTAACGGTACATGTCCTGTAATGGGAAAAGCTGGCATTGCTGCTGGCCTAGCTGTACATGTCCTGTGATGGGGAAAGCTGGCATTGCTGCTGGCCTGGCTGTACATGTCCTGTGATGGGGAAAGCTGGCAATGCTGTTGCCCTAGCTGTACGTGTCCTGTGATAGGGAAAGCTTGCATTGCTCCTGGCCAAGCTGTACATGTTCTGTGATGGGGAAAGCTGGCAATGCTGCTGGCCTAGCTGTACATGTCCTGTGATGGGGAAAGCTGGCAATGCTGCTGCCCTAGCTGTACGTGTCCTGTGATGGGGAAAGCTGGCATTGCTGCTGGCCTAGCTGTACATGTCCTGTGATGGGGAAAGCTGGCAATGCTGCTGGCCTAGCTGTACATGTCCTGTGATGGGGAAAGCTGGCATTGCTGCTGGCCTAGCTGTACATGTCCTGTGATGGGAAAAGCTGCCAATGCTGCTGCCCTAGCTGTACGTGTCCTGTGATGGGGAAAGCTGGCATTGCTGCTGGCCTAGCTGTACGTGTCCTGTGATGGGGAAAGCTGGCATTGCTGCTGGCCTAGCTGTACATGTCCTGTGATGGGGAAAGCTGGCATTGCTGCTGGCCTAGCTGTACATGTCCTGTGATGGGGAAAGCTGGCATTGCCGCTGCCCTAACTGTACGTATCCTGTGATGGGGAAAGCTTTCACAGCTCCTGCCCTCGCTGTACTTGTCCTGTGAGGGGGAGAGCTTGCATTGCTGCTGCCCTAACTGTACATGTCCTGTGATAGGGAAAGCTGGCATTGCTGCTGGCCTAGCTGTACATGTCCTATGATGGGGAAAGAGTGCATTGCTGCTGCCCTAACTGTACATGCCCTGTGATGGGGAAAGCTGGCATTGCTGCTGCCCTAGCTGTACGTATCCTGTGATGGGGAAAGCTTGCATTGCTGCTGCCCTAACTGTACATGTCCTGTGATGGGGAAAGCTGGCAATGCTGCTGGCCTAGCTGTACATGTCCTGTGATGGGGAAAGCTGGCATTGCTGCTGGCCTAGCTGTACATGTCCTGTGATGGGTAAAGCTTGCACAGCTGCTGCCCTCGCTGTACGTGTCCTCTGATGGGGAAAGCTGGCATTGCTGCTGGCCTAGCTGTACATGTCCTGTGTTGGGGAAAGCTGGCAATGCTGCTGGCCTAGCTGTACATGTCCTGTGATGGGGAAAGAGTGCATTGCTGCTGCCCTAACTGTACATGTCCTGTGATGGGGAAAGCTGGCATTGCTGCTGCCCTAGCTGTACGTATCCTGTGATGGGGAAAGCTGGCATTGCTGCTGGCCTAGCTATACATGTCCTGTGATGGGGAAAGAGTGCATTGCTGCTGCCCTAACTGTACATGTCCTGTGATGGGGAAAGCTGGCATTGCTGCTGCCCTAGCTGTACGTATCCTGTGATGGGGAAAGCGTGCATTGCTGCTGCCCTAACTGTACATGTCCTGTGATGGGGAAAGCTGGCAATGCTGCTGCCCTAGCTGTACGTGTCCTGTGATGGGGAAAGCTGGCAATGCTGCTGGCCTAGCTGTACGTGTCCTGTGATGGGGAAAGCTTGCATTGCTGCTGGCCTAGCTGTACATGTCCTGTGATGGGGAAAGCTGGCAATGCTGCTGGCCTAGCTGTACATGTCCTGTGATGGGGAAAGCTTGCATTGCTGCTGCCCTAGCTGTACGTATCATGTGATGGGGAAAGCTTGCATTGCTGCTGGCCTAGCTGTACGTGTCCTGTGATGGGGAAAGCTGGCTATGCTGCTGGCCTAGCTGTTCATGTCCTGTGATGGGGAAAGCTGGCATTGCTGCTGGCCTAGCTGTACATACCCTGTGATGGGGAAAGCTTGCATTGCTGATGCCCTAGCTGTACATGTCCTGTGATGGGTAAAGCTCGCATTGCTGCTGGCCTAGCTGTACATGTCCTGTGATGGGGAAAGCTTGCATTGCTGCTGGCCTAGCTGTACGTGTCCTGTGATAGGGAAAGCTTGCATTGCTGCTGCCCTAGCTGTACATGTCCTGTGATGGGGAAAGCTGGCATTGCTGCTGGCCTAGCTGTACATGTCCTGTGATGGGGAAAGCTTGCATTGCTGATGCCCTAGCTGTACATGTCATGTGATGGGTAAAGCTCGCATTGCTGCTGGCCTAGCTGTACATGTCCTATGATGGGGAAAGCTTGCATTGCTGCTGGCCTAGCTGTACGTGTCCTGTGATAGGGAAAGCTTGCATTGCTGCTGCCCTAGCTGTACATGTCCTGTGATGGGGAAAGCTTGCATTGCTGCTGGCCTAGCTGTTCATGCCCTGTGATGGGGAAAGCTTGCACAGCTGCTGCCCTAGCTGTACATCTCCTGTGATGGGCAAAGCTCGCAATGCTATTGCCCTCGCTGTACATGTCCTGTGATGGGAAAACCTTGCACAGCTCCTGCCCTAGCTGTACATGTCCTGTGATGGGGAAAGCTGGCAATGCTCCTGCCCTAACTGTACATGTCCTGTGATGGGGAAAGCTGGCATTGCTGCTGGCCTAGCTGTACATGTCCTGTGATGGGGAAAGCTTGCATTGCTGCTGCCCTAGCTGTACGTATCCTGTGATGGGGAAAGCTTGCACAGCTCCTGCCCTCGCTGTACGTGTCCTGTGAGGGGGAAAGCTTGCGTTGCTGCTGCCCTAACTGTACATGTCCTGTGATGGGGAAAGCTGGCATTGCTGCTGGCCTAGCTGTACATGTCCTGTGATGGGGAAAGCTGGCATTGCTGCTGGCCTAGCTGTACATGTCCTGTGATGGGGAAAGCTGGCATTGCTGCTGGCCTAGCTGTACGTCTCCTGTGATGGGGAAAGCTGGCTTTGCTGCTGGCCTAGCTGTACATGTCCTGTGATGGGGAAAGCTGGCATTACTGCTGGCCTAGCTGTACATGTCCTGTGTTGGGGAAAGCTGGCAATGCTGCTGGCCTAGCTGTACATGTCCTATGATGGGGAAAGCGGGCATTGCTGCTGGCCTAGCTGTACATGTCCTGTGATGGGGAAAGCTGGCAATGCTGCTGGCCTAGCTGTACATGTCCTGTGATGGGGAAAGCTGGCATTGCTGCTGGCCTAGCTGTACATGTCCTGTGATGGGGAAAGCTGGCATTGCTGCTGGCCTAGCTGTACATACCCTGTGATGGGGAAAGCTTGCATTGCTGATGCCCTAGCTGTACATGTCCTGTGATGGGTAAAGCTCGCATTGCTGCTGACCTAGCTGTACATGTCCTGTGATGGGGAAAGCTTGCATTGCTGCTGGCCTAGCTGTACATGTCCTGTGATGGTGAAAGCTTGCATTGCTGCTGCCCTAGCTGTACATGTCCTGTGATGGGGAATGCTGGCATTGCTGCTGGCCTAGCTGTACATGTCCTGTGTTGGGGAAAGCTGGCAATGCTGCTGGCCTAGCTGTACATGTCCTGTGATGGGGAAAGCTGGCATTGCTGCTGGCCTAGCTGTACATGTCCTGTGTTGGGGAAAGCTGGCAATGCTGCTGCCCTAGCTGTACATGTCCTGTGTTTGGGAAAGCTGGCAATGCTGCGGCCCTAGCTGTACATGTCCTGTGATGGGGAAAGCTTGCACAGCTCCTGCCCTAGCTGTACATGTCCTGTGTTTGGGAAAGCTGGCAATGCTGCTGCCCTAACTGTACATGTCCTGCGATGGGGAAAGCTTGCACAGCTCCTGCCCTAGCTGTACATGTCCTGTGATGGGGAAAGCTGGCAATGCTCCTGCCCTAACGGTACATGTCCTGTGATGGGAAAAGCTGGCATTGCTGCTGGCCTAGCTGTACGTGTCCTGTGATAGGGAAAGCTTGCATTGCTGCTGGCCAAGCTGTACATGTTCTGTGATGGGGAAAGCTGGCAATGCTGCTGCCCTAACTGTACATGTCCTGTGATGGGGAAAGCTGGCATTGCTGCTGCCCTAGCTGTACGTATCCTGTGATGGGGAAAGCTTGCACAGCTCCTGCCCTCGCTGTACGTGTCCTGTGATGGGGAAAGCTGGCATTGCTGCTGGCCTAGCTGTACATGTCCTGTGATGGGGAAAGCTGGCATTGCTGCTGGCCTAGCTTTACATGTCCTGTGATGGGGAAAGCTGGCATTGCTGCTGGCCTAGCTGTACATGTCCTGTGATGGGGAAAGCTTGCATTGCTGCTGGCCTAGCTGTACGTATCCTCTGATGGGGAAAGCTTGCACAGCTCCTGCCCTCGCTGTACGTGTCCTGTGAGGGGGAGAGCTTGCATTGCTGCTGCCCTAACTGTACATGTCCTGTGATGGGGAAAGCTGGCAATGCTGCTGGCCTAGCTGTACATGTCCTGTGATGGGGAAAGCTGGCAATGCTGCTGGCCTAGCTGTACGTGTCCTGTGATGGGGAAAGCTGGCATTGCTGCTGGCCTAGCTGTACATGTCCTGTGATGGGGAAAGCTGGCATTGCTGCTGCCCTAACTGTACATGTCCTGTGATGGGGAAAGCTTGCATTACTGCTGGCCTAGCTGTACGTGTCCTGTGATGAGGAAAGCTGGCATTGCTGCTGGCCTAGCTGTGCATGTCCTGTGATGGGGAAAGCTGGCATTGCTGCTGGCCTAGCTGTACGTGTCCTGTGATGGGAAAAGCTGGCATTGCTGCTAGCCTAGCTGTACATGTCCTGTGATGGGGAAAGCTGGCATTGCTGCTGGCCTAGCTGTACATACCCTGTGATGGGGAAAGCTTGCATTGCTGCTGCCCTAGCTGTACATGTCCTGTGATGGGGAAAGCTTGCATTGCTGCTGGCCTAGCTGTACATGTCCTGTGATGGGGAAAGCTAGCATTGCTGCTGGCCTAGCTGTACATGTCCTGTGATGGGGAAAGCTTGCATTGCTGCTGGCCTAGCTGTACATGTCCTGTGATGGGAAAACCTTGCACAGCTCCTGCCCTAGCTGTACATGTCCTGTGATGGGGAAAGCTTGCATTGCTGCTGGCCTAGCTGTACATGTCCTGTGATGGGGAAGCTGGCATTGCTGCTGCCCTAACTGTACATGTCCTGTGTTGGGGAAAGCTGGCAATGCTGCTGGCCTAGCTGTACATGTCCTGTGATGGGGAAAGCTTGCATTGTTGCTGGCCTAGCTGTACGTATCCTGTGATGGGGAAAGCTTGCATTGCTGCTGCCCTAACTGTACATGTCCTGTGATGTGGAAAGCTGGCATTGCTGCTGGCCTAGCTGTACGTGTCCTGTGATGGGGAAAGCTGGCAATGCTGCTGCCCTAGCTGTACATGTCCTGTGATGGGGAAAGCTTGCATTGCTGCTGGCCTAGCTGTACGTGTCCTGTGATGGGGAAAGCTGGCATTGCTGCTGGCCAAGCTGTACATGTCCTGTGATGGGGAAAGCTGGCAATGCTGCTGGCCTAGCTGTACGTGTCCTGTGATGGGAAAAGCTGCCAATGCTGCTGCCCTAGCTGTACGTGTCTTGTGATGTGGAAAGCTGGCATTGCTGCTGGCCAAGCTGTACATGTCGTGTTATGGGGAAAGCTTGCATTGCTGCTGGCCTAGCTGTACATGCCCTGTGATGGGGAAAGCTTGCACAGCTCCTGCCCTAGCTGTACATGTCCTGTGATGGGGAAAGCTTGCATTGCTGCTGGCCTAGCTGTACATGCCCTGTGATGGGGAAAGCTTGCACAGCTCCTGCCCTAGCTGTACATGTCCTGTGATGGGGAAAGCTTGCATTGCTGCTGGCTTAGCTGTACATGTCCTGTGATGGGAAAACCTTGCACAGCTCCTGCCCTAGCTGTACATGTCCTGTGATGGGGAAAGCTTGCATTGCTGCTGGCCTAGCTGTACATGTCCTGTGATGGGAAAACCTTGCACAGCTCCTGCCCTAGCTGTACATGTCCTGTGATGGGAAAACCTTGCACAGCTCCTGCCCTAGCTGTACATGTCCTGTGATGGGGAAAGCTTGCATTGCTGCTGGCCTAGCTGTACATGTTCAGTGATGGGAAAAGATGGAAATGCTGCTGACGTAGCTGCACATGTCCTGTGATGGGGAAAGTTTACATTGCTGCTGCCCGAGGTGTACATGTCCTGTGACGACAAAAGCTTAGATTGATACTGTCCTAGCTGCACATGTCCTGTGATGGGGAAAGCTTGCACTGTTGCTACCCTAACTGTACATAGCCTTTCAAATGCAAATGCAAGTAACTCAGGTCTGATGGGCTAGCTTTAACAACCCCTGGACAAACAAACTGCATTTTAAAAGGTGTCATTTACGAAAACAGCAGCTGAACCCCCTCTCCCCAACTCCTCCAAAAAAGGTACTGAGAAAGGAGAAACCATGTTCTGTCATGCCTCTTCCTGAGCTCATACCTGGACTGGAGGGTAGGGTGATTTAGATAGATTGTCTCTAACAGCAATGTGAGGCTCCATTCCTTGAACAAGTGGAGCACATGCTGGAGGTGCTGCCCCTCAAGCACTGCCAACAGAGCTAAGCAAGGTAAACAGGCCTGGCACCAGCTGTCTTTAACATAACTTGTGTAGTTGTAAATCGTGTTTCCTCCCCTATCCAGCACTCATAACAGAGGCTTACTGCTAACCCACTTAGTGGTACTTATTTTACCAAACCCTGGAAAGATGATAGGCTGAGTCGACCCACCTTGATTCAAACCTGTCCCAATGAGGTCAAGTACAGATCCCTGGAGTGGATGTCTTAGCCCATGGAGCCAACAAACTTCCCTTTTATTTTTTTATGGAGAAGAAAGATGTTGACCCTGGTTGGGAGAAAATGACCCCCACCAGGGTAATGCTTGTGGCCTCACAAAGCTGCCACCATGTCCTGAGTGCAGAACCCTGAAAGTCTAGTTGCACAGTAAAGAAACTGCCCCAAATCTGTACAGGCATTATTATTAATAGTGTTATTTGCAGAAGTGTGCACACATCACAAAGAACCACAAGTCATGCATGTACCAGGCACTATTTTCTTTGTTTTTTATTTACCAGTCCAACATGGTGGACACCTCTTGGAACAGTAATTGAAAACAATAAAGGCCATTTTGTACAAAATCGCAATTGAAAAATAAAAATAAAAGTTAGTTCTGAGGGCAAAGGAGGAGTGGGTTGGGGGAGAGAGTGGTATGGTGGAGGGGGGAAAGTAGCACACGAGGAAGAGAGAAATACGATAAGTGAGAAAAAGCAATGGGAGAACTCGAGTGCAGAGGACAGAGGGAGTAGCACATGAGAGAATGAACAGCCCACAGGGGTGACAGCAACATAGGGAGTGGATGGAGAAGCACCCGAAGAAGAAATAACACAGAGTGCAGAGGGGTGAGTATGAAGCATAGAAGAGAGGAATACAGAATGCGGGATCATTTGAAGGGAGTACACGAAAGAGAGCTGGAAAACACATGCACTCTCATGGAATGCTTAATAAAAAAAAAGGATTTCCCTATAAGTGAGCAGTGGAAGTAAACAAGTCAGCCAACTCAACAAAATGGTAAAGAAGCATGACCTTAGGTGCTCAGGCTGCAGCTGGTCACGTCACCCTTAGGGCAAAAAGTATAAAGAACATTAGTGTTGTTCTCTCGCATCAAGAGTGTTCCTTTCTTTAATCCACCAAGGGAACACTCGAGGCTGAAATGGTCATTACCAAAACCTTGACCTTTTAGTTACCTGGGCACATTACGCCTACTGGAGTAACACACCACCTCCGGGGTTTTCACTCTGACAAGGGTACCGCCACAATAAATATCCCCTTTTGGTAACCCTTAGCGAGATTTAGCTTACACACGCTCTCTCAACCTCCTCATAGGACTCACCCCACACACCCACACCCATCTGATGGCAGTTCTCAAAAGATCTCCGCTATAGTGACCCTTAGGGGGATCCGTAGGGCATTTCAGTGCCGGCCCGACGAGGAGCAAACGCCCGATGATGAAGCATGACATACTTCGGGGTGTCTGAGGGCAGCAAGAGACAAGACTTGTTCTTGCCTCGGACCAGTGGGTTCTAGACCTAGGACTACCTCTTGTCTTTTTCTTTCTCTTTCTCTTTTTCATTGGGTTGAGTGGGTGACTCCTGGCACCCCCACCTACGGAACAGTGTCCCCACATTTTGAGTTCATTTCCAAAACCTCCCAAGTATATCACATCCAGGGTGGGTGTTTGATGATACAGGTTCCTAAGGGGAATTTACAAAGATGACAACCTCTTTTACGGTCAGTCAAGAGATGTATTGAATTGTAGTAGCATTTATATGGCACATTTTAACTAGATGACAATTTGCCTCATTACCTTCTCATTTCAGAGTCTCATGGTGGAGTTGCAAGGCAATCCTTTAGCCTTAAAGAACAATAATGCTCAGAGAGCTGGGGGGAACAAGGCTATCCCTCAAAATGAGCACAACAGGTAGTTTAAAAGCCACCATTGTCGATATTTCTACAGGATTACCTCAGCCAGGTTTGGCGGGAGTAATAACAGTTTTTGATAAAGTCAGTCCAACCTTCCCTCTGATGCAAGTTTGACTTTAAACCCTTCACAGACCATGAGAGCCTGTCAGGAAGATACATTCCTTTCTTGGTTACTTGTAAAGAGTGCCAAACAATGAAAGAATGCCCCACAACGGGAAGCCGCATCAGACCAACATGGATTTTTTTTAAAAGGATGACGTAAACAATAGTGAAGAAGAGAAGGCGGCACTGTAAAGAATATTAAACTTTCTAGAAGTCCTCATTGAACAAAGGGAACTTGTATCTACTGACCCACTGGGTCAGAAACTACAGTGGTACACCCTGTCCTAGGCAATTGACCAAATTAATCCTTTGTGCCTTCTAGATCACTCTTACTCTAAGCGTATGTTTCATAAAGCATTAGATGCCCCTTGAGTCACAGAGAGTGATGTAGGGGTAACAATTCTCAGGTGCAGACCGGAGCAATGGAAAATTGGCCCTCAGTCACTGACGGGCCACTGGGATAGGGAGAACCTTTCTCAGACATAGACATTCAGAAACAGATAGAGCAGGGGTCTCCAAACCGGTCCTGGAGCGCCGGATCCATGCCAGATCTTTTGGATATCCCCATTGAGATACATGTAGTAATTTTAAAAATCTGGCATGGATCCGGCCCTCCAGGACCGGTTTGGAGACCCCTGAGATAGAGTAACTGGCAGGTCAACTCTGAGACCCTGACAGCGACACATGGGGGATCAGTCCTCGATCATTGACATTGGGAGATCGACCCACAGACTGAGGTATGGTACAGGCAGATCTGTACTGAGAAAGTGATGCTGAGGGTGGTATTCCACCAAAATCTAATCTCAAAAATATCAATGGACACAAATATCATGTCAAATCATGATGCCAAGAGTATCGTGGGATAGAACATTGCAGGTGAAAATATTGTGTGTTTAAGCATTGTATAGAGGTTATTTACATAATGGTGTTGTTTCATTATTTTGTTGAGTTTTATTAGTTATAAGTTGTATGAGAAAGTGGATTATTAGTTGAAATGGAAAGTAGTCCTCTTCAAGTAATAATGAGACTAGTTCTTACTAGGTCCAGTTACGTTTCAATATTTTAAACCCAATCTCAACCCTTGGTAGCTGTAGCGAGGAGACGGGTTTAATTTAGGAGAAATTTGTAAAGCATTTATCAGTACGATAACAAAAGTAAAAAACACAACACAATAAAATCCCACTCCAAATTATGAAATACAGAACATTTTAATGAACAAATAGAAGCCCAAAGGACAAAAATCGGATATAGGAAAAAAGAGATATGATTTTTCAAAGTTTTACATTGTTCTATCTCCAAAAAATGCAAAGCACCAATCACGCATATCTTTTAATGCTAGACCAAGTCAAAATCAAAAGTTAAGGCTGACCCCAATGAAGCAAAGGCAGAGACAGGGGCCAGGTAAATCCCGGTGGAAAGTTTGCCTACTGATGTAGTTGTTTCTCTGGGAAATGTTTGTGCCGACCAGTTCGTGGGTCAGGTGCCAGCTGGTTCCGAAGAGGGTCTCATAAATGGCAGCTAGCTGATGCACAGGACCTCAATGAAAGCCTTGGTTCCTGTGCAAAGTTCGAGCTCTTGACAACGAAGGTGGGAAAACTAAAAGCAGGTGGAGTCCAAAGTCTGGGCCCAGGAAGGCGTCGTCTTCATTGGGTTGCTGCTCGTCATTGGTCCAGGTGAAGTCCTCTATGCTCGAACTTAGAAACCTTTCTGGAAGTCAGGATCCTTTCAATGGGGCAAACAATCAAGTTCATTCCAATTGGCAGTTCTACAGCAGCAGCTGCGGCTCAGTGGCGGTCTGGTGGTAGGCTCTGGTTCTTTGTGCAGAAAGTTTGGAGACTGTTTCTAAGTGACCAATCTTGCAGTTTTTGATTGGTAAAGAGTACACCCTAAAACCATCCAAGAGACTAGGACATTTTGGGCACCACTTGGGGGATAGGTCTCAATCTCCCAGAAGCCAAGAGCAGGGTCCAGGGCAAATCTAGATGGAACTGGTCAATTAGGCTCAGCAGAGACTCGGGCTTTGTGCACCTTTTCTATTCCTGTAGCTGAACGGGAGGCTAGCCAACTAGCCCTTGGAGTCCACTCCTCTGTCTTAGGTACTAGTGGGACCAGGTCCAGTGCTTGGGGTTCCCTCCACAGGTGCAACAATATATGAAGTCCTGTTTCTGTCTTCCACAGGTCCACAGGTGTTCTGAAGAGGGTACTAAGGCTGCTACTTTTGCGCGGAGCGGCAGTCTATGGATGGGGGAACTCCTGACCACTCCATTCTCTGGGCTGCCCGTAGCCACTTTTGTAGCATTTCCTATGTGTTTTACTGTAAACTATCCTGCAGTGTCCCTCTCTACCTAAAACCAATTTGGCATAACCTTTCTTCCCTTATGCAGAGTTCCGGGCACACCACTGAGGTATGTCCTAGGGAAGTTAGACACTCTCCCTGCAATACAGTTCTGGAACAGCTTCTCCCATACTGGGAGTGGTGCCCCTTTGGCAGCTTGGTAAATGGCAGAAACATGCCTAAGTTTGAGCTACATCTGCCCGTGGGATGCCCCTTTGAAGCTTGTGCATTTGGTGGGCACACCCTCCAGGCCACCCTCTCAGGAGTAGGTCATACCTCTTCCTAGCCAGGGCTCTTTTGTTCTATTTCCTGTGAGTCATTCACACCACCCAGCAGGCTGTCAAGTGACATTGGGGATTAAATCTGAAAAGGCTACTAGAGACTTTAGGTAGGAAAATGCAATTTTTTTGAAGTGGGGTCTTCAAAATAGTAATGTAAAATCTGACCTGGCCATTAGATTAGATTTGAAATTGCTATTAATTATAGCCTAGACTTATGGTTCTAGCTATTCCCAAACTGAAGTTATGCTTTAAAGGTGTTAAAGAGCTCCATTAGGATGACGGGCGGACTTTGCCCGCCCGTAATCCCATCGTAAATCGGGACCGCCCGCCATAAGGGCGGGGGTCCCGGGGTGCCATTAGGATGTGCCCGACACAGTGGTGGGCACATCCTGTATTTACAGCATTGTGGCGGGCGGTGCTCTCTGCACCGCCCGCCACAATGCTGAAAATGCACTTTAACATTGTCATTTGCAAAGCGGCAGGCACCGCGCGGTGCCTGCCGCTTTGCAAATGACAATGAAGGGGGTACCACAGGTACCCCCCATGTGCAACCCCCACCAGTACTTCACTTTGGGGGCCCGCAGGGGGCCCCCAGAGGGAAGACCGCATGCCTTTCCGTGGCGGCATCGCCGCCGTGGAAAGGCACTGCACACCACTCATCATAATATGTCTGGCGGTGGCGATCCGCCCGACATCGTAATGGAGCCCATAGTGTTAGCCAGGGCTTTTCTATGAGTGAGACGGCCTTGCCACAGTGAAAAACGACTCGGGAGATTTTTCACTGCTAGGACATGTAAAACTTAAGTACACATGTCCTATTTTTAAAATGCTATGGACCTTGCCCTGTAGGCATTTAGGACCTACCTTAGGGGTGACTTATAATTAATAAAAAGGCAGGTTTAGAGTTGGCAAAAGTTTTATTTTGTAGGGTTGAATTTGCAATTTTAAACCTGCACACTGAGGCTGCAGGGGCAGTCATGAACACATGCTTTGCATTTAGTAGTAGCACAATAGGTGCTGCAGTGTATTAGTGAAATTTAACTTACAGGCCCTGACTGCACTGGGTACCACATAGTCGAGACTTATTGGTAAGTTAAATGTGCCAATTATGATTTTTAACTGATGCAACACGTTTTTAGGGATCAGAGCACACGCACTGGGTCCCAATGTACAGGATCCAAACACCAACAGTATCATTTCCATGATCATGCAAAAAAAAAAGGCATTTTCTTACAAGTTGTTATTATGTTAGGTATGTGTAATTATGTTTCACTCTCTTTTTTGATATGGCAATATATTAAAATCTCTAATTTAATTTAATTTCATGTATGTTTATTTGGCAGATTGTTGGATTTGTAAGGGAATAGGGTGGGGTCTGTATTGGTTCATTTAATATGTTTAGTTTTTAGATATTTATATAAAGAATGTAATATTAAAAATATTATTTTTTATATATTTTATGTTTCATTATATATATATATATATATATATATATATATATATATATATATATATATATATATATATATATATATATTCTTTTTAATATGTGAATGCGGAAAACAAATCTGAGCTTTGCAAAGCCTAGCATTTTCCCTACTGTTGCTCACTTTGGAGTGGGAATAGTACTTCTGGCCCCTCCAAAGTCCAACACTTTCCTCACTGTTGTTTAGGTTGGGAATAGTAAATATAGCCCCTTCAGTGAATTTGACCACTCCAAGTCAATTTCTTAACTTGAATTTTTTTTTGTTTAAATGTGTTAACATATATTTTTGTGATTTAATTTTGAAGTTTACTTCAATTTAAATGTTTTTATCTACTGTTAGATTAATGTTCTGTTTATTGAACTATTTTTTATTCTAATAGTGTTATTGTACTTTTAAATATTTACATATATATATATAGTATTTATAATTATGATTAGCATTTTTCTATTATTGCTTATGGTAAATTAACAATTGTATTTATTTAAATATTATGTTTATTTTTTGCAATTAATTTTACGGCATATATGTTTATGTTATGTTTGTAAGTTATGCTTTTTATGTATTTTTGATAATATAAATATATTCTTTTAAAATGCAATATAATTTTTTTAAGTTCATATATATTTTAAAGTTAATATAATGCTTAATAATTACCATATACTTACCTACAGTTTACAGTTTACAGTTTGTAGGCTTTTTTCCGATAAAAAATATATCTTAAAAGCATTTTACAACACATTTAAAAACCACAGCATTTACAACGTACTTGGTACTATACATTGTGACTTACTTAAAAACAGCAATAAATATATACTATAAAACAATCATTAAATGGATAAAGAAAGCCTTTTTTTAGGGCTCGCCTGCTGTGCGCATGCGCATAGCTGGCGAAGCTTCTATAGGGGCTTAAATAAGCTTTACCTAGACTGGCGATTGACTGGCGATTTGATGCTGTGCCCGTGCGCTTTTAGGTCAATGCGCAAGCGCATTGACATAAAATGCGCGTGCACACCATCAAATCGCCAGTCAATCGCCAGCAGCACTCCTCCCCTGCTGCTTCACACCCTCATGCCGCTCTCCCCGCTCCGCCCCCTCCCCTGCCCGCCGTGTCGCATTTCTCATCCCCCCTCCCCACAGCAATACCCTCAGCCGGCCGTACTTTCACTTTGACGGCCGTCTCTCGTGTTTCTCCTTGTTTCGCTTTGTCTCAGGGCACATTACTGCTGTCTCTTTCTTCTTGAACACCTCTTGCAGGCAGCATTGCTGCTGTTCCTACTCATAATTCCTCGCACTACTGTTGCCATGCTGTTTGTTTGCACACTCTGCAGTTACTGTTGCTGTCAGACTGTTTCTAGACACACATCGGGCTGTCATTCTGTCCTCAGACACCTGCTGGAAGTAGTAAGCAGTGAGAATTATATTGCAATTTGCTTGTTTTTTCACTCATCTGGACATGTATTTAGAAATGATGACATCATTGTAAGTCCACCTGGACTAAACAATCCTTTTTACATGCACTTTTCGGAGCTGATCACGAATTGATTGATAATCCATATTTGCAGACAATCCATCGATTGTCATTAGTAAGTATTGATCCCTGCGTGAAGCACGACTGAGCCACCGGCTCCTTGGAGCCCTCAATGAGGAGGAAGGTGGCCCCAGCCCCGCCGGCTCTATCTCGGGTGGTTCTGGCTAGCACCGCCGATCTGACCTTTACTCCGAGCGGACTAGCAGCTCTCCGTCACCCGGTCAAGGACAGGCAGAGCTGGCCGTGTGCTATCATGTCCAGAGCCCCCCAAGAGAATCTGAGGTCTGTGGGTTCAGCCGTCTCCGAGTTACAGGTGGAGAGCAGACCCTCTCTGGGGATCACAACCTGCAAGAGGAAAAACACTCGCGCTGCTTTGCTTCTCGCCCGTTCCAAAAATATATATTATTTTATTTGATTCCTTTTGGGGGGGAAATTCCATTCCGAAATTCTCTGGGACTAGAAACCCAACCGGATCTTTACCGTCTGGGGCAAGTCCTGGGTGGCAGGGTGAGCTTGTTTACGGCTGAAGGTCTGGGTGGAAGCGCCAGCCCCGAATAAACAATCGTACATTCAGAAAACGCAAAATTAACGGTGCACAACCGCTTGTAAAGAGAATTCACATCTTTTGCCCCAACATAAAATGTTTGTTCCACGTCCTTTCTGCAAAAGTACAAAACAAGAACATCACAGCCGCCATTGAAAGTTATGGGGGAGGGAAAGTGCCCCAGACACCCCGTCTTTAGGGGTTGGAAATGTTGAAATGCTGAGCAGCGCAAGTGGATGTTAAATAAACTCTACTCCACAGAATAGATGTTTTCATTTCATGTTAATATCTATTTGTTTTAATGACTAAAAAGATGCCCTTCTGTGCATTGGGGCTGGTGCAGCTGTTGCCATTGCTCAGAACTGACGAAAATGACTTGTATTAAAAGTGCCACAACTCTGCCCTCAGCTGATGAATCTGAGCGAAAAACAAAAAAATGCACCCCTGGCCCCTATATCTCACACTCTGGGGTCTCGGGGGCCGTGAAAGTTTAAATAATTTAAAATAAACGAGCAAGGACCACCGCCATTCTGAAACGTTCCTATACCGCTCTTTAGAGTACATTGTCCGCCCTGCAGGGAACGGATGCGGACAATGCTTGACTCATAAAATAGATTCAAATGATCACAGTAAACTTCCACTGGCCTCTTCGGGTACTCAACAACAACTGGGAAAGTTAGTAAGAAGCACTTGCTTTTAATTACTAGGAAAATACACTTGCTTCTAATTACGTTACCTATGATGCACCACTGAAAACAAAAACAACAGCCCATCCACCACCACCACCACCACCACCACCGCATCCACCACCACCACCACACCCACCACCACTACATCCACCACCATATCCACTACAACAACCACCCCATCCACCACTACCAACACTGCATCCACCACCGCATCCACCACCACCACATCCACCATCCCCTCCACATCCACCATGACATCCACCGCCACATCCACCACATCCACCACCACCACATCCACCACCGCTACATCCACCACCACTTCCACCACCACCGCATCCACCACATCCACCACCACTTCCACCACCACAGCATCCACCACCACCACATCCACCACCACATCCACCGCATCCACCACCGCATCCACCACCGCATCCACCACTGCATCCACCACCGCATCCACCACCACATCCACCACCGCAACCACCACCGCATCCACCACCGCATCCACCACCACATCCACCATCACCACCACATCCACCATCACATCCACCATCAAATCCACCACCACCACCACATCCACCATCACATCCACCATGACATCCACCGCCACATCCACCACCACATCCACCACCACTTCACCACCGCATCCACCACCACATCCACCACCACCACCACCACATCCACCGCATCCACCACCACATCCACCACATCCACCACCACATCCACCACTTCCACCACCACCACCACATCCACCACCACCACATCCACCACCACCACATCCACCACCACCACATCCACCACTGCATCCACCACCAACACATCCACCACTGCATCCACCACCACCACATCCACCACCACATCCACCACCACATCCACCACCTCATCCACCACCTCATCCACCACCTCATCCACCACCGCATCCACCACTGCATCCACCACCACCACATCCACCACCACATCCACCACCACATCCACCACCACATCCACCACCACATCCACCACCTCATCCACCACCTCATCCACCACCTCATCCACCAACGCATCCACCACCACCACATCCACCACCACCACATCCACCACCACCGCATCCACCACCACCGCATCCACCACCACATCCACCACCACATCCACCACCGCATCCACCACCGCATCCACCACCGCATCCACCACCACATCCACCATCACCACCACATCCACCATCACATCCACCATCACATCCACCATCAAATCCACCACCACCACCACATCCACCATCACATCCACCATGACATCCACCGCCACATCCACCACCACATCCACCACCACCACATCCACCACCACATCCACCACCACTTCACCACCGCATCCACCACCACATCCACCACCACCACATCCACCGCATCCACCACCACATCCACCACATCCACCACCACATCCACCACTTCCACCACCACCACCACATCCACCACCACCACATCCACCACCACCGCATCCACCACCACCACATCCACCACCACATCCACCACCACATCCACCACCACATCCACCACCACATCCACCACCTCATCCACCAACGCATCCACCACCACCGCATCCACCACCACCGCATCCACCACCACCACCACACCCACCACCACTACATCCACCACCACATCCACTACAACCACCACCCCATCCACCACTACCACCACCACCGCATCCACCACCACATCCACCATCAACACCACATCCACCACCTCCACCACATCCACCACCACATCCACCACCACCACATCCACCAACACATCCACCATCACCTCCACATCCACCATGACATCCACCGCCACCGCATCCACCGCCACCGCATCCACCACCACCGCATCCACCACCACCGCATCCACCACCACCGCATCCACCACCACCACATCCACCACAACCACTACATCCACCACCACATCCACTACAACCACCACATCCACCACCACCGCATCCACCACCACATCCACCATCAACACCACATCCACCTTCACATCCACCAACACATCCACCAACACATCCACCATCACCTCCACATCCACCATGACATCCACCGCCACAGCCACCACCACATCCACCACCAACACATCCACCACCACCGCATCCACCACCACCACCACCACCACCACACCCACCACCACGACACCCACCACCACATCCACTACAACCACCACCCCATCCACCACTACCACCACCACCGCATCCACCACCACTGCCGCATCCACCACATCCACCACCACCACATCCACCACCACATCCACCACCACATCCACCATCACCACCACATCCACCATCACATCCACCATCAAATCCACCACCACCACCACATCCACCACCACATCCACCATGACATCCACCATGATATCCACCGCCACATCCACCATCACATCCACCGCCACCACATCCACCACCACTTCACCACCGCATCCACCACCACCACATCCACCACCACCACCACATCCACCGCCACATCCACCACCACATCCACCACTTCCACTGCATCCACCACCACTGCATCCACCACCACCACATCCACCACCACCACATCCACCACCACCGCATCCACCACCACCGCATCCACCACCTCATCCACCACCTCATCCACCAATGCATCCACCAACGCATCCACCACAACCACCACATCCACAACCACCACATCCACAACCACCACATCCACCACCACCACATCCACCACAACACCACCACATCCACCATCACCACCACATCCACCATCACATCCACCACCACATCCACCACATCCACCATCACCACATCCACCACAACACCACCACATCCACCATCACCACCACATCCACCATCACATCCACCACCACATCCACCACATCCACCATCACATCCACCACCACATCCACCACTTCCACCGCATCCACCACCACCGCATCCACCACTTCCACCGCATCCACCACCACCACCACATCCACCACCACCACCACATCCACCACCACCACATCCACCACCACCACCACATCCATCACCGCATCCACCACCACCTCATCCACCACCTCATCCACCACCGCATCCACCACCACCACATCCACCACCGCATCCACCACCACCACCACCTCCACCTCCACATCCACCACCACCCCCACATCCACCACCACATCCACCCCCACATCCACCACCATCACCACCACATCCACCACCACCACCACATCCACCACCACATCCACCACCACATCCACCACCACCACCACATCCACCACCATATCCCCCAGATCCACCACCACCACATCTACATGTGTGTCGCTCTGTGTGTGTAGGTGCAAATGCAATGTTCTTGGATTGTCGTCACAATAAAATACACTGAACATAATCTTCACAAAAGTTATTTACAAACGTTTAAGCTATTGCCATTATAAATTACAATAGCTTTTATTTAAGTATTAATTATTTACAAAATTAAAAGCCATTGTTATTTGTAATATCAATACATCTAAGTCACGTAAATACAACACACATTGCATTACAAATGCTATAGGTGTCACATTTGCAAAAGTTAAAACTATTGACATTGTAACTGACAAAGCTATTAATTTTGCTACTTTCGAAACCAACACATAAATAAAAAAAAGTGTCATTTACAATACCAATAGCTCAAACTTTCCTAATGCGAGACCTATTGCATTTCCAATGCTTGTCTTACCTATTTCATGACAGTATTGTGATTTTTGTTGTCAATATCTTTTACTTTAAATACAAAGTATGAAAGGTTGATATTTGTTCCTCTATATTTTATGGCAATATTCCTGACTCCTAATATTTTTGTAGGTGATATTCCATGAGAGAACTGCTGGGGTATCGTCAGCACTCAGTCGTTAAGAGTGATATGGGAGAAGAGGGAGATGTGATCAGCCTTCAGTCACTTAGAGTGACAATGGTGGACTGTGACTGGAGATCAGCAGCTGGTTACCAAGGATGACACTTGAGTGCAGGAAGATGTGATGAGTGGCGCTGTTGGAGAGTATCAGGAGACTAGCATACAGTGCCTGAGAGTGAAAAGAGAGGACAAGGACATGTGACCGTGACGTAGCCGCCAAGAGGAACATTGGAGGATAGGGAAATGAGTTCAGCCGTCAGTTACTGAGAGTGGCAGTAATAAAGAGTAGCACTCAGTTACTGAGTGTGGTTCTGATGGACAGGAAATTGTGATCAGCACCCAATCACTAAGTGTGACACTGATGTAACATACCATGTGTATTTGTAAAGTGCACGTTAACCCCCAAATGGTACTCATTTTATCGCCCTCAGAAAGGATGAGTGGACCCGCCAGGATATGAACCTGTGACCCTGAGGTCAAACACAGGCCCTTTCAGTGGATGCTTTAGTCCACTAAGCCACCAGACCCAGCTTGTAGAGTGGGAAAAGATGAGCAGTCAGTGCCTGAGATTGACAGGAAGATGCGATCAGCACCCAATCAATGAGAGTGACAGTAATGGAGAGTAAGAGGAGATTAGCACTCAGTCACTGAGAGTGACAATGAAGGACAAGAAGATGCGATGAGCACACAGTCACTGAGAGCTATTCTGGAAGACAGGAAGGCGTGATGAGAACTCGGGGAGAGTGAAAGAAAATTAGCACTCAGTGCGTGAAAGTGACTGATAATGGTGGACAAGTGGGTAGGATCAACACTCACTCACTTACATTGATAATGGAAGACAGGGAGATGTGCACAGCCTTCAGTCGCTCAGAGCGATGCTGGCGGACAAGGAAATGTAATCAGTACTCAGTCCTGTAGAGGTCAATGGTGGGCAGGGAGTTGAGTTTAACCAGGGCTTTAAGTGGGATGAAAAAAACGGGGGTCTCTCAAAGGGGTGTGGCCAATATAATTGAGGGCGTGGCTTAAAAACATGTACGCTAAAAATCTGTGCTTAGCATAGTGCACCTCCAGACTTGTATTTTGCTGTTTCTGTCATTGCATCCAGATATATGAAACAACAAGTAACATCATACCTACAAGTCAGGACTAATGGCTTTTTCAATAGTTGTTAGTTGCATAAGATAAATAAGCTGCAACTATGGCTTGTATATAATATTGAAAAATCTTCCACTTAACCCCATGCATGCTCATGACGGAGCCGCTCCGTCATGAGCCGCGGTTGCGCTGTGCTCATGACGGAGCGGTTCCGTCATGGCCCTGCCGCCGCGCCTGCACGGCGCGTTCTATTGAGCAGGCGGGGCCATGACGGAACCGCTCCGTCATGAGCACAGCGCAACCGCGGCTCGTGACGAAGCGGCTCCGTCACGAGCATGCGAGCGCCGCTTGCCCCCCCAGCGCTGCGGCGGAATTGCCGCTGCAGCGAAGGGGTTAAAGCCCTGGTGACACCATGACAATGTTGCTGCTCCCGAGTTTAAAAAAGAGAAGGGGAATCCAGAGAGAAAATGACTCTGTAAAGGATTTCCCTTCCCCTACAACGCTCCCCTGGCATGACGTCATGACGTAACTTCTCAACTAGTGAGAAGTGAGCAGCGTGAGCACATGCATATTGACGTGCCTGCTGTCACTGCAGTCCAGAAAAAAATGGACCGCCTGTGCCAGGGCACAAAACAGAGCCCGATAGAGACCTGTTTCGAGGCCCCCCCAAAAAACTGACGGTGCTCAACACCAGTGAGACCCGGCCTACCTAAATTCTAGCCTTCATTCACTGAGAGTGGCAGTGGGGTACAGGTGGGTGTGATTAGCCTTCAGGTACTGAGCTTGACACAGGACAACCAGGAAATGTAATCAGTCTTCAGTCAGATGGTGATACTGGAGCATGGTTAGATGTGATCAGCGCTCAGTCACTTAGCGTGACAATAGAGGACAGGAACATGTGATGAATACTCAGTCACTGAGAGTGATTCTGGAGAACGGAGATGTGATGGGCGCACGTAGAGAGTGAAAGCAGATTAGTCCTCAGTCACTTAGAGTGATCCTGGAGAACAGAGAGATGTGATCATCCTTCAGTCGCTCACAGTGACACTGGAGGACAGGTGGGTGGGATCAGCACTCATTCACTTAGAGTGACACTGGAGTCAGTGCTTAATTTGTAAAACAATAAGTGCCAGGGCCCTCCTCAGGAGGCTGTCACAGCTCGCACTACCCATTGCCCCTGCCATACTGCCAGTGATAGTAACAACACACCTACTAACCATCACATCTACAAGTGTGACATTTCAGACTATTCCAGGCACCCAAAGCTATAACAATGGCTTAGGCAGCAGGTGTTAGTCATTTTTGATGTATTTTGAATTAATAAATAACTGTTGTTGTGCACATCTCTAAATCAGACAAACAGTGCCACCATGTGGCAGACTGCCAGATGTCCTGGTGTTGACAATCAAGTGCCGGTGCTAAGCACCGTAAACAACTGGCACAAATTAAGCACTGCACTGGAGACCAGGGCTGTTTGAGCAGCACCCAGCCAGTTTAAGTGAACCTGGAAGACAGGTGGGTTAGCACTCAGTCACTTAGTGTCACTGGAGGCCAGGGCTATTTGGGCAGCACTCAGTCATTTGAAGTGACCCTGGAAGGGAGGTGGATGCGATCAGCCCTAGTCACTTAGGCTGACAGTGGTGGAATGGACTTGGAGATGAGTTTAGCCTTCAGTCACTGAGCGTCATGCTGCAGCAGCGTGAGCGCGCGCAGCCCTCGCTGGCAGGAAGTGTCAGTGAGAGCGCGGTGTCACGAGGTCACCCTTTAGCTGCGTTTTTCCTGGGTTTGAGCTAATATTTTCCATAAACTCCCCTGCTGCGGTTTCCTGCCAAGTTTCCATCTTTACAATTGGGGCGGCGGGGGTGGGGGCGGGGCGCTGCAGCCGGGAGTAGGTCCTACGCCGAGTGTGGGAGAGGGGACGGCGCCATGGCCGCGTGTTTACATCTGGGTGCGCACAGGCGACGGAAGAGGTCATGGAAGGAAAGGCAATTTGTCACTTTTCATAAACCGGCTCCTGCTTTGTTTGTGAGCTGAGGCGCATGAGGACAGGGGCCGAACGTGTGCTTTCAACACAGCACAATAACGGACTACTTTTCAAATACATCCATCCAATACATCCAATTACACCCACCCACGTAATTACACCCACCCACGTATCCATCCACCCACCCACCCTTCCATCCATGCCTCTGCCTCAATCACATCTAACTCTAGCTCCATCTGTCTTTGTCTATCTCTCTGTTGTCGTCTCTATCTCTCTCTCCCTCTCTGTCAGTGTCTTTCTCCCTGTGTCTGCCTCTGCACCTGTATCTCTATGCTTCTCGACCTCTGTCCTTCTCTCGCTCTTGTTGTTGACCGTCTGTCTTCCTTTCTCTGTCTGCCACCCTCCACTGACCGTTACCTTACATTGGTGTTGTCTTGTCAATTTTCGTAATTTCACGCTACTCTTGTTTCACGAAACTACGCTATTACGCCCCTAACCGCGTAATTATGTGACTTTCCCAGCAACGTTTTACCACGAGCACCCAGAAGACCCAGAAAGGCGTGGCTATTGTTCATAGCACTTCTGTTGTTTGCGCTTCATTTTACTGCAAAATCCTGGATTTACTTTTCGTATAATCACGCATAATGTCATACCATTTCCCTGAAACTTTGCATAATGTTGCAAAAAGCGAATTATATATATTTTGCACACCCGTAATTATAAGGCAGATCCATGTTAGTCCAGGGTAAAATAAAAGAATCAGCATGATGCCGAATGCATGAGAGTGCAGAAGGCTTTACAAAAAATGCAAAAATAACAATTGATGGACAGAATGCAGAACAATGTCATACATTCACCCCAGTACAGAGATCTGGGCCTAAATCCATCGCTTGTTTGCTCACTATGACATTCCAGTTTGGACCCAGCCATATGCAAATCAGTCTTGACCCTGTGCCCAATGGGAACAGTCTAGCCCGAACTGCCAGACCAAGTCCACTCTGAATTGGAAACAAGCATCCTAGGACCAGTTTCGGGCTTTCAGCCCTCATCAGCCAGGATAGCTTGACTCCAGTGGCATGGAGTGCATGGGACCCACGTCTGGGCATACCCGTTCCACTCGGGGTGACAAATGCAAAAAGAACAATTGATGGACAGAATGCAGAACTATGTCATACATTCACCCCAGCACAGAGATCTGGGCATATATCCATCGTTTTTTTGCTCACCATGCCATTACAGGATACTTGTTTCCGGTCCAGGGAGGACCTGGCTTGGCAGTTCGGTCCGGACTGTTCCCAGGAGGCACAGGGTCAAGACTGATTTGCATATGGCTGGGTCTAAACTGGGATGGCATGGCCAGCAAAAGAATGATGAATTTAACTGAGATCTCTTGACTGGGGGGGTGAATGTATGATTTAGTCAGCATTCTGTCCATCATTTGTTTGCGTAGCACTTTCCACTCTAAGTAGGATGGGTATGCCCAGACATGGGTCCCTTGCTCACTGTGCCACTGGATTCAAGCTAGCCTGGCTGATGAAGGGTAATACCCAGAAACCGGTCCAAGGATGCTTGTTTCCGGTCTAGGGAGGACCTGGCTTTGCAGTTCTGTCTGGACTGTTCCTATGAGGCACAGGGTCAAGACTGATTTGCATATGGCTGGGTCTAAACTGGGGTGGCATGGTGAGCAAAAGAACATGGATTTAACCTAGATCTCTTGACTGGGGGTGAATGTACGATTTATTCAGCATTCCGTCCATCATTTGTTTGCGTACCACTATACAAAAAAAGTACAGCACGGAACAAGTCCTAGGTGTGCAGTCTGTAACAGAGGCATCATACCAACTTGAAAAGAGGATATCTTTGGCCCAGTGTCAGCAGAGAATGAGTTTACAGTCAGTAGAAGAAACTAGTAATGCACAACAGTACTTCAGCACACCCCCAGCTCAGGAACAAGGGTCATCAGTGACCTGTTGTATGGACTCTGGTCCAGAGCCCCAGAACCAACTCACACCATGCCTTTTTCCATTGTTTATCTTGACCGTTCTTCCAACCACAGCCCCCTGCGAGCAGTGCTTAATTTGTAAATAAAAACATGCTGGTGCCCCAAGCCCTCCTCTGAAACATGCGGCTTCTGCAATTAAGTGAGTGAGCACAAAATACTAAGGCAGCGTAATCCCAAAGCCATATCGGGCCTCTTTAATCCATTTACAGCCACTCCCTGCCACTTCAGCTCACTCTTGCAGCTTTCTCCCTTTGTGATGCTTTTCCGTCTTTCTCTTCCTTCGTCTTTCCCATATGTGTCTTTTGCTTGCAGTAAATTTCTGATGCAGAAAAATTAGCGCCGGTGTCCTCCATTGGCAACCACCCTCTCAAATTAAGCAGTGCCTGTGAGCCAAGGAGGAGGGGGTAAACAGTTGAAGAAGATAGAAGACACCATTTCATCTCCAGCTCAGTCCACTGCCAGGTGCCTTTCGGAAGTCTGTCTATAGGTGTTAAATGGAGCGATTGGTATAGCCAAAGGCCGCTGGGGGCAGGGAGGTTGTTACATATCTGTAATACCAGACATTTTTCAATTTTATGAGTTCATTAGCACAAAAAGCATTATCACTTGAACCATAGGGCCTTAGATTACCCATCAAAAGCATCCCTTTTTACATGCATCTGTGTGGTTGTATCTATCTGCGAACACATGTACTCTGGGGACACACTAACCACACAAGGGGAGAGGCAGAACCCCGACTCTTGGAATGTCTGAACCTGCAACACACCTCCAAATCGCGTTGTAGTGTCTTGTCATTGCATTTATTTAGTGTTTATTACCCCTGACAGGGCATTGGAGCGCTTTGTGGTGGGTAGCATGCTACTCCTGAACTCAAGGTTAGTGGTCAATCCAATGGGTATTGGTTATTGTTGGTTAACGATTATTTTTCTCTATTGGGATTAGTTTTCTACTTTCAAGGAAAGCATTCCATGCATTTACTCAAGTTTATTTGTGGTACAAACAATTCAACATTCTTGCAAAGTTAATTCATGGGGGTTGTGCCATAACTTTGTGTATGGATGTAAAATGGGAGAGACGTGGGCACTCCAGGGATTCCAGAGACGGATGCTTTAAAGTTAGAGTGATTGGGTCCTACGGATTCTGACCACAGTCCAAAGATCCCCTGGGTTGAAGTCCATGATGGCCACCACCCTCCACCACCATTTTATTTTTTATTTATTTTAAAGGTTTTATATAGCACTGGCTAGACCCGGAGGTATCAGAGCGATTTACATGAGCATCAGATCGTAGTTACAGGTGTTCGGTGTTCGGGAGTCAGGGGTGAGTTCTCACACAAGACATTTGGCTCAATGATCTGTTGCAATAGGCAGAAGACTGACCTTACAGATTGAGATGTTACTTCCAAAGGTCTGTAGGTCTGAGACAGCGTCCTTGCATGGCATACTCAGGGGCATATTATCAAGGGGGTTTATCTCTGCTTTTTTGGCTTTAAGAGCCAAGAAAGCGGAGATAAAATGATCTCCCTATTACCTAGATGTCGCTAACACCAGTTAGCGACAACTAGTAGGAGATAGCGACCATCTTGGGCCCCACTTTGCATGTCACAGAAATTTATCACTAATGACATTCAAAGTGGGCGTGCCAAGATGTTAGCGACTGGAAACAGTCGCTAACATCGCTATCTCCCATTACCAACTTTTGGAGATATTCGCGCTAAGCGCGAATATCTCCAAAAGCTAACACCTGCCCTGAGCAGTTCTTAGCCATGTTATCCAATGGGAGGTGGATAACATGGCTTAGCTCAGTAATGCTTGAATAGCGCACACTTTTCAGCGATATTCATGCATTGCGGCCGATTTTTATCATATTTGCGATAAACCTTGGTAATACCAAGGTTTATCTGCGTTAAAACTCGCAGCAGGTCGGCGATACATTTTTGTCTCTAACCAAGCAATAGCGATAATTATCGCTTCAGTTTAAATACTTCTCAGTCCCTTGCAGACATCCTTGGTTTGGGTAAATAATGAAAGCATCACTATTGGGGTTTGAAACCCTGTGTAAAGGATGACAAAGTCAGTAGTTTACAAAAAGAAGACATATTTAATCAAAATAACTTTACATGTTTCTCCGGCACCTCTGTTCAGTAGTTGGTCATGAACTTCTGCCAATCTGGACATACACATCTCTTGGAGCATGAAGAAGGTGCTGCAGATTCAGCTCTTGACCGGCTCATTATACAGGAAACTCAGGACCGCACTGTGGAGGAGTTTCCCACCTCAGGCTCCTCTTGTCTAGGAGCAGTGACTCAGGACCAGGCTGTCCAGTGGCACTTGCCTCTGGATGCTCCTGTTTAGGAATACTCATCTCAAGCCTCCACTATCTAGATGCCATTGTTTGAAACCCACCCAGTCTGTTAGCTTCACACTTCAGGATCAGCCTGTCCAATGGACTCCAAACTCAAGCCCACCATATCTAAGAGGCTCCCTCCCACCTGAGGCCCGTACTGTCCATGAGTCCCATGCCCCAGGACCATATGGGCCAGAGCATTGGCCTCGGGACCATCCTGTGAGGTGGACGTGTCTCAGGACTCTCCTGTCTAGGAGCCCCTATCTCAGGACCTTCTGTCTCAAAGTGTCCAACCGTAGTACCATCCTGTCGCTAGGCACCTGCATCAGACCTTTCTGCAGAGGAGCCCCTGTTTCAGACCCCTATTATCTGGAAGCATCAATCCCAGGCTTCCCTTATCTACATGCATATAACCCCAAGCCCATCCTGTTGAAGAGCCTCCAGCCTCAAGTCACCCTGACCAAGAGCCTTCTGCTTCAGGCATATACCTCCTGGAAGCGTCCTGCCAGGTGCCGTGCCTCAGGTTTACTTTGTTGAGGAGCTCTTGTCTCTGCACCTCATGTCTAGGAACCTCTTGCTCAAGCTCTTCTTGACTGTTAGCCTCCCTCCTCAGGACCAGCCTGTCCTATGGCCTCTACAGTCAGGTCCATCTTTTCTCTGCTCTGTTCGTGGAGTTTGCGGCACTTTCTGCACTCCGCAGAGAATGCAGAGGTCCGAAAACGTTTGCTTCGCGTAGAGCAGTTTTTTCCTCTCTTGCCAAGGTCAAGTTGACGAGCGAGGAAAATCCACCTCCTGGCAAGATTTCCCAACGAGGGTGGTTGGATTTCTGAATGCGTTGAGAAGCCTTCTGTTCGCGTTCAGAAAAGCTGCCACTCAATTAGAAAATCTACTTGAGCGGCAGAAAAGAAATAGCGCCTTCCTGCGCTGTTCATGGTGCAGTACGCGCTGATTTTACAGTGAACGACAAACACCCGGCACTAAAAACCAATGCGTACGGCGTGACCAAACGCACTCTGCCACTTGCGGAACTTCGCAATGTGCGGCAGACTTTTTTTACGCAGACTCCAGGCCTACACATTACCTGTACCATGTCACCAATCAATGTAAGCGATCACTTTACCTATAGACTGGCACCAATCACTGTAACAAATCACTGCTGCTTCTAGCTGGCAACCTTCACTACAGCTCATCACTGTTCCTGTACTCTGCCGGCAATGAATGTCAGGGATCACTTTACCTGTAACATGTCAGCAATCAATGCAACCAATTGATGTACCTGTATACTGACAACAATCGCTGTAACAAATCACTGCTGCTTCTAGCGGTCAACCTTCTTTGTAACTTCTTTGTTTCTTTGTTCCTGTAGACTGACAGCAATGACAGTTACAGATCCCTGTTCATGTAGACTGACAGCAATGATCTAAGAGATCACCTTACCATCAGACTGTCAGCAACCACTATAACATATCACTTTCCCAGTAGACTTGCAACCACCCCTTTAGAATTCACTGCTCCTATTGACACCATTTCTTGCAACAGATTACTGACCCTGCTGTGAGCATTGTATCTACTCTGACCACCCCCTGCAATCAGCATTGTACACACATAGTGTACTTTTACTGCTGCCAGCTTTGCATATACACTGAGCACTGCCTGTGCGGTCAGCACTGCGTGTACACAAAGAACCCCCTTGCTGTCAGCATTGCAGGTGTACTAAGCACTGCCCCTTCTCTCAGCATTGCAAGTACACAGAGCACTGCCCCCTCCACCAGCACTGCAAGCACACAGAGCACTGCCCCTGCTATCAGCACTGCATGTACACAGAGCACTTCCCATGCTGTTGGCACTGCATGTACACAGATCACTTCCCATGCTGTTGGCACTGCATGTACACAGAGCACTTCCCATGCTGTTGGCACTGCATGTACACAGAGCACTTCCCATGCTATCAGCACTGCATGTACACAGAGCACTGCCCCTGCTATCAGCACTGTATGTACACAAAGCACTGTCAGTACTGCCAGCACTGCATGTACACAGAGCACTGCCCCCTCCATCAGCACTGCAAGTACACAGAGCACTGCCCCTGCTATCAGCACTGCATGTACACAAAGCACTGTCACTACTGCCAGCACTGCATGTACACAGAGCACTGTCACTACTGTCAGCACTGCATGTACACAGAGCACTTCCCATGCTGTTGGCACTGCATGTACACAGAGCACTTCCCATGCTATCAGCACTGCATGTACACAGAGCACTGCCCCTGCTATCAGCACTGTATGTACACAAAGCACTGTCAGTACTGCCAGCACTGCATGTACACAGAGCACTGCCCCCTCCATCAGCACTGCAAGTACACAGAGCACTGCCCCTGCTATCAGCACTGCATGTACACAAAGCACTGTCACTACTGCCAGCACTGCATGTACACAGAGCACTGCCCCTGCTATCAGCACTGCATGTACACAAAGCACTGTCACTACTGCCAGCACTGCATGTACACAGAGCACTGTCACTACTGTCAGCACTGCATGTACACAGAGCACTTCCCATGCTGTTGGCACTGAATGTACACAGAGCACTTCCCATGCTATCAGCACTGCATGTACACAGAGCACTGCCCCCTCCATCAGCACTGCAAGTACACAGAGCACTGCCCCTGCTATCAGCACTGCATGTACACAAAGCACTGTCACTACTGCCAGCACTGCATGTACACAGAGCACTGTCACTACTGTCAGCACTGCATGTACACAGAGCACTTCCCATGCTGTTGGCACTGCATGTACACAGAGAACTGGCCCCGCTGCCCTCATTCCTTGTAACAGTTTACCGTCCTCGTAAAATAGTATCATCCACTGTATACAGAACCCTGCCTTTGATTTTAGCATTTCCTGTAAAGCTGCCAGCCTATCCTGTAGCGTGATACTGTGCAGGTACTGACAGCACTTTCTGTAACGTGTCACTGTCGCCGTAGAGCGCCAGCAGTCCCTGTGACATATCAATGTGTGTCTGAAGACAGCCAGCAGTCCCTGTGACATATCAACGTGTCTGTAGACGGCCAGCAGTCCCTGTGACATATCAACGTGTCTGAAGACAGCCAGCAGTCCCTGTGACATATCAATGTGTGTGTAGATGGCCAGCAGTCCCTGTGACATATCAATGTGTGTCTGTAGACGACCAGCAGTCCCTGTGACATATCAACGTGTGTCTGTAGACGACCAGCAGTCCCTGTGACATATCAATGTGTGTCTGTAGACGACCAGCAGTCCCTGTGACATATCAACGTGTGTCTGTAGACGACCAGCAGTCCCTGTGACATATCAATGTGTCTGTAGACGGCCAGCAGTCCCTGTGACATATCAATGTGTGTGTAGATGGCCAGCAGTCCCCGTGACATATCAATGTGTGTCTGTAGACGACCAGTAGTCCCTGTGACATATCAATGTGTGTCTGAAGACAGCCAGCAGTCCCTGTGACATATCAATGTGTGTCTGAAGACAGCCAGCAGTCCCTGTGACATATCAATGTGTGTGTAGATGGCCAGCAGTCCCTGTGACATATCAATGTGTCTGTAGACGGCCAGCAGTCCCTGTGACATATCAATGTGTCTGTAGACGGCCAGCAGTTCCTGTGACATATCAATGTGTGTCTGTAGACAGCCAGCAGTCCCTTTGACATATCAATGTGTGTGTAGATGGCCAGCAGTCCCTGTGACATATCAATGTGTGTCTGAAGACAGCCAGCAGTCCCTGTGACATATCAATGTGTCTGTAGACGGCCAGCAGTTCCTGTGACATATCAATGTGTGTCTGTAGACAGCCAGCAGTCCCTTTGACATATCAATGTGTCTGTAGACGGCTAGCAGTCCCTGTGACATATCAATGTGTGTCTGAAGACAGCCAGCAGTCCCTGTGACATATCAACGTGTCTGCAGACGGCCAGCAATCCCTGTAACAGATCAATGTGTCTGTAGACGGCCAGCAGTTCCTGTGACATATCAATGTGTCTGTAGACGGCCAGCAGTCCCCGTGACATATCAATGTGTCTGTAGATGGCCAGCAGTCCCTGTGACATATCAATGTGTCTATAGACGGCTAGCAGTCCCCGTGACATATCAATGTGTCTGTAGATGGCCAGCAGTCTCTATAACAGATCAATGTGTCTGTAGACGGCCAGAGGTCCCTGTGACATATCAATGTGTCTGAAGACGGCCAGCAGTCCCCGTGACATATCAATGTGTCTGTAGACGGCTAGCAGTTCCTGTGACATATCAACATGTGTCTGTAGACGGCCAGCAGTCCCAGTGACATATCAATGTGTCTGTGTAGTCCCTGTCACAGGTAACTGTGTCTGTAGATGGCCAGAAGTCCCTGTAACAGGTCAATGTGTCTGTAGATGACGAGCAGTCCCTGTAACAGGTCCCCATCCTATAGAATGTTACAGTTCCCTGTTAACGAGAACACTGTCCTATTGTCAGCATTTCCTGTAAGAGGTCTCTGCTGATGCTGTTCACTATCTGCACCCTACATGATGGGCCATATCCGATCTCCTGCAGGTTCAGGTTGCCTTGGAAATCTGGGAGCATCTTGACCACAGAGTGTTGCTATGTTACTAAGGCATAGTTACAAGTATTGTTTCTTTCAGTCTCTGCACAGGCACATAGATCCTCCTTCTGTGTCTGGTTGCATAGGCACAGCTCTCAACCTGTCCATTGAGGACACCTTGGTATGAAACTCTCTTAAGCTCTAATCCACCCCCCCCATTACATACATTCAGAGCACACGATCCAACAGTGCTCCTCAGAAGCCCCCAGTATAAAGGTTCTCCAAAGAGGCAACAGCAGATGAGGGCTGAATAAAATGAAAGCGTAATTCAGAAAAAAAAGCCATTTGTGCCCCAGTAGATGGCGAGAAGGACATGGTGGCACCAGAGGGGGCGCTAGACCACTTTAGCAATGTCCGAGGGTCCATTTGAATACATCTCCTGAATAGAGGGAGCCTCCCAAGGAATTAGGGTCTAGGTTGAGCAGCAAAGGCCTAGCTCAAGGCAGGGGTCCTTCAAGGTTCTAGACTTGCTTCTGATGACCCTGGCAGCTTTGCCTCATGTGTTTCACCAGTCCGTAGTTCGCTCCGGCTGGCATACTTTTGAAGAAGACAGTTTGGAAGATATCGGCATCCGCAGCATCTTTTGCATAGATAGTCACTCATTCAAAAGGCAAAGAACAAAGTGGGGATCCTGAATTCGTACCTCAGTGAAGCTTCTGGAAGGACCCTCACAGGAAATCATTTGAACATGGACATAGTGGCTGCTTAGAGGACCGAGAGGTCATGGCAGGACTTGGAGCGCACCTTCATGGCCACTTTCCTGTTGTTTCGGGCCACCAGTTTGTCCAGGAAGCGGCGCGCCTTCTTGGTGATGCTCTCTTTGCGCCTGTAGATGGACCGGCGCTTGTCGTTGGCTTCCTTGCTGTCCCGGCGCAGACGGATCTGGCGGACAATACCCTCGAAGAGTTCGGCCACATTGTGGTGCAGGGCCGCTGAGGTCTCGATAAACTTGCAGTCAAAGACCATGGCACAGGCTCGGCCCTCTGCGGGGGAAGAGGGGAGATAAGCAGTATAAATGAATTGGATAAGAAAAAAAACTGGATAAAAGGCTATGCATAAGGGGAGAAACACAAGAGAGGATGGCTGGGGAGAACTTAAGGGTTTTACGGAGAAAGGTACTGAAGTTAAAAGTATGGTGGCCCGTGGCCTGCAAGACCATGAGCGGTAGGTGTCACCACTCATACCTCTGGCTGGTTTTGTGCAGCCACTTCCCATGACCACCACCCTGGATGTGCAACTGCCGGGACTCGGGTTTTTCTCAAATCCAGGTGCTTATCCGGTCACATATTACATCTGCTTTATAGTTATATAGGTGGACTTTGTGACCAGATGTAGGTGGTATACCAGTTGTGGAATCTCCTGATAATACTGGCATGGATTCGGTACAACTTGTAAACCTGACTAGAGCCATTGCCACCAAAACGGGGCAGAAATACAACTGTGCACAACGCGTAATAAGAATCCTGGAAGGGGCTAAGACCCAATGCTTGGCGTTCATACTATGCTTGCTAGGACTTCCATAACGAAGGCTCTTACTTGTAGGGCTGAGCCAACTAATCTTTTGTATGTGTTAGGACCTGTGTCCGCTAGAGGGCCTTCTATTCTTGATTTATCGGAGTAAGACCTTTCTCTCTGGCTCCAACCTGTCCGTCAACCTCTGTCAATTGTGCCCTTTTCCTGCCATGTCCAGCTTTTGCTCTCACCACCTCTGTTCCTCTGCAACCAGCAGCTTTCCAGTGCAACTTCCACCCCGGACTCCTTTTCTGATCATCAGATTTATAGCACAGTCAATATCTTTTGTTGACTTTTTCTTTTGCGATATCTTCAGTCCTGTTCTTCTAGGTCTGTGCTCTCATCTAAATTGCCCTCTGCTTTTGATTATTGTGAGAAGTTGGCCCGATATGCAACGTTCGCTATTCTAGCGACCGCTATGTATCGTTCCAACGTCCCTTATGGTGTTTGGTTGTAAGTCAACCTATAGACCAGCTATCCTAGTAGCGTGGATACGAGCAGTCTAAGGCTAAAGACTCGAGAGGGCGCGTTAAGCCAGCTGTTTACCACACATGTACCCCTTGAACACCCAGTGAAAGGACACCACACAAGTGTTATGAAAATAAACAGGATATTTATTAAGATTCACAACAGCCCTGGACTCTTTATGAGGACAGGGTACTAAGCACAAACCAAATCTCTTAGGAAAATACTTCAAGTGCACAATTAAAACAAGTGTCCGAGGACACGGAAAGTTTAAGGTCTCGGGCGGACCCGATAAGGCAAGTCGGAAGCGAGGGACTCGGGACCCTAGAGTAAAGAGGCTATGCAGGCACCGAAATGCCGAGTTACCTAGCCACGAGGGCTGCGGCTGCACAAGTCTTACAGGCGTCGGGGTCTTCGCTGACGAGCCAGGAGCCGGAAGAAAAGGAGTTGCTGGCCGGCGACCAGTGATGAATAGTTCATAGAGATCCAAGCCTGGATCAGAGATTGTTGATACCTGAAAGCAGAGGGGACCAAGTTCGTACTACTAGCCAGTAGTCAGAGGGTACCAGGATGGCACTGGTTGGCCGTCACCTCGACCAGGTGAGTGGGCGACGCTAGGCTCTGCAGTCTCACGGACCAGGAGGCGTTGTCGGCGACCACGGCGGAGGTGCGAGCTGTCCCACGAAGGATGATGCTGTCGGCGTCGCTGGGCCCAGGATGGGGCAACAAGCCTTGGCAGATCTCAGGGCCACGTGGTGGGCCTAAGATGGCGTCTTGAGTGGACCAGGAGGGTCCGGGGTGCTTCTCGCAGAGATGGAAGCAAGGGCCAGTCTGGAGCAACCAGACCAGCAGTGTTGATTGTCGGATGTCGTCACAGAAGGGCACAAGCCAGCGGCTAGTGACCAGACAACGTGCTGAGCAGCGAGCAGAAGGGCCCCACGCAGATCGTGGAGATACTGGGAGACTGCACTTCGGTGCTAGAGCGGCTCAGGGTCGGGGCTTCTCGGACCCCAGAGCACTCACCAGGGAATCGCTTCGATGGTCGTGCTGGTTTAAGAGCGTGCAGGTTCTGATGATGGCCGGTCCCTCGAGGTCTCGTCGCACCCACAGATCACAGCTGAGCTGATGACGTGGCTAGAGGTCAGAGGTGCCAGGGAAGCCGGTTCTCGTCGAGCTGGGCCGTCGGATCCTTGAGGAAGGACTTGCAGCAAACCGCAGAGTTCTTAGATGGTGCCCGCTGATGCAGGGTGACTACTCCTTAGTCACAAGGGAGAAATCTTGAGAAGAGTCTTGAGTGTCCTTTCGTAGAAAGTAGTTCTTGATTCAAAGATGATCTAATTTGGAAGGGTCCCCGCTCCGGCCTTTATCCTAAAGAAAGGGGTGGGTACATGACTAGGTCCTGCCCTAAGGGTGGGACCAGGAAGGGGGGTAGTTACACCCCTCTCCCCTGCCGGACTTTCCCCAGGCCAGGGCTGGCGCCCCTGGAACTGGTTCTGACCGGCAGATGCGTAGTGAGCACCGGGGTGCCACTCCGCAGTCACCTTCTCGCAAAAGCCCTACCTACCCAGAATACACAAACCCTGTCTGGGACGGTGCGAACACCGCCCTCGACAGGAAACCCTTTGTCCAAGCGCCCCTCACTGGAAGGACTCCCAGCAGCAGGAGGTCAAACTCGTGTCTGTGGTGGCAGCATCCATTTTGTGGAGCTGAGGCTTTAGTTAACTTTAACCGGGGTTCACAGTTACGTACATGTCGTGTCCCTCTAGAAGGGCGGAATGCTAACCTCATCGCCAGGGTTGGTGAGAGGGCAGCATCCCGATTCGTATGACACCTTACTCGACATGCCTTGATAACGCGACACCGAAGTTACCGATGGGGTACGCGTTATCATGGAACAGCCATTGGGTCTTGGTTCCGCAAGCTGCAACCGGGCTCGGCTCGGGCCAGAGCCTAGTTCACACGAGCCCATGCACTCTGCCTTCAGGATTGTCAAGGCCTGCCATAGGAGTGACTGATAGGAACTCGAGTGTCCATTGTATGGTTAGATATAGGGCTACTATATCTAAAGCAAAGTGTGATTACACGACTTCGCCCCAGCTGTCATGCAGCCAGTTGTGTCAAATTTAGGCGGCCAGCCAGGGGTGGCATAATACATGCTGCAGCTCCCGGCGGCCCTGGGTACACCTATGCCCTGAGTTACAGGGTCTGATAAGGTGGCCCAGTACCAATTGGTAAATGCACCTAGGGTACATGTCGTAATTTAGAAAGAGAACAGCCAGGCTGTGGGTCTGATTAGCAGGCCCACAGCCAGAGAAAGTCGTAAACCAGTGAAACAAAAGCAAAAAATCTGGGTGATCATAGGATTGCAGACCCTACTCTCCTACATGACCCCCCCCCCAAACGTCGGAACAATAAGCTAACCTTGACCAGGTGAGTCTTCTTGTTCTAAGTGGAAATATCTGGAGAGCCCATCGGCATTGCCATGATCAGTACCAGGTCTATGTTCCACTGTAAAGTCCATCCCCTGTAGGGAAATGGACCACCTTAGCAGTTTGGGGTTTTCACCCTTCATCTGATTTAGCCACAAGAGGGGCTTATGGTCGGTCTGAATCTTGAAGTGAGTGCCAAACAAGTATGGCCTCAGCTTCTTCAGGGCCCAAACCACAGCAAAGGCCTCCCTCTCAATAGCTGACCAATTCTTCTCTCTAGGGGTCAGCCTTCTGCTTATAAAAGCAATGGGCTGGTCTTGACCATCAAAATTCAGTTGAGAAAGAACAGCTCCCACACCCAACTCAGAAGCATCTGTTTGGACAATGAATGGTTTGGAGTAGTCCGGACTCTTGAGGATAGGCGCCGTGCACATGGCCTGCTTTAGGTCATCGAATGCTTTTTGACAGCTCGCTGTCCACTGAACCTTTTTTGGCATTTTCTTGCTTGTCAGTTCGTTTAATGGTGTCACGATGGAACCATAGTTCCTGACAAACTTCCGGTAGTATCCAGTCAGGCCCAAGAAAGCTCGAACCTGAGTCTGGGTGGTTGGAGGAGCCCAGTCCCTGATTGACTGTATCTTGCTCTCCAGTGGCTGAACCTGGCCTCCACCTACAAGGTGGCCCAGGTATACAACCTGTGTCTGCCCTATCTGGCACTTGGTGGCCTTGATAGTGAGGCCTGCTGCTCGCAGAGCCTCTAACGCTTTCCGCAGGTGGACCAGGTGATCCTCCCAGGTGGAGCTAAAGACAGCAATATCGTCAAGATACGCCGCACAGAAGTCATCCAGCCCAGTAAGGACTTGATTCACCAACCTTTGGAAGGTGGCAGGTGCATTTTTCAGACCAAAGGGCATTACCACGAACTGATAATGCCCACCAGGGGTTGAAAATGCGGTTTTAGGCTTGGCGTCCTCAGCTAACCTGATTTGCCAATACCCAGCTGTCAGGTCAAACGTACTTAAGAAGTTGGCCGAAGCCAATCTATCGATAAGCTCGTCTGCCCTTGGTATTGGGTGGGCGTCAGTCTTAGTGACTGCATTGAGACCCCTGTAGTCTACGCAAAACCTCATCTCTCTCTTACCACCCTGGGTGTGAGGTTTCGGCACTAGAACCACGGGACTAGCCCAAGGGCTGTCCGAGGGTTCAATGACTCCCAGCTCCAACATTTTCTGCACTTCACTCTTGATGCAGTCTCTAACGTGATCAGGCTGCCGGTAGATTTTACTCTTAACGGGCAAGCTGTCACCAGTGTCAACCTCATGGGTGCACCAATCGGTCTGGCTGGGTGTTAGAGAAAACATATGTCTGAAAGACTGAAGAACCTGTTTACAGTCTCTCTGTTGATGTTCGGAGAGGCTGCCACAAAAGACAACACCATCTACCGATCCATCGTCAGGATTCTGAGTGAGCAGGTCGGGGAGAGGGTCACTCTCCTCCTCCTGTCCCTCATCTAGGGCCATGAGCAAACTCATGTCCTTCCTGTCGACATATGCCTTGAGCCTGTTGACATGAAGCACCCTGTGGGGGCTCCGGGGAGTTCCCAGGTCGACCAGGTAGGTGACCTCTCCCTTTTTCTCCAGGATGGTGTAGGGCCCGGACCATTTGTCCTTGAGTGCTGCTGGGGCCACTGGCTCCAACACCCACACCTTCTGTCCGGGCTGGTAAACAGTCAAGACAGCCTTTTGGTCATGCCAAGCTTTCTGGAGTTCTTGGCTGGCCTTAAGGTTTTCAGATGCCTTCTCCATGTATTCAGCCATCCGCGAGCGGAGGCCAAGCACATAGTCCACTATGTTGGCTGCAGGCTTTTTGAGAGGTCTCTCCCATCCTTCCTTCACCAAACACAGGGGTCCTCTTACAGGATGCCCGTACAAAAGTTCAAAAGGGCTGTAGCCAACCCCCTTCTGTGGGACTTCTCTGTAGGCGAACAAGAGGCAGGGGATCAGGACGTCCCATCTACGCCGAAGCTTTTCAGGTAGTCCATGAATCATCCCTTTAAGGGTCCTGTTGAATCTCTCAACAAGCCCATTGCATTGTGGATGATAGGGTGTAGTGAACTTGTAGTTGACACCACATTCCTTCCACATAGCAGTTAAGTAGCTCGACATAAAGTTTGCACCTCTGTCGGAGACGACCTCCTTAGGGAAGCCCACTCTGGAGAATACTCCAACTAGGGCTCTTGCCACAACAGGTGCTGTAGTGGTCCTAAGGGGAATAGCTTCAGGATACCTGGTGGCATGATCCACTACCACCAGTATAAACTTGTGCCCTGATGCTGTCGGTGGTTCCATGGGACCGACGATGTCGATCCCCACCCGTTCAAAGGGCACCCCCACCACAGGCATTGGTATAAGGGGGGCCTTTGTCGTGCCACCTGACTTGCCACTGGCTTGGCAAGTGACACAGGAGCGGCAAAACTCCTTGGTATCTTCGTTCATATGAGGCCAGTGAAAGTGTGAGACAAGCCTGTCCCACGTTTTCGTCTGGCCTAGGTGACCTGCTAAGGGAATCTCGTGGGCCAAGGTAAGTAGGAAACCACGCTGAGACAAGGGTACAACCAGCCTCCTGGTCATGCCAGGCTTGGGGTCTCTTGACTCAGTGTACAGGAGTCCATCTTCCCAGTATACCTTGTGGGTACCTGTGGCGTTCCCAGCAGCCTCAGCAGCAGCCTGCTGTCTGAGGGGTTCAAGAGAAGGGCAGTCTAACTGGTCCTTCCCCAGGTCTTCCCTTGAGGGTCCCCCTGAACCCAAGAATTCAACTTGATCAAGTTCGAACTCTCTCGGCTCAGTTTCCCTCAATTCCTGTAGGTCAGCCTCCTCTGAGACTTGATCCACGACCTGGGGCAAGGGGGAAGGCGCAGCCTTAACCCTACTGCTCTTTTTCTTGGGAGGTGTCTGGTCCGTGGTTCCAGGATCCAGCACCTGTTCAGTGGGGCATTTCCTGACCTGTGACCTGGTCACAACGAACACATGTGCTGGCAAACCTAACATTTCCATGTGAGTCCGGTGCTCCACTTCTGACCATTGTGATGACTCCAAATCATTGCCCAACAAACAATCCACTGGGAGGTCTGGACTAACTACAACCTTCTTTTGGCCAGTTACCCCTCCCCAGGAGAAAGCTACAATTGCCATACTGTGATTGGTAGTGACATTGCTTGCATTGGTCACCAGGAATTCTGTACCTGGCATGATCTGTCCAGGGTCCACAAAGTTAGGCGTCACCATGGTGACGCTGGCACAAGTGTCCCTATAGGCCTGAGCCATCTTTCCATTTATGAAAGGCGTCTGTCTGTATTTGCCCAAGGTATTGGGACTTATGTCAGGGGACACGTCCGCGTCCCCTGTACTGACAAGGACAGCCTGAGTGAGTGTGCCAGCTAAGTTGTCACGCCCCTCAGAACCCAGGGTTAACCCTACTAAACCCTTGGGAGGCGCACTACCACTGCTGACTGTACTAGGGGGCACAGGTGCCTTAGGGGCTGCAGTGGCAGGAGTCTGCCCTCCTCCTTTCTTGGTGCACTCACTAAACCAGTGAGATTTACTTTTACAGTACTGGCACCATCTTTTGGATTGGCCTTCTTTCTTCTTTTGGGGAGCCTGACCCCCTCCCTCTTTGGGTTGTTGGGGACCTGTCGAAGACTTCTGGTCATTTTGTTCCCCCTTAGAATCTTTACCCTTCTGGTCTGCTTTCTTCTGACCACCTTGATTCTGGCCCTGGTTCTGTTTAACTCTCGTGCGAACCCATCTGTCTGCCTTCTTTCCCAATTCTTGGGGAGAGGTCAGATCCGAGTCGACAAGATGCTGATGCAACAACTGGTTCTGACAATTGTTTAAAATTTGTTCTCTCATCATCAAATTATACAATCCTTTGTAATCAGTAACCTTGCTGCCCAGCAACCAGCCCTCAAAAGCCTTAGTGGCACAATCGACAAAGTCAGACCAATCTTGAGACTGCGTTTTCTGGGTATCCCTGAACAGCACCCTGTACTGCTCAGTGGTTAGGCCGAACCCTTCAACGAGTGTATTTTTCAAGACTTGGTAATCGTTCGCATCCTCCACCCTTGTGGTGAGGAGCTTGTCTCTTCCTTTACCTTCAAAGGAGAGCCACAAGATAGCTGCCCACTGACTCTGGGGAACACCTTGCACAGTGCAGGCCCTCTCCAAAGCAGTAATCCATTTGTGGATGTCGTCCCCTTGTTTAAAGGGGGGCACTATCTTACCAAGGTGTTTCGTATCGAAACTCTTTTCCCTATTGCTAGGTATATTGCTGCCACCAGTGGGGACTACCCCACTTAACTGTTGCTCTCTCGCAAAGGCAAGCCTTTCTTTGGCCAGGGCAAGTTCTTCCCTTTCGATCCTCAGATTAGCTGCCCTTTCCTTAGCTTCGTACACTCTCCGCTGAGGGGACGTCATCCCTCTCTGAGAAGAGTTGCGAGAGCCATTGGTTTGAAGGGATCTGCCAGAATCTCTTGACAGAGATCAGGCTCGTCCATTCCCAATGTTAAGCTGACCTGATAGTGGCCCCAGGGGTCCCCCAGTACCGCTATCATGTTTGCTTAAGTTGGACCTGCTTAGTCTGACGACTTCTACCTGTCCCTTATCTGCCTCATCCCCAGAGGGATCCTCATCCTCATCATCCTCCACATCTTCGTTCTCAGTTGCGAGGTGGATGAGGTCAGGATCGTCTCTGGTTCCCTCGAGGGGAGGCATGTCTCCTTCTGGATTAGAAGAGCTAAGACGGGTCTCAGCTTTTCTGGCATCATAAGTCTCCAAGAGACCAATCAGAAAGGACGTGGTGGGGTTAGACCCCTGCTTGATCTTCCTGGAGTGACACACTTGTCTTAACTCCTTGAAGCTCAGCACAGTATATCTTGAAGGGATGACCTGTGGAGGGTCCACTGACACAAGGGGAGACTCAGAGTTTCCTCCTTTGTCCGACATACTGTTTCTAGTGTGGTGTAAGTGATGCACCTACCTACACTATGTGTTTACCTACTGTTCCCTTGCTAAGAGTTGCAGCCAAGGTGTGCTAAGCCTTGAGGAGCTGCAACAGCTGGTTCAGTAGAACTCAGAGTATTCTAAGCTTTAGTTATATGTACTAACAGTACTTATGTGATCTTTCAACAAGATATTCTTAGGATACGTGTGGTAAAACAACAGCAAGCTCAAATCCCAACCGCTGCTCACCAATGTGAGAAGTTGGCCCGATATGCAACGTTCGCTATTCTAGCGACCGCTATGTATCGTTCCAACGTCCCTTATGGTGTTTGGTTGTAAGTCAACCTATAGACCAGCTATCCTAGTAGCGTGGATACGAGCAGTCTAAGGCTAAAGACTCGAGAGGGCGCGTTAAGCCAGCTGTTTACCACACATGTACCCCTTGAACACCCAGTGAAAGGACACCACACAAGTGTTATGAAAATAAACAGGATATTTATTAAGATTCACAACAGCCCTGGACTCTTTATGAGGACAGGGTACTAAGCACAAACCAAATCTCTTAGGAAAATACTTCAAGTGCACAATTAAAACAAGTGTCCGAGGACACGGAAAGTTTAAGGTCTCGGGCGGACCCGATAAGGCAAGTCGGAAGCGAGGGACTCGGGACCCTAGAGTAAAGAGGCTATGCAGGCACCGAAATGCCGAGTTACCTAGCCACGAGGGCTGCGGCTGCACAAGTCTAACAGGCGTCGGGGTCTTCGCTGACGAGCCAGGAGCCGGAAGAAAAGGAGTTGCTGGCCGGCGACCAGTGATGAATAGTTCGTAGAGATCCAAGCCTGGATCAGAGATTGTTGATACCTGAAAGCAGAGGGGACCAAGTTCGTACTACTAGCCAGTAGTCAGAGGGTACCAGGATGGCACCGGTTGGCCGTCACCTCGACCAGGTGAGTGGGCGACGCTAGGCTCTGCAGTCTCACGGACCAGGAGGCGTTGTCGGCGACCACGGCGGAGGTGCGAGCTGTCCCACGAAGGATGATGCTGTCGGCGTCGCTGGGCCCAGGATGGGGCAACAAGCCTTGGCGGATCTCAGGGCCACGTGGTGGGCCTAAGATGGCGTCTTGAGTGGACCAGGAGGGTCCGGGGTGCTTCTCGCAGAGATGGAAGCAAGGGCCAGTCTGGAGCAACCAGACCAGCAGTGTTGATTGTCGGATGTCGTCACAGAAGGGCACAAGCCAGCGGCTAGTGACCAGACAACGTGCTGAGCAGCGAGCAGAAGGGCCCCACGCAGATCGTGGAGATACTGGGAGACTGCACTTCGGTGCTAGAGCGGCTCAGGGTCGGGGCTTCTCGGACCCCAGAGCACTCACCAGGGAATCGCTTCGATGGTCGTGCTGGTTTAAGAGCGTGCAGGTTCTGATGATGGCCGGTCCCTCGAGGTCTCGTCGCACCCACAGATCACAGCTGAGCTGATGACGTGGGTAGAGGTCAGAGGTGCCAGGGAAGCCGGTTCTCGTCGAGCTGGGCCGTCGGATCCTTGAGGAAGGACTTGCAGCAAACCGCAGAGTTCTTAGATGGTGCCCGCTGATGCAGGGTGACTACTCCTTAGTCACAAGGGAGAAATCTTGAGAAGAGTCTTGAGTGTCCTTTCGTAGAAAGTAGTTCTTGATTCAAAGATGATCTAATTTGGAAGGGTCCCCGCTCCGGCCTTTATCCTAAAGAAAGGGGTGGGTACATGACTAGGTCCTGCCCTAAGGGTGGGACCAGGAAGGGGGGTAGTTACACCCCTCTCCCCTGCCGGACTTTCCCCAGGCCAGGGCTGGCGCCCCTGGAACTGGTTCTGACCGGCAGATGCGTAGTGAGCACCGGGGTGCCACTCCGCAGTCACCTTCTCGCAAAAGCCCTACCTACCCAGAATACACAAACCCTGTCTGGGACGGTGCGAACACCGCCCTCGACAGGAAACCCTTTGTCCAAGCGCCCCTCACTGGAAGGACTCCCAGCAGCAGGAGGTCAGACTCGTGTCTGTGGTGGCAGCATCCATTTTGTGGAGCTGAGGCTTTAGTTAACTTTAACCGGGGTTCACAGTTACGTACATGTCGTGTCCCTCTAGAAGGGCGGAATGCTAACCTCATCGCCAGGGTTGGTGAGAGGGCAGCATCCCGATTCGTATGACACCTTACTCGACATGCCTTGATAACGCGACACCGAAGTTACCGATGGGGTACGCGTTATCATGGAACAGCCATTGGGTCTTGGTTCCGCAAGCTGCAACCGGGCTCGGCTCGGGCCAGAGCCTAGTTCACACGAGCCCATGCACTCTGCCTTCAGGATTGTCAAGGCCTGCCATAGGAGTGACTGATAGGAACTCGAGTGTCCATTGTATGGTTAGATATAGGGCTACTATATCTAAAGCAAAGTGTGATTACACGACTTCGCCCCAGCTGTCATGCAGCCAGTTGTGTCAAATTTAGGCGGCCAGCCAGAGGTGGCATAATACATGCTGCAGCTCCCGGCGGCCCTGGGTACACCTATGCCCTGAGTTACAGGGTCTGATAAGGTGGCCCAGTACCAATTGGTAAATGCACCTAGGGTACATGTCGTAATTTAGAAAGAGAACAGCCAGGCTGTGGGTCTGATTAGCAGGCCCACAGCCAGAGAAAGTCGTAAACCAGTGAAACAAAAGCAAAAAATCTGGGTGATCATAGGATTGCAGACCCTACTCTCCTACAATTATGTGTTCCTGTAGTCTGTGTTGTTCTTTGTCTTTTTTTCTAGCTCAGCGGTTCTAGCCTTTTGACTTCTATGGACCCCCACTTAATCATTACTGGAATCCATGGACCCCCACGTTGTCATTACTGGAAGCTGGGGTCCCCGGCCTAAGCAAATGCAATGATTTGGTCAAAAAAACAATACACAAATGACGACATATTTGACCTAATTCACAAACAAATATAAAAAAAAATCATGTTTTTTTAATTTTAATGGGAAAGTAGAAGCTTTTATATGATGCTGCACAGCTATTAGTGGTTGGGCGCAGACTTGAATCACCTACACAAAGTGAAGGCATTGGCCATCAATGGATGTGTGGGAATCTTGCAAAGGTGTCTGCAGGGCTGGGAGACATTTATCAAAGACTTGAGAGGGAAACATCCTTTACAACGCAACTTTTACCACGCAGTGCCTTTACGACGCAACTTTTACAACGCAAACCATTACAACGCATTGCGCTGGGGGGCACTCTAGGATAGGGAATAGGTTTAATTTACTATCCAACACCTTCCCTACTATCCACGGGGACTGGAGTTGGAATAGTAAATTAAACTATTCACTATCCAGCGCCCCAAAGCACTATGCGTTGTAAAGGCATGCGTTGTAAAAACCGCATTGTAAAGGCATGCGTGGTAAGAGTATGCGTTGTAAAGTCATACATCCGACTTGAGAATCTCAATTATAGCTGAATATGGCAGACTCACATTGAAGGAACATTTGATGAAATAAGAGAAAGGGCTGTGAAGTGAAAGGATAGATAACTTTATAAAAGTGTAATCAGACAAATGGACCATTGATTAACTAAAGTGGTTAAAGGCCCTTTATGCCCAACAAGCTTGGTCAGCATACTTTTCAGCATCTAGATGATTTGGGTGGGTGAGAGGAAGGTTGAAATGCCCATTTTGCAAGGTGGCTAGGATTACCCATTGCCTGGCTGCCAGAGTTCTCATTCTTGCTATCCCAAGCCTGGCAGCTTCCCAACAGGTTATGAGAAGGGTGCTTCATGGCTCCAATGAATGCCCCTCATGGGCTTTCTGCCATGCTCTTCATGCACAGCCTCTATACTGCAGGAAATTCCAAAACAGGCAAATGTGCTCCGTTAGCCTGTGCTGAAACTCAACACGGGAAAGATAGGGAGCAGCAGCACCTCCTGAAACTGCACTGTAAAGGGCTGGGAAACACATACCGGCAGAATGGATCCAATGTTGTACGACCCCATATGAACTGCCAAAAAGGTGGGCTATTTGCTTGATGGTGGTGAAGAAGGAGAGAAAACGGGGGGTGAGAGTGGATTTGGTGTTATTACGCTATTAGGACACTAGATTGTGAATTGGTTTTAGTATCTATCCTGCACAGGTACATAAATGGAAAAGCTAGGGCTTGACCTGAAGAAGGTGCATTGAAGATTTAGCAAGACCCTGGAAATGGCCGAAACATGGCAAAGCAGACCTAGGAGTTTGGTACACATGGCCTAAGCGTGTTCATTCGTTCCCAGGGCCAGACCACACTCACCTTCCACAGAGACCTCCCGGCTTCGAACCAGGTCAGTCTTGTTCCCCACCAGGATGATGGGAATGTCCTCTGATTGGCGTATCCGTCTCAGCTGGATACGGAGCTCTGAGGCGCTCTCGAAGCTGGCCCGGTCCGTGACTGAGTACACCAAGAGGTATGCGTTCCCAGCCTGCATGCTCCAAGACACTTCGTCCCCCTCGGTAGACTAGAGAGAGGGAGAGACCAGAGAGAGTGTCACTGCTAACAATAGGTATCAAGCGTCTAAATTGGAATTTACTCATTGTTCTCAATCAACAAACATGTGAAATGTAAAACACAAAAAGTGCAGTGAGCAATTGTCAAGTTAATTGGGTTTTTGTGGTGTCTTTTAATGTTGTCTTTGTTCCATCCATGTTATACAGACTCCATGGGATTGTGAGGAATCTACTTACCACTGCATTATATTTAGTTATCAGATGTGGTAAGAAATGTGGCCATGTAACACAGAGACAAGGGAAAGCAGGGGTTGCTGTTCTATCTTTACTCACACAAATACACAGACAAGATTCAGCAAAGGCAGGAAGGAGCTAAACCATCTCTCAAATGGCGAACAGGAACAGCATGAGCAGCCGCTGGGCAAACTTCACTCACACAAATACAGAGGAAAATGGAGCAAAAGCAAGAGACAGCAATGCAAGCGTCCATCACTGACAGAACAGGACGAAAAGCTTCTCTCAAACACAGAGCAGACACAGCACAGGCCTCTGCAATGCAAACTTCATGCCGAGAAAGACACACAGAAACATGGGCACAGAATAGTCAGTGAGATCAAGGGGTGTACATCTAAGATGTACCAATTAAAGAGCAGTGGAGCAGAGGGTGGATGTGTGAGGTAACCGCGGTTCAGGATGGTCTGTTCTCATGAGGAGCAGGGTCCGTACTGATTCATAGTAGGTGGGCCTCTGCGGATGACTTAGAGTTTGGCAGGCAGGTACTCTGTTTCAACTGTGACGGAGAACCCTCTCTGCCAAACTCAGGATCCGCCTGCCAGATTTTAAATTGCGCCAGCTGCAAGCTTTACGCCGATTCAGTAAAAGTTACTCTGTCAGTGTAAAACTTCTTTTGACAGCCCAGTGGAGTAGTTGCCTTCGTAAGTAAGCCATCCGATCATCCGGCCTATTCAGAGTGGATGGTCAGTTGGCTTTTTTTTCCTGTCCATAGAGGGACATTAAAAACACAAAAAAGTCCCCCACACTGTGGGAAAAAAATTGATGTGGGGGTCATTTTTTTATTTTTAAAGAAACAACTCCCACCATGGACTATGTTTTTGAAAAACATTTAAAACTGAAAAAGTTTGAAGGCCAGCGGTCATGTTTGATGTTCCTGATCCAAAAAATGAACAAGTTAAAACATCTTAGTGAAATCAGGATGTCAAGAAAAACCAACACACACACATAGCAAACCCAACTAAGGGCCACTAGAACCAACTACCAAGCCAATAATGCATTTGTTTCGGGGGTGTCACACGCTACACCCCTGCACAGAAAATAGAGAAAAAAACAGGTACAACATAGGCAGCAGTAGGGCAAACTTCAGTCAGAGAGAAACTTACAGAAAACAGAGAGACAAAGCGGGTTCAGCCCAGGCAGCAGCAGTGCAAGCTTCAGTAAGAGAGAAGAGAGAGACAGACAGAAAACAGAGAGAAAAAGCAGCAACACAAGCTTTAAGTAGAGAGAGAAAAACGGAAATAAGAGAGACCAAAAGGCACAGCACAGACAGCAGCAATGCAAGCTTTCCTAAGTTAGATACAAAAAGGTACAGGCTGCCTCAGTTTCCAGAAGGCACACACAGAACAAGTGTACACAAGCAGCAGAAGTGCAAACCCCCCTCATACACAGAGCCAATGCCTCACATGCATCAGCAGTGCAAGCTTCCCTCACACACTGCAACTGGTAAATTACAGGCAACAGCAATGCAAGATTCGTTCACACGTAAATGAGGCACAGCATTGCCGGCAGTAGCAGCAGCAGTGCTGGCTATGCACAGCAGCAGGGTAAACTTCCCTCACAGAGTAGGCACATCAGCAGCAGCAGCACACACTTCCCTTACATACACAGACCAGGTACAACACAGGCGGCAGAAGTGCAATCCTTCCTTGCCCCTCGAATCCCGGAGCTGAGAAATAAAATGGTAACTAGTTCATTTATTACCATGTTATTTTTCAGCAATCCGCCCTGAACTAAGTGTTGAGATGGGATGGGGCCATTGCTGCCGAGTGGCAGCAGCCGGGACTGTGCACTTTAACCCCTCCCCTGCTGATGACGGAACCGCTCCGTCATCAGCCGCGATGGCGCTGTACTGATGACGGAGCGGTTCCGTCATGGCCCGCCCGCCGCTCATGCGCGGCGCGAATTCCCGCCTGCGCTGAGCGTTCTATTGAGCGGGCGGGGCCATGACGGAACTGCTCCGTCATAAGCACAGCGCAACCGACGCTGGTGACGGAGCGGTTCTGTCACCAGCATGCGCCCGCCGCATTTCCGCCCCGCCCCCTTAGCACTGCGGCAGAATAGCCGCCGCAGTGAAGGGGTTAAAATGTGCACGTCTCGTCAGCCGGCCATCTTGTGACGGCCAGCCAGACATGCACATTTTAAAGTTCTCTAACCTAGCTGTCTTAGTCAGTTCGGTTAGAGAAAGTGCAGGCCTCCAGTGCTCTTAGGAGTGCTGATTGAGCCCTCTCTATCCAATCCTGGTGCTGCTCTCATGCTGTGAGAGAATTGGGTAGTGATTGGGTAGTGCAGTTTCTTGCTACCGGAGCTTCCAGAGGACACCCCAAGGAGTAGGACCTAGCGCTACAAGTTAGGTAAGTCTATTTTGTTCATTTATTTTGTGCCCCCGCCTCACCACCCTCGGTACAAGCCAGCCACCACTGGTTATTTTGTAGGAGACAGAATTGTTTGTACTCAAAATCATGCAACCTCAGCCCTGTGGATTTCAAGTGAGATCTTAGACTCATCCATTGTAAGCCACAGTCGCCACTTCTGTTATTGTTATCCAGACTGGCTTCTAAACCGACCCACAGATCATTTCCGTTTGGCGTTGCTTGGTGCGCAGAACGATAACACCGCTTGTGGCCTATAGAGACAAAGACCATCTATGCGCTGTTTCTGTTTCTCTGGGAGCAACCACCCAGTGCCGGGTCAATCAATAGTTTCCAGAATGGAAGTCTCTGCCCTGGGGCTGTGCTTGATTGGTCGGATGGTAAATCTATTGTCATCTTGTCCAATCATGGGCTACGGCTCAGTGCATTGATTCGAGCACGGCCACAGGGGAGGGACATGGAAACTAGAAGGTATGCTTAATAGGGCATGGTTGGGACATATAGGGAAAGGAATGAAACAAAAACAAATACAGATAGATGCCTGGTACAGTAATAGAGGAGTGTCCCAGGCCACGCACACCTTACGTATTCTACCACATAGTGGCTCTTCAGGTTTTGATACCTCTACACACCAGTGAGAGAGCTGGACTATAGGCTGGGGGGTAGATTTAGGAGAGGGGATTTGGGTGTTATATCCTCTTAATAAATGTATAATGTATTAAATAGTTGGGTACAGGAGCTTTCAGTCGGGTATTGTAAGGTGTCTGTCAGTTTTCACCTGGGATTTTTAAATAATCACTCAGACATAAACACATCCACAATCATCTGTTTTGAAGGTCTTAAAACATGCGTATTTTACAAAATACCATGTTTTAAGTACCCCTTGCAATTTGCACTCCTTTCCCTTTCCTTTGGCCCTTTAACCCCCCCCCCCCCTCATGCACTACTTCTCATATAATAATTAACATTCTATGCAAGCGTAATTGTCAGGAAATCTGAAGCTCACACCCCCCAGTCTTACTGACCAAGCTATGCCCCTGGCTATAGGACACTGGCTCTGAGGGGCATCTTTGCTGAGGTCTCTCAATTAGATGATGGAGGAACATGAGGCAAAGAAAGAGGCTGACTTGCCTTTTGAAGTTCTTTGCTTTTCCAGGAAAAAGGGCTCTCGTTTGTTTCTCATCGAGGAGGATACCCCTGTTGAATATTTAGATTTTACTCCTGCAAACGGTGTGGTGTGATGTCGCAGTGGGATGTATGTCGTTACAACGCATACTTTTACAACGCATACCTTTACAACGCATTTTTTACACCGCAACATCCATTACAACGCATTCCATTACAATGCATGCCATTACAACTAGTTCTTTGAAACTACCTTTACAACGCATTCCACTACAACGCATACTACATTTACAACGCATAACATTACAACGCATACCATTACATTGCATGTATGATAAGTATTAGATAGTGTAGGGGTTAAAATTACTATTCTAACTCCAGGGGGTGCAACAGTAGGGTAAGTGTTGGATAGTGTAGGTATGCGTTGTAATGGTATGCGTTGTAATGACTGCGTTGTAATGACATGCATTGTAGTGGTATGCCTTGTAGTGACATGCGTTGTAATGGTTGCGTTGTAATGGTATGCTTTGTAATGGATGTTGCGTTGTAAAAGTTTCATTGTAAAGGTAGTGCGTTGTAAAAGTTGTGTGTAAGTGTTGTTTCCCGTCGCAGTGGGACCCAGGCCTGACTTTCAAACAGTTGTACGTCAGAATATTGACTACAAAAATATCAACCTACCAAAATATAGTGGCTGAAATATTGACTCCTTAAATGTAAAGAAGGTAATCAAACTTAGGTAAGTGCAGATTACTATTCTTAAAAACAAATCTATGAACCTTGAAAATGTATATGTAGTCAAGGCAGTTAGGAATAGTAGAACTATACTTACCTATTTGTAATATTTTGCCCATAATATTTTGGCAGGTTAATATTAATAGCGCTCTAGTCTGGGAGAAAACCCTCGGTCCATGTATTAGAAAGCGAGGGCAAGATGAATGGGCCACGGGACACTGTTTCCACCTAGCACTTTTTTTCCTGTTCCGGGAGCCTCTGTTTAAAGCATTCCTCGCAAAAAGTGCATTCAAACCCACAAACAAAATAGGAGCTGAACGACTAATGTGGGGTTCCATGCAGCATTTTTCTAGCTCTCTCAAGGAGGTGCACTGTGGTAGGATCACAAATTCTTATAACTCCAGGATGAAGGAAAAGCAGCAACACAACAATCTTGGACAGTGTTTCTTAACCTGAGGTCCAGGGGCCACTGGGAGTCCACGAAGCCTACTCAGGGTGTCTGTGACTGCTTAGAAAATTAAATAATATTAAGAATATATAAATTATAGAAGCGAAATGTAAAGCTGAACACCTTTAAACATTGTGTAGAAGTGAAGGAATTTGAATGATATGCTACACTTTAAGTAGTAACATATTAATTTGTGGGATCAATGCAAGTGCATCAAAAAGAATATAGCATGGACAATGAGTGGCCTTAATTCAATTTAGAATACATCCAACCTTCCCTTAAAATTATATATATCTATATATATTTGTTTTTGAAATAAATAAAATATCTCAGCATTTGTGTATTTGTTTGATGAATGCCTGTTTCTGTATTTTTAGGGCGTTGTTTTGAGGTTCATATCATCAAAAATGCTTAGGCAATAATGATTCAGAGGGTCCCCAGGTTCCTGTTATGATTAAATGGGGGTCCACGGGATTCAAATGGTTAAGAACCACTGATCCAGGAAATGAATCCTGCACAGCACTAATTTGATTCACACCTAATTTGATGGATTTCAGGGGTTTTAGGCAATTTTTCATAATTTTCCCACTAAATGCCCTTTATAAGTTAGATACAACAAAGAAGGGCTTAGACTCACCTGCAGTAAAGCAGAGTCTGAAAGTAGAATAAACAAAAAGGGTGCTAGTACTGAGTCTCATTTAAGAATCACAATTGTCTCCAAAGCCGACAAGTATTCAATTATCAGCCGAAAAATGGAATCAATCCATCATTATTTATTTGAATTTGGTAAAAAAATACTTTTGGACAACACGACCAAACAATTACAAAACTTGTCTTATATATATATGTGTGAAAAAGGGAACCAGAACGACATTTACAAGGAACCAAACACACTTTCTGGACGTTAGACAATAAATAGACACATCTCAGTCAAAAAAAACATCCGTTCTTCATTCGTACTCACACTCCTTCAAATCCACAAAACATAAAAAAACATGTAGCACAAGACAACAAAAAGGGGATGAAGATGGGTCGATAATAAAGTGCAAAACAAATCACATGAATAAGGAACAAACCACTGATTATTACTTCGAATACTCAATATCAAACAATTATATCAAAATACAGAAAAACAACTATTTAGACCCAAGTGCGAACAAGAGATGAAAAGCGTTAATAAGGTCGACGCGTTTCGAATCGGACCCTTTGTCCGATTCTCATCAGGACCAGACCGTCAAATCTGTGTGTGAAGACAGTTGAAATGCAGACAGAAGGGGGGATCTGCGTGCGTTGTGTGCACAAGCGTGGGTCCAGAAATACTTATGTTGCGCGTCCAAGCTCCGGGAGCTGGTGTGGTTCGTGAGGGTTGTAGTTCCTGTCAAGCAGCAGAAGTTGCGTGCGGCCCGAGTTCAATTAGGAAAGGGATCGAGGGCGGGAGCGTATACCGCGGGCTTCAGTCAATTTCACCAGGCATATAACGCGGGCCGCTCAGAGACTGCCTTTAAGTTTGCATAATGGCCTGGAAACATAGCTTTTGCCATAATCGATTGCTTGTATAGGCTGAACTCAAGTTGATTTTGAGATGATGGAGTGGCCAGGCGTGGCCGGCACAGTTAAAGAGTGGTGAGGTGGGGCGGGGTGGGGGAGGGAGTCGACAGGATAGGTAAAATGAAATTAAAAAAATAATCAAACCACTTACATTGTGCTTGTGGCATTGCGGAGTAGGTTATGCGGCAAGCACAAGATAAGTGGTTTTAAATTTCTTTTATTTTACCTATCCCATCGTCTGTCAACTCCCCCGAACTCCGCCCACCCCCGCACGCTCCACTGCTCTTACCTGTGCCGGCCGCGCATGGGAGTGGGGTCTGGCAGCTGGAATAATCTTCTGTAGAACCAGCATTGAGTGTCGTCCAGCCAAGCGGCTAGACGGTCCTTAAATACCAGCGTGCCATATGTCAATGTTGGCAAAAGCTTGGCATCAATGACACAGCACATTGCTTTTAACTCCGGTCCTCCCAGATTTTTTAACAATTTTTTTTAACTGATGTTAAAGAACATAGACACTCTTTTCAATGCGAAGAGCTGTGCTTGGTTATGCTGCACTAGTTCAAATGAATTCCCAGGCACTTCCTGCTTGACACTTGCTCTAATTTCACCTGGTCTAAGTAAAATCTGGCCTTGTTGATGATTTTATTTCCGCAAACTATCATTTTAGATTTTTAGGGATGTATGTCGTTACTACGCATGCTTTTACAACGCATGCCTTTACCAAGCAACTTTTACAACGCAAGTCGTTACAACGACTTGCGTTGGGGGACGCTGGATAGTGAATAGTTTAATTTACTATTCCAACTCCAGTCCCAGTGGATAGTAGGGAAGGTTTTGGATAGTAAATTAAACCAGTCCCTATACTACAGCGCCCCCCAGCGCAAGTCGTTGTAACGACATGCGTTGCAAAAGTTGCGTGGTTAAGGTAGTGCGTGGTAAAAGTTGCATTGTAAACGCTGTTCCCCGATTTTGAGGAATTAATCGAGGTATTATTTTTATTTTAATAAATGGCCAGTGCATCCAGGGATCGTTGCATACTGACAGCTGTATGGTCGAATATGATTGTGTTGTCTGTATACTGTAAACATTGGAGAGGGTCACCTCCTAACTAGGACAGACATGCTCATAATTTGCCTAGGGCACTATTTATCTCCCAAATATAGGTTGGACAGCAGGGGTGCCAAAATGCACCCCAGCTTTAGCCCTTGCTTTGTCAAAGTCTTTTTTGATGTTACTTTATTGAACGTAACTTTAACTTTAACCCAGGTCTTTACATATAGGCTCATAATAGCTCTTTCTTAGAAGAATGGTAGGGATATCCCAATTATTCTGCCCTGAAGGATTATCGCTTGGCTAGCCTATCACGAAATAGTACTCTAGGTGTATTGAGTTCTAGATTCTTGGAGGTAAAGTCCGATAATCACTTTGAGCAGTTCTTGGACCATATACAGCCTCTTCTGACTAAGATATGATATCTGCAATTTAGATATGGAACACTCCCAGTTAGGGCCTACACTAACAAGTGGATAGGTGCACTTACCCCTGCTCAGGGTTGTCCAGGGTGCGACGCTAGTGTAGAGTCTGACTTGCATGTCTTACTATTCTACCCTTTATATAAAAAGGCCAGAGTTAAATGGATTGTTCAATTATGTAAGAACTTGGGCCTTAGGAATTATCTGGAGGTGTACAGATTTCTAAAATACGATCCATCCTTTTTAATGGCATTCGTCACATCCAGGTTCCTATTTTCTATGTGGTGTACTAGAAGTGCAAAGATTAAATCAATGGAAATAGGGAGATGCGTGGCAGCGGTCTCTCCCTCACAGACCTGAAATGTGGGATGACTATTGGTCCTAATCTGATGGTCACAGTCCTAGCCTACAACATTGTACTTACCTGATTATCTAATTGTACTGTTTGTCGGTTTTTTAATTGATTTTATGGCATTTTATCTGATTGTTTTAACTTCATATTTTAACCATTATAGACTTAATTGTGATATCTCATTCATGTAATGTTGCCTTATATCTCTGTCGGTCATGGAATACCTTGAAAATTGCTTTTTTTTAAATCCTTGTACTGCTTTTATGGCCGTATGGCCGATAATAAAGCTTATTTGACTGACTGACAATTATGAAGCTTCTGCCAGACCCTAGCTCTGTCCACACTATTGAATGCGGTGGTGAAATCGATAAATGCTGCATAGAGCGGTGAAGCCTTTTTCTTTGTTGAGGCTTCAATCAATAAGGAAAGAATAACCACATTTTCCTCAGTGCCATTCCCATGTCTAAACCCTGATTGTGTGATGGGAATTAGTGCTCTCAATGTGGCCCAATTTTCTAGTTGCAAGTTTATAACTTTGGGAAAACACTTGCCGTCCACATCAAGAAGTGCAATCAGTCTAATGTCGGCCGGCGGATTTATTGGGCCTTTTTCATGTATAGAGTTTAACCCCTTCGATGCTTCGATGCTCGTGATGGAACGGTTCCTTCACGAGCGTCGGTTGGGCTGTGCTGGTGACGGAACCGTTCCGTCACGACCACGCCTGTTTTAGAATTTTCAGCCCAGCGCAAAAATTCGCGCCACGCTGAAGCGGTTAATATTGAACCTCTCCAGCTGTCTGGGACATGATTTGTCAAAATACGATGGTTAGTCAGCGGACTTAATAGAGTTGCCCATTCTTTTTTTGCTGTTTTAAATATATTGGCTGGCACACCGCTTGGTCTGGGGACACCAGTCGAGCAAAATGAAGCAATTAGTAAACTTGTTCTGTTTACATTATAGCGGTTACCGATACATTCATTCAGAATTTCCATACATTGATCACTACCTATTGCCCCCGAGGGCTCCACGAGCTCTCTTTAATCCCTTATGACATACAGGTTTGTTACACAGTAAGCCCATCTTGCTGCAGATATCCTGTGTGTCAAGAGCTGGGCATTTCCATTTCACTGTTTCTGCACAAGCTGCCAAAAATTATTTGGATTCTTACATTTTGTGGCTTAAAAGTTCCGTCCACAGTTTTTCCTCAATTTGTCTGTGAATTTCCCAGATCTTGGATCTATAGGCTTTCCTTGCATTTCGGATGGCATAGATTTGTGAGCGATAGTCTCTTCTCAGAAGGCCATTCATGTTTTGCTTGAGAGTTCTAAGTTCAGATGAAGATTTGAAAGGCTGAACCCTATCGAGGTTACTGGGACCCAGTTTTCTTGAAAATTGGTTTAATATGGTTTGACCATTGCTGCGGGGTTGATGCCCAGTTATTTGCCCATGATTGAAGAATTTTCTTGAGTTCCACTGTCTTTTGTGCAGGCATCTCATTTGACAATGTTATTCTACGTAGACCACTTACTTCCTCCTGTTCGTCAATTGTTTTTATTTGGATTAACCTGGGCGTAATCATGGAGAGGGTGCAGATCAACATTGCATGGTCAACCATCAGACTGGGGTGCTCTCGAAACTTGCACACATGGTTATAGTATTATTGACTAGAAACAGAAATATAATCAAGTACAGATGAATTTGTCAGGGTGAACCACAAAAGACACTAAACTGTGCGTAACCCTCTGGTAGCCTAGCACAAAAGCAGTTAGGCTTAACTTAGAGGTAATGTGTAAAGTATTTATGCAGCCCACAAACAATAATAAAGTGAAAACACAACACAAGAAAAATCCCAAACCAATTTAGAAAAATTTAGTAAATGTTAATAAATAAGAAAGATATCAGAGTGGCACAAAAACAATTAGTAGAACTGGGGGCATGTAATTTTAAAGATTTTAGTGAAACAGTGCCTAAAAGCACAGTGTGCCACTCACTGTCATCTTGTCACGCTAAACTTGGGGAAAGTTACAAGTTCCGGCCAAAGGCGGGAAAATAGGTCTGATGCAGGGACAAGGTTACTCCCACTGAAAAGTTACTTTCTCAGTCAGGTGTGAAGAGTTCCGTTTGCATTGGAGGAGGTCGCGAGGAGGAGGCTGAGTGTAAAGGGTGGTCATCACTGTAGCACAAAGAGCAGGTTGGGCATTGCAGATGGTTGTCTATGTAGCTCGAAGAGCCCGTCAAGCGACATGGGCGGTCGTTGCTTAGGCTCACGTTGGCGATCATCATTGGCTGTCGTTGCTGTAACAGTTGCTGGTCACTGCAAACTGTCATTGTCAGCACCGAGCTTCACGTTCACAGACATCACATATGGCAGAGATTTGGTGTGATTGGGCCGTTTGCAGTCCCGAGGAGCCCATACTTCGGGATTTCCACTTGATGCGAGCTAAGGGTGCCGGACCTGGGAAGGCACCTCGTGGGGATCAGTAAAACACTCGAGGAGAGTCCTGCAGGGATCGGGCATGTCCAGCTCTAGTTCCAGGTGGGTCCAGTTGCAGCAGGTCAGCTAGACAGTTGCAGGTAGGCCTCTGAAGCAAGTTGTGTCCCTGTTGCCCACACAGGAGGTCAGCCAACTGACTCTCATAGTCACTCTGGTTAGCCTGAGATGAAGGCAGGCAGGTCCAATATTCTTTCTCGGACAGCAAGGCAGTCCCTCAAGCACCAGGGCAGTCCTTTATCTGCAACCTCCACAGGTCCAGGAGTATTCTAAAGAGTGGTTCTGGGAGTCTAATATTTACATCTCGTGCCAGCCTTTGTGTGTGTGTGTGGTGGGGGTGGGCTCACTCTTCTATCCCCAAAACTGGTTCTGAAACGTTCTTCCCCTGTCCAGGCTTCAAACTGTCGGGAGGGGATAAAGGCAGGGCAGGCCTGGTGTCAGATTCATTTGTGTGGGCAGGAAGCAACGCTCTTTAAAGTGCATGTGGGGCTGGCCCCTCCCCAATCATCCTTCCAGGATGGTCCATCCGGCCCACCACCAAGTCCGTTTGTGTTACTGTCTGGAAGCAATGCACAAACCCTAAAATCAGAGCCATTCACAGTCTTGTGACCCATGATATAAATGTGTGCACGTAATGGCGGATGTATAATAAAAGCGTGTTTAATTGTCATTTTCAGTTTTCCCTGATGAAGGGCCCCAGAGGCCCGAAATGCATTGGATATTAAATAAACTGCTATTGATGAATATGGCTTTAGTCGTGTTCTTGATGGAAGGCTCGGATGGCCAAACATGAGCACTAGAAACCTGGAAAATGGCGGTTCCTTGCATGAGGATGAGAATGTTTACAAACATGAAAGGATTAAAATTTAAGCAAAAAGAAGGTCGCAAAAAATGTTGTTAAAAAATTGTGGTGAAAGTTACATGGTGAAAAGAAAATGATGCAAACGCAAATGAAAATGCTGTGCCAAAGGCTAGGGGCAGAAAGTTGCACCTAAATTTGTTGTTGTTAAGTTTTACACGTGCAGTGTGGGCATGGCACGACGCCAATGAGCACGCAACGGTCGAAATGTTTGGAGTTGAAAAATTTGGAGATAGTTGTCAAAAGCAGAGGTGTGCAGCCCGTTCATATATGATGTTTTCAACGTAATGCCCCTTCAGGGTTAGCACCCAATAAATATTGAGCAATAAAAGGACTATGCACAAAGAAATGTTGTTTTCCCCACATGCAAGGCGGAACATCGAAATTCACACGGCAAGTTTATTTTCATGGGTCAGAAGAACGTGGCAGTCGCTGCGATGAACTTTGGACTGAGCACATGCTTTACATACCGTTAATTATTTAAAAGTATTTGGACTTGAAAAATCGCCACGCAACCAATTTGTATTTCTACCATAAGTTATTTTAAATGCATCACGGGAAGTTGAGTCTCTCAGGGAAGAATTAGTGCACAGGTGGAGGGGGAAGGGCTGCTTGATAGGAGGGGCGTAAGTAAATGGTTAAAAGACATGATGTCGGAAATGGAAAGAGAGATGTTTGTTTGGAAGGAGTGAGGTTGATCGTTTGTTAGCAGGTACGTTAAACTCACACGAAATTTAAAAAGTGGGAGATGGGCTTTTTTGATGAAAGACAACAGATCATGTTTTTGGGGTGGAAGGAAGAGAGTATCGTGTTTATGAGAAACAGGAGCTACAAGTAAAATAATCACGAAACTTTTTTGTTAAAAAGTGAATGAGAACTTTCAAGCAGTGGGGGTTATTGTATGGTCATTAATCATTGCGTGTCAGGAAGACATGATTGTTTTTTCTCGAGAGATGAACTGTAGTACGGGCGGGATATAAAGGGGAGGTCTTGATATAGCATGCATTTACAATTATTTTTTAAAGGGTTGGTGCGATTTACAAAAGTTAAACTTTTTTAATCAGCTGTTTCATGTGTGCACGTAATGGCGGATGTATAATAAAAGCGTGTTTAATTGTCATTTTCAGTTTTCCCTGATGAAGGGCCCCAGAGGCCCGAAATGCATTGGATATTAAATAAACTGCTATTGATGAATATGGCTTTAGTCGTGTTCTTGATGGAAGGCTCGGATGGCCAAACATGAGCACTAGAAACCTGGAAAATGGCGGTTCCTTGCATGAGGATGAGAATGTTTACAAACATGAAAGGATTAAAATTTAAGCAAAAAGAAGGTCGCAAAAAATGTTGTTAAAAAATTGTGGTGAAAGTTACATGGTGAAAAGAAAATGATGCAAACGCAAATGAAAATGCTGTGCCAAAGGCTAGGGGCAGAAAGTTGCACCTAAATTTGTTGTTGTTAAGTTTTACACGTGCAGTGTGGGCATGGCACGACGCCAATGAGCACGCAACGGTCGAAATGTTTGGAGTTGAAAAATTTGGAGATAGTTGTCAAAAGCAGAGGTGTGCAGCCCGTTCATATATGATGTTTTCAACGTAATGCCCCTTCAGGGTTAGCACCCAATAAATATTGAGCAATAAAAGGACTATGCACAAAGAAATGTTGTTTTCCCCACATGCAAGGCGGAACATCGAAATTCACACGGCAAGTTTATTTTCATGGGTCAGAAGAACGTGGCAGTCGCTGCGATGAACTTTGGACTGAGCACATGCTTTACATACCGTTAATTATTTAAAAGTATTTGGACTTGAAAAATCGCCACGCAACCAATTTGTATTTCTACCATAAGTTATTTTAAATGCATCACGGGAAGTTGAGTCTCTCAGGGAAGAATTAGTGCACAGGTGGAGGGGGAAGGGCTGCTTGATAGGAGGGGCGTAAGTAAATGGTTAAAAGACATGATGTCGGAAATGGAAAGAGAGATGTTTGTTTGGAAGGAGTGAGGTTGATCGTTTGTTAGCAGGTACGTTAAACTCACACGAAATTTAAAAAGTGGGAGATGGGCTTTTTTGATGAAAGACAACAGATCATGTTTTTGGGGTGGAAGGAAGAGAGTATCGTGTTTATGAGAAACAGGAGCTACAAGTAAAATAATCACGAAACTTTTTTGTTAAAAAGTGAATGAGAACTTTCAAGCAGTGGGGGTTATTGTATGGTCATTAATCATTGCGTGTCAGGAAGACATGATTGTTTTTTCTCGAGAGATGAACTGTAGTACGGGCGGGATATAAAGGGGAGGTCTTGATATAGCATGCATTTACAATTATTTTTTAAAGGGTTGGTGCGATTTACAAAAGTTAAACTTTTTTAATCAGCTGTTTCATGTGTGCACGTAATGGCGGATGTATAATAAAAGCGTGTTTAATTGTCATTTTCAGTTTTCCCTGATGAAGGGCCCCAGAGGCCCGAAATGCATTGGATATTAAATAAACTGCTATTGATGAATATGGCTTTAGTCGTGTTCTTGATGGAAGGCTCGGATGGCCAAACATGAGCACTAGAAACCTGGAAAATGGCGGTTCCTTGCATGAGGATGAGAATGTTTACAAACATGAAAGGATTAAAATTTAAGCAAAAAGAAGGTCGCAAAAAATGTTGTTAAAAAATTGTGGTGAAAGTTACATGGTGAAAAGAAAATGATGCAAACGCAAATGAAAATGCTGTGCCAAAGGCTAGGGGCAGAAAGTTGCACCTAAATTTGTTGTTGTTAAGTTTTACACGTGCAGTGTGGGCATGGCACGACGCCAATGAGCACGCAACGGTCGAAATGTTTGGAGTTGAAAAATTTGGAGATAGTTGTCAAAAGCAGAGGTGTGCAGCCCGTTCATATATGATGTTTTCAATGTGGTGGGGGTGGGCTCACTCTTCTATCCCCAAAACTGGTTCTGAAACGTTCTTCCCCTGTCCAGGCTTCAAACTGTCGGGAGGGGATAAAGGCAGGGCAGGCCTGGTGTCAGATTCATTTGTGTGGGCAGGAAGCAACGCTCTTTAAAGTGCATGTGGGGCTGGCCCCTCCCCAATCATCCTTCCAGGATGGTCCATCCGGCCCACCACCAAGTCCGTTTGTGTTACTGTCTGGAAGCAATGCACAAACCCTAAAATCAGAGCCATTCACAGTCTTGTGACCCATGATATAAATGGTTTGGACAAGATAATGCCAACTTTCTAAAAGTGGCGTATTCAGAATTGTAACTTTAAACCTGACTTTACCATTAAAGAGTATTTTAAATTACAATTAATTGGAGTGGAAACAGCATATCTTTATCTACTCCCAATACAAAATTAGCACTTATTAAATGTAATAAGGTAACCCAGTGTTAGTCAATGGGAGATATGCACGTTACAACAGTGAAAAACAACTTTAGGAGTTTTTCCCTGTAAGGACCTATAAAACTTAAGTACACATGTCATACTTACTAAATACATCACACCCTGCCCTATAAGCCTATAGTCAGTATAAATCAATGGGGATACCCAGTATAGTGCAGAACCTGGGAACAATTACATAAAATGAACAGTGGTTCTGCCACAAAATACTTTTAAAGCAGAATAACTTCAAAATGTTGTTATCCCTTTCTTCGTTAGGATATCACCAAATGTTCTAAGAAAACTGTCTAAACACATATTCAAAGCAAATAGAACAAACTAATTGTGTTATTCAATAGTTTATTTTAGGTCAAAAGATTTTTTAGCATCGTAAGGGAGCAGGTCATACATACACAAATATCTGGTGAAAAATGTGAGACAGAATGAAATAAGGTTCAAGTTCAAGGATTTATATAGCGCACTACTCACCCAGAGGGTCTCAAGGCGCTTGGGGAGGGGGTTCATAATTTATCGAATAGCCAGGTTTTGAGTTCTTTTCTGAAGGAGATGTGGTTCTGTGTGAGGCGGAGGTGAGTGGGGAGTGAGTTTCAGGTTTTGGCCGCCAAGTAGGAGAAGGATCTACCTCCCATGGTGGATCTTTGGATACGCGGAACTGCGGCGAGGCCTTGCTTGGAGGATCTTAGTTGGCGGGTGGGTGTGTAGAAGGATAGCCGAGTGTTGAGGCATTCGGGCCCTAGTTCGTAGAGGGCCTTGTGCGCGTGGGTGAGGAGACGGAATGTTATTCTCTTGTTGACGGGAAGCCAGTGGAGGTCTTTCAGGTGTCTGGTAATGTGATCTTGGCGAGGGATGTCCGAAATGAGTCTTGCCGATGCGTTTTGGATGCGTTGGAGTTTTTTCTGTAATTTGGCTGTGATTCCGGCGTAGAGGGTGTTTCCATAGTCTAGTCGACTCGTGACCAGTGCGTGGGTGACGGTCTTTCTTGTCTCGGTGGGGATCTAATGGAAGATGTTTTTGAGCATACGAAGTACGTTGAAGCAGGAGGATGAGACGGCGTTGACTTGTCTGGTCATCGGGAGGGAGGAGTCTAGGATGAAGCCTAGGTTACGTACATGGTCCGTGGGTATGGGAGCTGAACCCAGATCCGAAGGCCACCATGAGTCGTCCCAGGCAGAGAGCGATGATCCTAGGATGAGCACCTCCGTTTTGTCGGAGTTAAGTTTTAGGCGGCTGTTTTTCATCCATACGGCTACTTCTTTCATGTCTTCGTGAAGGTTGGTTTTGGCGGTGTTGGGGTCTTTGGTGAGGGAAAGGATCAGCTGGGTGTCATCAGCGTAGGAGATGATGTTAAGGTTGTGTTGACGCGCGATGGAAGCGAGTGGACTCATGTAAACGTTGAAGAGGGTGAGACTGAGTGATGATCCTTGTGGTACACCGCAGATGACTTCGGTGGCCTCTGATTTGAATGGGGGAAGTCGGACTCTCTGAGTTCTGCCGGCAAGGAACGAGATGATCCAGTCCAAGGCTTTTCCTTTTATGCCGATGTTGCTGAGGCGTTGTATGAGGGTGCTGTGGCAGACAGTGTCGAAGGCGGCGGAGAGGTCGAGTAGAATGAGGGCCACTGTTTCTCCGTTGTCCAGTAGTGTTCGGATGTCGTCTGTTGCTGCGATGAGGGCGATTTCGGTGCTGTGTTTGGCTCGTACAAAAATCACAACAAATGTATTGGATACATACATAAATGACATTAACATTCCGGCATGGAGAAAAAACAAATATTCAATCTCACAGTGACCTAGAGATTTATCTGATCAACTTATAACGGTCTTAGTGGAATGTAGTGCTTCTAATTATACGTCGACGTTTCGACCCATGTACGTCTGTGCTACATAAAATCATCAAACATGGGTCTTCTGTGTAGTCTTCCCCATGTGGTTCCAAAGGAATCCAAATTGTGGACACTTCATGGAGCTCTTACGTAGCTCACAGGTATGGCAATCAATCCTGGGCGAGCACAACGTGCTTCTCTAATTACCTATGGTGTCTTGCGCTCTTTGCCAACATGGAATGATGCTTTCTCCTTAGGAGAGGACACGTTCATGGCGAGGCAGACTGCGAGCCGATGAAAGAGCCCATGGGAACAAATTTATCGGGACTCACGCGTGTCTTGATTTAATGCAAGATGGGAACAGAAACGCCTGCTTTTGAGTAACTGCCAGAACCTTTTACTACTGGAGGTAACCCACCAACCCTGTGATTTATCATCTAACCCCCGGATGCATTGAGACAGTGGGAATTGAAAACTTCTGCTTTTACATTATTCTATGTTGGCATAGAGCGCAAGACGCCATAAGTAATTACAGAAGCACGTTGTGTTCGACCAGTATTGATTGCCATACCTGTGAGCTACGTAAGAACGCCATGAAGTGTCTACAATTTGGATTCCTTTGGTACCACATCGAGAGGGCTACACACTACCTATCTTGTTCTGTCCTGAAGAAGACACGCGTTTGATGCTTTTATGTAGCACACATTTATATGGGTCGAAACGTCGACGCATAATTAGAAGCACTACATTCCACTTTGACCGTTATAAGTTGATCAGATAAATCTCTAGGTCACTGTGAGATTAAATATTTGTTTTTTCTCCGTGCCTGAATGTTAATGTCATTTATGTATGTATTCAATGCATTTGTTGTGATTTATGTACGTTATACACCTTATTTCACCTTGTCTCACATTTTTCACCAGATATTGGTATGTGTATGACCTGCTCCCTTATGATGATAAAAAATCTTTTGACATAAAATAGAATACTGAATAACACAATTAGTTTGTGCTATTTGCTTTGAGTATGTGTTTAGACAGTTTTCTTAGAACATTTGGTGATATCCTAACAAAGAAAGGGATAACAAAATGTTGAGGTTATTCAGCTATGAGCCTATAGAGCCCACCTTAGGGATGACTTATAAGTATTAAAAGGAATGTTTAGGCCTGGTAAAAAGTTAATTTTGCCAGTTCGAAACAGCAGTTTACAACTGCTCTACAGGCTGAAATGGCAGGCCTGAGACATATTTTAAAAGGCTACTTCAGTGGGGCACAATGAGTGCTGAAGTCTCTTTAGTAGCATTTAATTTACAGACCCTGTATTCATTTAGAGCCATATGTATCAAGGCCAAATGGGTTCGCAAATGCCGAAATTCGCAGAATTTCGGCGTTTGCGAACTCATTTTCGCAAAATGGTTTGTATGAAAGAATTTGGGTGCAAAATAAGGAATCGCAAAATTTGCGATTCCTTATTTTGCGATTGCATTTAAGGAATCGCACATTTTGCGATTCCTTAAATGCAATGTATTAAGCAAAAAACAAAATCCAAAATGCCCTTAAGGAATCGCAAATTACCACCAACTTCTAGTTGGTGGTAAGTTGCGATTTCTAGAAAAATGCACATTTCAGCATTTTTCAAAGTGCCATGTGACGCACATACATGCCCTTAGGGCATGTATGTGCACCATATGTGCACCCATACTTATTTCAGGGGTGCAACAGGGTGTCCTTTGGACACCCCTGCACCCTTGAAATTATTCTCAATTTGCGATTCGCAAATTGCGAATCGCAAATTGAGAATAAATTCCCATTCCTTCCGATGGGCCAGGAGGCTTATAGAAATGAATGGGAAAGTATTCCTTAATTGCGAATTTGCAATTTGCGAATTCGCAATTAAGGAATATCAAGAAATCGCCAAAAAATTGCGATTTTCTTGATACATACCGATTAGCGATTGTGAAATAGCGATTTCTTAAAAATCGCTATTACAGAATCGCTAATTGGTATCTTGATACATATGGCCCTTAGTACCTTGTACTAGGGACTCACATGTAATTTAAATGTACCAAGCAGGACAATGCCAATTTACCATGATTTATGGAGAGAGCACAAGCACTTTACAACTGTGAGCAAGGAAAAAGTGCACAGAGTCCTAAAGCCAACAAAAACAGGTTCAGCTACAGAAGTTAAAAATGTAAAGGGAACCATGCAAAATGGGCCACGTTCAACAGAATTCTTCCACATTCTGAGTTCCCTCATGAAAAACTGGTGCTTTGAGAACAGTATCAGTCATGTAAGCATGAATTTGCAAGAATATAGAAACAAAATATTTCTGTGACTAAGAAGTAACCATTTGTTTCACCCAGATTCAAAGTACAAGAGCCATCACTGTTGCCAGCTCTGTAAAATAAATCCTTTGTTTTATATCTTTACACCCTGTGGAGCGTAGCGTCTGTTAGGAATAAATATAACTTTGTTTGAATGGTTTCCTGGTTTGTATATTCTATGTTATACACAGAGTTTGCAGATACATAACATTTTGTAAATTGGCCTTCATTTTTATGTAGCTCAAAGACAGGAATATAAACCAAAGTTCAGCACTACAGGCTAGCTGTGTATTCTTGCAATGAGAATGCACTGGCTGCAAGGGGCGAGGAAGACAGTTTGGGCTCCAGGGATCCTACAGCTTGTAAACTTGAGATCGCTTAACTTGCCCCAATGTATGAGGAATCCCTCGGCTATGAGAGGGACCCCCCTACACACGTTTATTGGAAGTGATGTTTGATGGGACAAAAGTCTGCAGCGACGTGTTGCAGCTCTCCCAACCAGCACCTTTATAGATCCCATGTTGATTCTTACTTCAGTTTTTGCTCTCCCTCACATTGCTATGGGCTGACTATCTACGTGTTGGGTGTAAATCTTTTTACTGCGCCTCTAGGCACAAACTCTCCCCACTAGATAAACCCATGCAGCCCTATGAGCGCTGGAGAGGAGACTTTTGGTGAATCTTATTATACTTGGAACTCTGTCTTACCACTCCCAGCAGGCCCTTGTGCTCCCCTGCATGAATTCCTGTTGTGTTATGAAACAGGATCCGATTCTTGCTCCACTCCTGATTTTAGATCTGCCTTTTGGTTGTTTCCTGGCACGCTTTTAGTCATGGAGAGCTGGAGGAGGGACTTTGACTGCTTTCACCTGAACTGTGCTGCATTCCAGTCTCCCTGTATGACTGTGAGCTGGGAGGAGGTATTTAAGCCTGGCTTCTGTATTCAGATTTTTGGCTTCAACAGCCATTGCTGGAGGCTCCTGCATTCTTTCCCAGTTGCCTGCACTGCTGAATCCTTGAAACCTTGAGAAGCGTTCCTGATTCCTGCTACTGCTTTTTGCAGTGTCCTGCATTCCTCTCGATGCCCCTAGCCAATGTTCTTTATGTGGGCTCCTTTGTTCTTAGTCTCACCGGGCCCGATTCACAGAATGAACTTAAGACTCAATCCTAAACTTACTACTGTTTTGGTATTCACAGATTGCACTTACTACTTTTGGTATTCACAGAATGAATTCACTACTTTTGGCATTCACAGATTGCATTTACCACTTTTGGATTTGGATTTTTCTCAATTTAGTAGTAGTAAAGTTAGGACTCCTAACTTTACTACTATTAAATTGAGAAAAATCCTAATTTTAAGACTTTCGGTATTCACAGAAGGCATTTAGGCGTCCTAAAGTTAGTAGTCCTAACTTTACTACTACTAAATTGAGAAAAATCCTAATTTTAAGACTTTCGGTATTCACAGAAGGCATTTACGAGTCCTAAAGTTAGGAGTCCTAACTTCTGTGAATACCGAAATGAGTAAGTTCATTCTGTGAATACCAAAAGTAGTAAGTGCATTCTGTGAATGCAAAAAGTAGTAAGTTCATTCTGTGAATACCAAAAGTAGTAAGTGCAATCTGTGAATACCAAAACAGTAGTAAGTTTAGGATTGAGTCTTAAGTTCATTCTGTGAATCGGGCCCACCTTTCTTTCAGCCTATCCTTTCTAGCCTGATAGTTTGAATTCTGTGTTTTCTCTGCCGGTGTACTGACCTTCAATTCGCGGAGTTGGAAGCAGTTCCCTTTGTTTCTTTGTTCTGATTTACTGGCCTGTCTGTGTTCTGTTTTCCTGTCCTTATTGCATGTATCAACAAGACATTACTTGTTCCTGTGACTGTTAAATGTATACTTGAACTCCTTCTTCTGAATCCAAGTTCCAGAGAATTGCTTGTTCCAGTGCCTGTCGGGTACAGCCTGCTCTTGATCCCTATATTCCTGTTCTTGACTTCTGAAGCCGTGTTCATTATTCCTTATCTTGTTTTTTCTCCTTGCTTTCTTGTCTATCCCGCACTGTCTTGCCTGTCCTGTATCCTGGTTATTCTTTCCACTCTGTCTCATTCCAAAGATGGTCCACCGTCTCTTGCAGTCCATATCTGTTTGCCGTGTTACCTTTGGCTTGATCTCCGTTCTGATCAGGTAAAAGAAAGACTTCTATCGTTGCACACAGGGCCTTTGCAAACTTTCCAGTCTCAGTGTTGTTTAGGGGTGGGCGGCCAGCTACGCTCCGTCTGCGGAGTGTGCGTAGCGCCGCCTACTCCGCATTTTGCGGAGCTGGCGGAGCCAGGCGGCACTCCGCAGACGGAGCGTAGCTGGCCGCCACCCGCCTCCCTCCCGCCCTCCCTAAATACTTTGAAAGAAAGAAAGGAAATAATTTAAAAAGCACTTACCTTGCCGCCGCTGCCCGCCGCGTCCCCGGGGCTCACTTACTTCCGTCTTCCGTCTTCCGTACTAATGCGCATGCGCGGGCGGCCGCGCATGCGCATTTTCACGAGAAAATGCGCATGCGCGGCCGCCCGCGCATGCGCATTAGTACGGAAGACGGAAGATCGCGAGCCCCGGGGACGCGGCGGGCAGCGGCGGCAAGGTAAGTGCTTTTAAATTATTTGATTATTGTATTTCAAAGTATTTAGGGAGGGCGGGAGGGAGGCGGGTGGCGGGGCTGGCGGCCAGTGGTGTTTGCGGAGTGGGGCTACGCGGAGTGCGGAGGTGGGCGTAGTTTCTCGCCCACTTCGCGTAGCTCAGCGAAGCCCCACTCCGCGAACTCCGCCCAGGGTTAGTGTTGTTGTCAGTCTTTGTTCACCTTGCACAGAGTTCAACAGTCTGTATAACAGCAGGCCCAGCTATGACTTGGCTGTAGAAATATTGTTCAGAGCAATCTGCCGGTGTCAGTCCAAAGGGCTCTCCTCAAGCTACTAAGAGACCTCTTGTTCATATACGAGTACATCTCTTACTTTGATCAAGCCTTGTTCTTGCCTGTCTTCTGTCCTGTGTAGTTCTGTGACCACGGTTATACTTTGAGTAGCCTGGTATTACCTTGCCCTGTTTCTTTGCTAAGTGTTACCTCTGAAATCACTTGTCCCTGCCTTTTCTCCCTGACACAAACAAGCTAGTCCTTTGAGTTAGGGCCGGGGAGACCCCTAGCTCTTTTGAAAGGTACATGGGTGGCATAGTATTTCAAAGGTAAATACATTTTTTGGAAACTACTAGATTGGACTTTAAAGTAACTAGGAACCTCCTCATCCAATCCACAAGTTACCGCTAAGGACCCCGTACCTTGGGTGAAGGACGTTCATCAATGTGATGGCCTAATTCAAGGATAGTGAATTTTTAAGTTCATACAAGGCATCTGAGCCTAGCTGAGTGGTACAAGTTGTGCCTAGAGCTCAGAGCAACCCAAAAGCGTCTGTCAAAACCATCAAATGTTAAGATAAAGGACTGTTTTCATTCCTGGTTGTGCAAAACATTATTTGTCACTTGGCCAGATGAAAGCACCCATGGTTCACTTAAATAAATGAACTATGAACAGCAGGAACTGGAGAAAAAATCTGATCTAAACTTTATTTTTTGGGCTTGTATTTCACAAGCATGAAACCATTGGGTAGAAGCAGTATTAACACTGGTCATTCAAGCAGGGAACCATAGTTTTGAAATCCTGCCACGCCTATCACTGTGTGACTGCCCTATGCTAAAGTGTCTCAGCACCTATGGCAGTGCTGGAGGTATCCACATATTCATAAGACAATGTGTCATTCAGTATTATGGAAGTACATTAAAAATTAGTCTATTAACCGACTCCCAAATCAGAGTCATATGTCCTAATCCTCAAGCTACTGTTGTGAATATCTCTGGAGTGTTTAGACCAAGATACTTTAAGTTTTCCCTGCTCTTCCCAATTTCGACTGTTCATGTATGCTGTGCATTTTAAATACTATATCTGACTGTCCATTAATCTTTTTAGTACAAGTGATAAATCATTTTGTTGTGACATACATAGGGCCTGATTTAAACCCTGGAGCACAAGGTACCTTCCTTCAGGGTGGTGGAAGACGTCAGTACAATTTCGAGATGATTACTCCTCCTCTTTCGAGATGATCCTCCTCCTCCTTCTGATGCCTGACTCCCACGCAACGTTCTGTGCTCGCCATGCTCGTGCCCGCGAGCTGGAGCTGGAGTCACGAGCACCGAATGCTGACCTGCCTTGAACTACCGGGACCTGCTGGAATTGTCAGAAAAACCCTGCCGGAACGCAGCCTTATAGAAACTTGGAGGCTGTTGGTGAGGTATCAGAGGAAACTGGTGGCCTCCCTATTAGGTCACACATTACACATTGCTGGTGACATCAAACACTTGTTACCTATGCACCATCGCTAGAGACAGAGCTGGCAGGAGTTAGTAGAAGCCCACACCTTAGGGGCAGGGTACTGCCTTACTGCCCTATATGCTGCTGAGCAGACAAGGGCTGTTTCTGATGACCCTGAACTGGCAACAATTTGGAAAGGGGCTCCAGGTGCATTCCTGACAGTGGGGGCACTTGCCTTATAGTTGCCAGTATTGGAGAGGGAACTTATAAGGAGCATAGCTGAAGTAAGCAGCTAGAAGTAGACTTACAGGGTAGTGGCGGCGGTGCAGCAGCATGGCTCTGGTTTTTGGGGGCAGCAGGAGGAGGTAAGTGAACTTATTTTTTTCTGAAATCTCTTTTTGGTTCACTGACAAGGCCGGACAGTGATGCCTCCTCCAAGGAAAACAAGCATTTGCAATGCAATAGGTCTCGCCTTAGGAAAGTTGGAGCTATTGGTATGGTAAATGACAAATTTTTTATTTATGTGTTTTTTTTTTTAACTAACGTAATTAATAGCTTTGTCATTTACAATGCCAATAGTTATAACTTTCACAAATGTGACACCTATAGCATTGGTAATGCAACATGTTTTGTATTTACGTGACTTGCTCTTCACCAGCCGACCGTCCAGCGTGGCCTTGAACTGGGCGGGCTCGGGCCTGCTGGCCTCCACAGTCACAGGGCTGGCCTACGCAGTCACGGGGCGGCCCTCCCGCACCCAGTTCCGGAAGCCGCCGTTGAGCACCGACACCTGAAGGCCCGGAACATCCACGAGGCCCGCGGGGCGTAGAAGGAGCCCAAATGGTCGCCGTCGTAGACCACCACGTGCGTGCTGTTGCCCCCGCCCAGGCTGCCCACGTAGTCGCCGAACAGCTGCTCGCCGGGCAGCATCACCTCGTAGATGTACTATACCAGTGGTTCCCAAACTTTTTTGACCTGTGGCTCCCTTGACCTAATCAGCAGTTGGCCGTGGCTCCCCACCATTTTTTTTACCGGTGGGCGATATGTAAGCCCGACCTTGGGAGTACTTCCTGTTGTCTTAAAGTAATTGGGACGCAATGAAGGTATTATAATCATATTTGTAACAAAATAAGAAGAGAACAGTTGTTTAATAAAAACTTGTTAAGGGCCATGTACAGAACTCTTGCATTAGTGCAAAAACTAAATAACATCCTTAATAAAGAGCCTTCAGGCAGTGTGCGTGGCACCTGTCATAAAGCAACAATGGGAGCGCAGCAGAACAGCTCTGAGCCACAGATAGACTGGAGTCATGAACAGAGAGCATGTTCATCAAAGTATTGCTGCACGGAGGCGACCCAGGACATGGTGGCCCCTGGATCAGCCACACTCCATGTACCCGTCACCAGTTTCACATGGGAGTGACAAACTCTGCCTGCTTGGGGCCTTTTTCTCAGAGAAAACCCATTTTGTCTCCATGTGTTCGGGAACCACCACCTCCTCCCAGGCCTTCAAAACTGACCTCAAAGTTCTCCTCCTTCAAAGACACCTCCAAATTTAACTCACACCCTCTCTATTATCTGAAGGAAGACCTTCCAGTACAGAAAATTCTATTCTCCATGATTATGTAAGTGCCTTCCCTGTGTATTCTTGTGGTTTGAGTGTCTGCCACTTATTGCAGTATTATCCTTCTACCTGTGTTTTGTACTCGTTTGTAACATGCACACGTCACTTTTCTCTTTTAACACCGTTTGCTACCTTACATTTTGTTTGCTTTAGATACTTGCACAAGTGCCACCATTGCCTACATAACGTTTGTTCTTGTGTTTGAGTGTCTGCCATTTATTGCAGTATTATACCTCTACTTGTAGTTTTTACGTTTTTGTAACTTGCACACGTCACTTTTTCCCCCTGTAATGTACCTTTTGCTACCTCTTGTATTTTGTTTGCTCACGATACTGCCTCGTGTAACTTAACGTTTGCTTTTGTAATTTGTTCATTTGTAATTTTCTCCTCATGTATCAGTTCTGTTCCTATTGTGAAGCGCTGTGACACCTTCGGGTAAAGTCTGCGCTATATAAAAACGCATAAAAACAATCAATCAATACATTAAAAAAAACTGTTCCCCTCAGTCTGAGAGGTGATAAACGGCCCCTGCCTGCACACCTCCAAAGCTTACGTTTGTAGAATTACACCCAGCACCCTGCAGAGATGGGCAAGCAGAAGCCTCGATAGGGGAAAAGTATGAGGGACAGGTCTGTCCTACAGTGCTTAGTTCTCCAGGTCAGGGCGGGAGCAGTGAAATAAATCAGAGAGCGTGGGAAGAAGTAAACAGCTGAGGTCACGGGGTCAAATTACGAGCAGAACAGAAGAGGAACCGTGAGAGGTTAGAGGAGCTGAGCGGCAGGAGGAATCTGTCTCGAGCAGTAGTAGGTAAATAATAGAGGGGCTCGTTGATTCAGGTGAGTTTGAGTATAGAACTCCACCGCGTTCTTTCCATACCTCCCAAAATTCCTCACCAGTCTCAGTGCTTTGCGCCCTTATAGATATGACGCGCTTTATAAAACTAACCTACACGCAAAATCAAACACTGAGGCACTTTCATGTGGAGCCCAGTGAAATTGCACAATTCAAAATAAACAACGTTACTCCTACGCTCCAAGCTTGCTAAGGCAGTAATGGTGAGCCTACGCAGCGTGCTGGGCAAAACCATTCCGAAGGTGGCATTTTAAACCCCCCGCATGTTGGACTGCAATGCATATCACCCACATAATGAGTGCCGCGGCGCGGCGCCCCTGGCTGCTCATCACGGCGCACACTTAGGGAACCGCAGTACTATACACACTTAATATGCAGCACTCCAGCCTGACCCTCGAGTTTCTTCAAGTTCCCGCCGGGCCGCCGCGCTGCCTGCGACGACCCGGAAGCGGTTGGGCAGCCGGCCAATCGCAGCGCGGCCCCAACCGGAAGTCCCGCCCCCATCGCGGCGCGAGAGAAAAGCCACTGTCCGAGGAGCCCCGAGGGCTCCTGATCGAGTCCGGGTCCCGAGATGGGGGACCGGGTGAAGAGCGGCCAGGCGCATGGGGAAGGCGGGGCTCTCAGGTGGTGAGAGAGCCCCGCAAAGCGCTACCGCCGCCCGAGAGCCAGAACCGCTGCCGAGCACCGCCAGAACAGGTGAGTGTGTTGAGGGAGAGGAGGGGTGAGTGGGGGTGGGGTGTGCGCGTGTGTCTGTTGTAGTGTGTCTGTGCGTGCGTGTGTCTGTGCGTGCGTGTGTCTGTCTGGGCGTGTGTCTGTTTAAGGGGGGGTGCGTGTGTGTGTGTATGTGCGCATGCGTGCGTGAGCCTTTCTTTAAGGGGGGTGCGTGTGTGTGTATGCAGTGTGTGTATATGCGCATGCGTGCGGGAGCCTTTCTGTGCATGGGAATATCAGGCACGGCGACGCGACGTGCGCGCTCATGAGCTACAATCTCCAGGAGGACAAGCTCGTCACAGTCTGCAGTCCACATTACCCGGAAAGTGGCAACATTAGTTGTCTTCCTAGACAGCAAAGCTTCGCTTTGCTTTCGTCTAGGCGAGACCTAAAAAGGGCATCAAGTTCCCAGTGATTGGAAAAAGATAAAGAACTGGTGAGGCAACAGTTAATACTCCTAAAACTAGAGACTCTCAAGGCCCCGAGTCTATTGTTTCCTTACACCATGATGAGGCAACACGAATGAATGTGGAACGCTCTCCTGCAATTGGAAATGTGCAATCTTCGACCCAGATTTTGACTGAGTCAGTCAAGGATTTTGTGGGAAAGGCCTTTAGGTCCATTACAATAGAGGATTCTGCAAATGAGTGTCCTGCTGCCTCCTCGGTAAGAGGGCCCTTGGAGACATTTGGGGGCCCATTAGGATGGCGGGTGGATTGCCCCCGCCAGGCTGGTGGTAGCCACTGCCGGCCTGGCGGGGGCAATCCGCCCGCCATCCTAACCAGAATGATCCCCCGCCATATTAGCATGGCTGGGGGGTCCGCGGCAGACGGAAAGACCGTCCGCCGCTTTTCCGCCCGGTCGCCTTGTGACCGGGGCGGAAAAGGTTTAATATGGTGGCGGTGTCTATCAGACACCACCAGCCATATTAGTATGGGCTGCAACAGATGCCTTTTCCGTGGCGGCAAGCGGTCTTCACTTTGGGGGCCCCCTGCGGGCCCCCGGAGTGAAGGCGAGGTGGGGGGTGCACATGGGGGGGTACCTGTGGTACCCCCCCAGCATGCATACACAAAGCGGCAGGCACCGCGCGGTGCCTGCCGCCTTGTGTATGCAAATGCATACATGCATTTTTAGCAATGTTGTAGGCGGTGCTAAGAGCACCGCCCGCCACATGTTAAAAATGCAGGATGCGCCCGCCACTGTGGCGGGCGCATCCTAATACCCCCCACAGGACCCCCGCCCTTATGGCGGGCAGTCCCAAGTACCATGAGGATGGCGGGCCTGCAAAGTCCGCCCGCCATCCTAATGGCCCCCTTGATATCCAGAAAAAGGAGGCTTTGAATTTGATCAGAAATATTAAAGCAATGCACCCACGTCTTTGCACCTCTCCCTGTTTGTTTCACCCCTCTGAGCTGTGCATTGTGTGCCCTGAAGAGGGGTCTACGGTAGTGGGAGATTCAGTGGAGAGTAAAAGTAATAGGAAAGGAAGGACCTGTTAACGGTCAGACCCAGGGCATGTTGGCAGGTATGCCTGACATGTCTGGTGGGTTCCCGCACTGTGAGACTCAAGGGACATTGGCCTCTTCAGCAGCGAATATTGACGCCTGATTGATTGGTCGTTCACCGATGTTGGATGTGCTCCTTCTAATGTAGAAAACACTGCATGGTCTTTTAGAATGAATTCCCCCTAGCTACAAATGAGTCTCTGAAATCTGAGGCTGGTATTCTTAAGGAGATTCTGTGTGAGGTAACATCTTTTAATTCCTGTATGCCAACGCTTGTGAGGCCGATAGCCCCGCAAACGTCGAAGTTCGGTGATGAGGTACCGGAGCAAGGGGGGGACCAGAGAAACACCACTGAGTATGTCTGAAGAAGTTGTATACAAGTCTGTGAGAGGAACGCCTACTCAGTGGCGGGAGCTCAACAGCAATGATTACAAAGTGATGGTCATCAAGTTCATTCAAATTATGATCCAATGATTCCAATATAATCCACTAGTTTTCAAATTCCAAATATTTATTTATTCTTTCTTCTCAGTGATCTGTTCATAAACGATGAGTAATATTCCATTCAATGATGATTTTCCATAATCAAATCAAAAATCCAATGCATTTTGGGTAAATAACGCGACCCTTCATCAGGGGTCCTCTCTCAAAATTTGGATCTAGCTTCAGCCAGCAGCGCGGGCCGCGGTTGCAAGCTGTGTCTGAAGAAGACCTATGCTAGTGAGAAGATGGAATCATGGGTTGGCCTGGGATCTGCGCTTTGATCATTTGAATGCGAGAAAATGTAGGGGTAAGGTGAAAAAGCTAATAAATCTCCCTCAGAAGCCTAGGCTAGTGGTAGATCAAGATATTGTCTCAATATGCAAAGAATCAATGAGAGAAAAGGAGAGCATGCTTAGGGGAAAAGGGTGTTATATAAAGAGCTGAGGTTACTGCAAAGGAGCTCACTGCTAAATTTCAGTCAGGACCTAGGTCCCTAAGCAAAGGATGTAGTATTCGAGGCATTAAGAAGGGAATTAAGGGCCCCAAAGGAACTGGGAATGTGGATCGTATATCCGTGGAAATCCCTCCCCATACATAGATAGGAGCCCTGAGACAATGAAGTACCAAGACTTCCCGTCTACTAGACACTTAGACTTAGAAGTTGCCCATAGTCAGGCCCAAACCCCTCGTAGGAACCCAAGAGTAAAGTCATTGTATATGGATGCGACCAAGAAGGGAAAAAAAGCAAGCAAATGGAAGCCGTTAATTAGGTCAAATGTGTTAAGAGCTTTCTCAGCTTGTAAGGCGTTGGGGGTATTAAACAACAAGGGATATAGAGCAGTAGCCTTTAGGGAGACCAAAGTAGGAAGAGAGATTATAAAAGTTAGTTTTCAGTTCCTCATTTTTGTGAGCTTAGTATCGGAGGCTAGTGGGGAGCTCAATAAACTCGATCTAAGAATTGTGCCCACATCAGAGGTTGAAACCCACCGCCTAGAGTGTCCTCTATTGGCTAATCATGTAGGCCTCAACTCGGTGCAACTAAATATGGTAATTGGACCGGAAATAATCCTGCCTCCTCCTGCTTGGTGGGTTAAACAGGGGTTCCTTTGAGGTAAATGTCCCATCCTTCTCAAGACAAGTAATGTTAGAACCATTCTCACTTCGCAATAGGTTTTCGAGTCTAAGCATTGATAGAGAGAATGTCGAATCATGGGGCAGGGGGGAGCGGACTAGGTAGATGCCTCACCCACCACCTGGAAGCACCTTCCCAAAGTGCTTAGCAACAACAATCGATGAACGATATTTTTCCCAACTGACGCAATTCCAAGTGTCTAATGACCTGGACTTTGGGGAAGTCGCAGGCCCGAAAATCCTAGAATGGTACTCAAAAATCATAGCAGAGGTAGAAAAGCGGTTGACCCCTATAGATGGATGTGTAACCATGAAACTAAAAAGGATAATCCTAGCCAGCCCCTAAATCAGCCTTGGTTTGATAAAGCGTGCTAAAACGTTAGGAAGAAGTTGAGGAAAGCAGGGAGGATGAGGCACTTGAAGGAGACTTCTAGTGAAAGATGGGGTTTTGCTTACAGGAAAAGGAGTATGATGCCCTGATTAGTGCTTAAAAGCAGGTATTGTATCAATCTAACTGGTACCTTATGAATAGTACCCTCCAGGATAAAGATATGGTTAAATTTGTGAAGTTAGTCGCGAGGGGGTGTAGTAACTTGAAACCAATCCCCCTCCCTAAGAAGTACAGTCGCAGAAACTGATTAGGTTGCCTACTTAAGTAATATCTGTAAGGAGAGGGAGACAACTGCAAGAGAAACCTGGCCCTGATTGGAAGAGAGTCATTGAAATCCTTCTCCCTAAAACTAACTAAGATGGCGGGCCGGACAGCCTGCCTGCAATTGTAATAAAGTCAAACCCTATGTGGTGAGCAACCTTCTTCCCCAAAGGTTTTGTAGCAATAACAAAGTCTGGTGTATTCCCGCCAGGCTGCAAGAGGGCAATAATTAAACCGATACACAAAAAAGGGAGACGGATGTTCCGAGTAATTTCCGCTTGATAAGCCTCCTTGACGCTGGTGCTAAATTGTACTCAAAGGTAATGCTAATTTCCCTTCAGAATTGGATTGCCTAGAATGATATGGACCCAATCGAACATGGCCGCTTCAAGCAAGAGCATTCTATGGCCGATCATTGTTTCAGCTTGTGGGCCAATGGGCCAAACGGTGATGGAAACATCAGGGAATTTGTTTTGCCGTTTCGTCGACTTTAGCTCAGACTTTGGCCTTGCGGATCAAAGTATCAAGTGGGACAAGCTACTGCAACTGAAAATATCCTCCAGTTTACTTGCAGTCCCACAGGAATTGCAATCATAGATGTGGGCCCAGGTAGAGCTTGATTTAAATAGGGCCCTGTTGAGTGTGGCTCAATGGTTAGAGCGGCAGACCCTGATGCAGAGGTCTGGCCCGGGACCAGGGTTCAATTCCCTGCCTCGGCGGGTCTTGGGCTCAAAATTCCATGGACCTGAGAATTCTCGCCTCGGTGCCTATTCCAATCATGGAGTCCCACTCTGCAACTCTGGGCAATAGCTTGCTTAATCTCCACAACGGCCCCCACAACGCTAAGGATGCCTGGCCTCCACCTTGGGGGTGCCCAGGAGTGGACGCCTCACAGGAAAAGCCAGGATGGATTCCACAGCGGTATTCGTACAAGCGCCTTGAGACCCTTGCGGGTGAGTAGTGCTCTATACAAGTATCAATTTACATTTATACAACAGGCTAAGGCAGAGATGTATCCTGGAACCTAACCTGTTTTCCCTGTTCCTTGTCGACCTCCCTGGAGCACTTGCTTCAACCAACTTCTCTTTGTGAAAATAGGGGGGTAGCCATATATCATGCCTCCTTTATACAGATGATCTAACTATTTTGGAATTTGACCCCAGTAGGCTTACAAAGGAAATTTACTAGTTTTAGTAGTTATTGTGAAGATAATAAACTCAATGTAAATATGGAAAAAAACAAAATAATAGCCGTTCAAATGGTATCTGGGGTATAGGACGGTGGAGGTGGTAACCTCGTACAGATACTTAGGTATGATGTTTTCTAAAAAGCTGAACTTGGCTCTATACACAGATGTAGTGGAGAACGCTGGCTGTCTCAATGATAAGAGGACTATTATTCAAGAAGAGCTTTGGAGGCCCTACTTGCAGTCCCCTATTAACAGTTTACAATGCTCTGTTACCTGTTCAGTGTCTCTATGGGGCAAAATTACTGACCCTAAGTATTGAGGCAAACTGGAGGAAGTGCTAGGCCAAGTGCTTGCCAAAATTATTAGGCCTCCCAACAGGTGTGATTTGCCCGGCAATAAGACTGGAAGGGGATTTGCAGGCCAGGTCTGTAATTATTTGGCCTGCAAATCAACCCTCCAGTTTTGGGACAAACTGTGGTCTTCAGAGATTCTGAAGATATCAGCACTATGGAAATAAAATTGTTAGGAGTGAACTCAAATGGGCAGGACAGGTCAGAAATAGAATAGGGAAAATCTCTGCAGCCCTAAAAATTGAGAAATGTCAGCTGACTGAGGCCTCTCACCTATCGAAAGGTGAATTAAACGAGGCCTGCAGAAGAGTGTCTAGGCTCTGGGATGTGGAGTATGTAAGGGATAAGCCCTCAGCCAACTATATGTTGGAATCCTGGGAAAATCAGAGGGTGTTCCCATACATATCTACACTCCCAGAAGCTCGGCTTCGGCTATTAATATTAAAATTTCTGGTTGATCTGAATTTCCAGTACCAAAGGCCTGAACGTTTGATGCACTTTTGGATGCTGAGAATAACTGCAAGTGTGGGTAAAGGTTTCAAAATGTTAATGTTTTACTAGATTGTTTTTACTTCTTTAAGACTCGTTGTCTGATTTGAATACCCTTTTGTAAAAAAAACTATAATATAAAACATTGGAATGAAGCACTTACACTTTTGGTAAATATGACATTTTTAGATGTAGCATGCCTCTAAGCAAAAAAATGTTTAATAAGATTGGACTGATATTGCAATAATTGAAGTTTAAAGACAGGGGCTGAGTGCAAAAATGGATATATAGTGTTTCAAGTTCTTTTAAGACCAATTTTTAGCGTGGATCTCATGGGGAATAATAATAGGTCATGTGGAAGTGGATTGATTGGAGGAAGGTTTCAGATCATTTTTAAGGAACCATTTTAATGTGTTTTATTGTATTATTATTGTTTCAAAAGATAAGTGTCTATATATTAATAACATGTTGATTTAAAATTTGACTTTAAGATGAGGACTGGCCAAGCAGCCAATCTCTGTACATTGAAAGAAACCGCCATCATTGTGGTTTCCTTCAAGACACTGTCCATGTTGATGGCCATACATCATGCATTTAATATTTTTTGATTTTCAAAAACAAACTCCAAAAGTGGAAGTTTGGTATTGAAAAACAAACAATAATAATGACCACCACACCCTGGGATTTTTCTCCAAGGGTGTGGGTGGTAATTAGGGTGCATTATTTTATATTCTGTCCATCCCTCCAGGTTTTTCCTGGTGGTGACAGACAGGAAAAAAAACATCTGCCCGTTCAATCGAAATAGAGTGACTGGGTGATGGCATTACTCCGATGGTAATACTCTGCAAGGCTATCAGAGATATCTTTCCTATGATGGAAATTTGTCAACCGAAAGCTGACGATTCTCTTGAGACTAAAAAGGGTGTGCAGACTGTCAGTTTGAGGGACAGGGTTCTTTGTTGCAGTTGCAACAGCATACAATGCCTGGCAAACTCTAAATCACTCCTTTAGTATCTACCTTTAGATCAACTCCCCTTAGTTAGGTCTTTACTGTACAACCAAGCAACATTGAAGAGTCAAGTAGGGTTTGGGCATCAAGGCTGAAATTAGCATCTACCATCCAAATCAGTAAGAATGACAGGCAGCCTCACCGTTGGTGCTGCTGTGTGGTACATAATACCTCTGAGATCTAGAAAAAAACTCATATTGTTGCAGGCCAAGCCCTCCCTTAAACCAACACACCCTCATACTAGTGCCATATAAGCATGAGCGGATTTTGCGGATTGGCAATCCGCGAATTTTGCGGATTTGCGGATTCGCAATCCGCAAAATCCGCGAATTCCCGCGAATTTGCGGATTTTTTTTTTTTTGTGTTCGCCCGTGTTTCTGCCAGTTCGCGAGGGTTTTTACAATTTCGCAATTTGCGAACTTACCTGTCGGGTCGCAAGTTTTGCGAACTTGTTGTTTCTACGTGTCCAGCCTGTTTGGGACACTCTTCTTCATCACTGCCACTCTCTGTCACCACTGCCACTCTCTGACTACTCATGCCACCCTCTGGCCCACCCATGCCACCCTCTGTTTCATCACTACACCCTCTGGTTGTCCAGTGTACATTATTTTCGGCAAAGCAAAGCACACCTTCCCTGCCTCAAGTGACCTGAATTAATTTGGGGCTGATTAATGTGTCACAGAATATTTTTTTAGCTGGCACCTGCTTCCTTAGTGCGCCCTGATTAGTGATCTTTTGCACTTGCTAAGTGCTTTCATTGTTGCAAAATTAGTTACAACACCTGCCCTGCCCCAACTGACAATAATGAATTAGGGGCTGATTAATGGATTTTAACTTCCAGCCTGGCTCCTGCTTGTCTCCCTTAGCTGTAATTCAGGACCTTTGTGGCATATGTGTAACTATTCTGAGGTTCAGAGCAGGGTCACATAATAGTTTCAACTGGCAACTGAACTCTGGAGGGGCCCCTCAGGAAGCCCTACAGGAAATGGCTACTAATGATGTGCCTGAACTTTTGAACCTGGTAAGTAGTTACTTTCAGTTTTGCCAAGATCGTATTTCTGCAATTTCGCACTTATTCGCGGGGCGCGAACTCACGCTAACAGTGCGAGCAGCGCGAGCAAAATCCGCTGCTCGCGGATTTGCGGATTTTGCGGGAAATTCGCAAATCTCGCGGATTGCGGATTTCCCGAAAATCCGCAAAATCCGCGAGCGGAACGGATTTTCCGCCCACACCTAGTGCCATACCTGCTTCTCTGCTTCGAAGTGATCCAACACTAGCAACGTGGTCTCTTCGCCATCCACTGACAAGGTGCATTCACGGATCTCTAGATAGAGAAAGGACAAAAGTTAAAAGATTACAACATAATCACCATAGAAAATGCTTAGCAAAAGATGAAAAGGAAAAGTGATTGAGGAAATGAGGAATTGAGATATGAACCCATCTTGGGGAGCACGGCAGACATAGTCATGAAGGTCTATGGATCAGAGAGTAATGGGAACCATCTCAGGGTGAGTAGATCGAAAAAACTGAGGAGGAGATAGATTTAGATGGTCCAGGGCAAAACATAGAACCTGATTTAGAGTTTTGCAAATGGATTACTCCGGCACATGAGTGGTGGATATCCAATCCACCTTATTACAAGTGCTTTATAGCCTACAGCACTTGTAACGAGGCAGACGGGGTAATCCATCCATCAAAGCCCATACTCATCAGGAGGACTAAAATTGAGAACAGGAGGATCGGAGTTCATTTAGGATCGACTGGTACAGAGTGAAGAGGAGCACATCAGAGTGAAGGCATGCATGAAGAAATGCCTCGTGCAGGAGCCATGAGTTATTAAGGCCGACAAAGGGTTCACATACGCATCCAGGATCACCCTGGCCAATGAAGGGTTCATGCAAGGACATAGATCATAATGGTAAATAATGGTTCACCTGGGGTTCATGGATCATTGTAGCCAATGAAGGGCTCACACAGAGATCAGGGAAGGTAATTTGTTTCAGAACTATGGAATGCTCCCAAAGCACATGCGTACAACCCAGGATAAGGGGTTCCGGAAAGATAATTTGGCTATTTACAAAAACCATAACCAAAGAATAAAGAAACAAATCTCTGACAACAGAAACATTCAGACCCCAAAAGATACATTCTATGCTTCCAAACAGACAATAAACAAAAATTATAGAACTACTGGTACAGAATCTAACACAGAAATGGATCTCTCACCAACCATTGGCACAGAACCCAACACAAAAAGAAACCTCTCACCAACCATCGGTACAGAACTCAGCACAGAAAAGAAGCTCTCGCCAACCATTGGTACATAACCCACAACAGAAAGCAACCTCTTGCAGTAGCCATTAAGAGATGCCTAACTCCAAACAAACATCATACAGACACTATAGCAAACCACCATTGACTTATGAATGGTTACACAGCAGAGCAACATAAGCGAGCAAATGATCACTGCTAAGGTCTTCTTTCTTCTTTTTTATGATTATTATACCAGCCACTTTCCATCCGCACACAGGTATATAACAGCTAAACCTAATTTCAGCTTTAAGACCAAGGTAACCTTGAAACACGCTCTAGGTATAAGATCAATTCTCATTCATGAGGAATGGAAGTAATCATCTACCTGCCGTTTATGATGAAATATGACGCAAATAAATTATATAATACCAAAATGTCCCATACCTTTTGAACTGTGCCAGACAGCAACTTTCTATACAAAGACATAGCTTCATCACAGAGCACCTCATACGGAGCCCTTGACGCTCAGCCCTTAACCTAGGATACATCTGCACTTCCTTAAACATCACTAATTACTCTACCTTACCTGACCTAACATCTCCAGTCAACAGGTAGGAGACTATACCACCTCTAGAGATTGTCATACATCTTTCCAAAGACACTCTATGCCCTCCCTTCACCAAAGATTTTTTTACAATAGATGTTTAATCTCCCTCCACTCAACCCTCAAACCACTACCTTTACCCACCAACCGCCTGTAACAACCTACAAAGTCTGTAATACTCAAACAAATGTTCCCAGTGATGCCCTTCAGGGATTTCAAAGGAAGATGGGAAATGGGGGAGAAAGAATAGACTAGAAACAATACATCCAACGAGAGTGCAGAACACCAACCCTAAGCTAAGATGTTATCACGGCTCCGAGCACCTCCCAAAACCTTCAGGGAATTCACACACGAGCTATCCCACCAGGCAATGCCCTACGCCAGCTAACCCAGCTAGCACAAAGGCTAACTGGGTTAGATCTCTGGTCACACCCAATCATTTTACATTTCACAATACATCTAATTATCAGTCATGAATACTCAAATATTCTCCTACAGCGTACACTTAATACATCTCATGAGTAACACCAGAATACCTTAGTGAGAAAGTATCAAACCCAAATGGCGCTGCATAGCCATATCAATGACAGAAAGCCTGCCATACAAATACACACAACAGAACATATAGAAAAATTGATGGCTGGTAAAGGCCTCGCTCAGAGTTAATGAGCTCCAGAGGGCAATAATGGGGTTACCGCAGAACTACGAGTCATTAGTGGCCCATCAAGGTTTCACAAGTGGATCATTGGTCACCTGGGATCAATGAACGTTTTAGGCAAGGGCAAAGGGTCAGTGATGATTAAATGGTCGAAATAAAGATTAAATAAATAAAATATAGATTAACAAAGGATTATCACGTATGCCACTGTTCGCTGGTGGTCTATGAAGAATTCAGATAGAGATGGATGCCACTGGTGTCCCATGGTGTGTTCTAAATGAGATCCCTGAATCACAGTGGGCCAAAAATTATTTTTGTTTTTTTATTCAACAGAGTTTTATATAGCGCAAACTTGACCCAAAGGTATCGGGTATCAGAGTGCTTTACACCAGTACCAGTTGCGTTATATAAGGACACATTAATTTTTTTTGTTAGGCACGGGGAGACTATGTGATTTGCTGAGAATCACAGGATGTTGCACGTTCTTGCCGAGATTCGAAAACGGCTCCCCAGATTTGAGTTCGATCGCCCTAGCTGTTAGGCCACATTCTCTCCCTTATACCTGGCTTATACCTGTATCTGTAATCTATGCTCACTGACTCTTGACTTAGTCACTATGAAGTGAGGTGACATAGTGCTCCCTAACAGGGAGTCCTTAACTGAGGTCAAAGAAGAAGCACCTTCACATTGGTGTTTACCTACCCCCGGGCTGCTCCAGTGGCCCTTGGTCTGACATTCCGGCAACAATGCTGGCTAGACTGGTCTTCCCGACACCAGGGTCACCTAACAGGACCACTCGGAAGATGGCTTCAAACGGGCCTTCGGAGTCAGTGGAGTCAGAGGAGCAGCTGCAGGTGGGCCGTACTGGCTGTTTGATGGTGGGTCCGAGAGAAGTAGATTGTCCCAAAGGGCGGTGTCCTGTGGTGGTTCCTGCCTCTAAAAACCTGTGGTGAGAATGGTGGGATGACGGCAACGGTGTGCTGGCTCTTCTCCGTAGCGGGGGTAGGTGCCATTGCTCAGTGTTCAGCGTCATCCTCTGCAAGCATACAGATTGAGCTTTGTGTTAGTGTACCTAAGGAAAGTAATTCCATTCAAAGATATAAAATAGCATTTCAACAATGTTGTACCTAGAACAAGGATCACAGTACATAAGATCAACATATAGCTTGTGTGGGAAACATAAGTAGGGTGGATACGATTAATACATATGTTTGATGGACATTGCAAACATAAAGACTAAAAACATACAGAAACTATAAAATTCACATTATAAAGAAAAGAGCTGAGACAGAGTTTTGAAAGAGTTGAAATGGAAAATATTGTTATGTTTTTTGTCTCAAAGATGTGCAAATGTGACGTGAGTGCATATTAAAGGGCGGAAGCATGCGCACCACACGAACCTTTAATAGTAACAGCAAGGTTTAGTTTGTGGATCAGAGTTGTGTGGTATAAGCCTACATTTTGGCCACATGTGATCTTGGGATCTTATTTAGAACACACCATGGGGCACCAATGGTGTGTGTGAGTCAGGATATAGTAAACATTTGAGCTAATTTAGTGCTAATCCATTTATGGCTTTGAAGACAAAGGGGAGCAGTCCGATTTTTGCTGACGACCATCGAATCTGAGTGGTTAGGCAGCGTCTTACCATAATTTGTAGGGTTCTTATACCAAGGTTTAGTATCTTCTCTGGGGGTGGAAATAAGTAAAGGGGGAGACCACCTACTGGCCTATTTCTGTAATCTAGCTTTCTTAGGACAAGAGAAGAGAGTAGCGTTGCAGAAGTGTGGAAGAGGAAATGAGGACATATTCCGTGTATTTCACACACTTGATATCTATAGGCCACAGCGGTGGTACTTATGTAGGAGTCCAGGCCCATTGTGGTGTCCAGTGGTGGTGACTGATGATGATGTGTTGTGAATGTCTGAGGGAAACAGTAGAAGGATAGACAGGTGTGAAATATCCGAGTTGTTGGTAAGGTAGATGATGCAACTCTTAGATCAGTTGACCATGAGATCTTCCTGGATGTAGCCAAAGCATTTGACCGAGTATGGCACAGAAGACTGATCTACAAGGTAATTAAGCTTGAGTTTCCAAGATGCCTGGTAAACCTGCTGAATAGCTACCTGGCAGAACGCTCCTTGTATGTGGCGGTACAAGAGGAATGTTCAACAGTACGCCCGATTCTTGCTGGATTGCCTCCGGGATCAATTCTAGGACCATTTCCCTTTAATCTATTTACAAACAATATCCCCACGGAAATAAAGAAAACGGATTGTGGTCTTTACGCAGATGATGTTGCAGTCATCTCCCAATCTTTCAGCAAAGAGGGAGTGGCTAAGAACCTTGAAACATTGCTCAGTAGACTCTCTGGAGTCTGGATGGTACAGCGACTGGCAGATAACCCTTACCACAAGCAAAAGCACAGCAACATTATTCACCAGAAAGCAGGTCAAAAAGCATCCACAAATCCGCCTCTACCTAGGGGTGAAACTTGACTTCTCAGCTGGAGACACCACATTGAGAAGAATTGCCAGAAAGCATCAACCAAACTGGCTGCATTGAACCCACTTCTGAGACCTAAGTCGATGCCTATGCGGAGCAAGGTGTGCACCAATCAACGCCATTATTCAACCAACAATGACATATGCTTCACCAGTGTCGAGTGGCTGCCAGCCGAAGTATCAGGGGGCCCTGCAGACACTACAGAGCAAGGCCTTAGGGATAGCAGCAGATGCTCCTTGCTTCACAAGTACAGCAGACTTCCACCGAGATCTAGGTGTTGAGATGTTGGACAACCATCTCCATAAACGCAACAAGACATTCTACAAAGGATTAGATCAAAAGGAAAACCCACTGATTAAGAAACTTGCTGACATTTCTGCAAACCCTTTTGACCGCTATCCACAGCACATCACAGTGTTGACTGTGTGAGCTAACTTCACATGTGAAAAAGTGTCACAGATCAATAAGAAACAAAATGGCGACTTAAAATCCAAAATGAACGTGGCCTAATGAGGCTACTGCCTCGGTATCCAAAACACACCACTGTCAGAAGGCAGAGAAGATGACAGTTGGCCACATATCAGGTTGGTGGCTCTGAAAAGCCGGTAGGGTTGGGAAAGGGCCAGTCACACATCAGCTGGACTCTTCTTAAGGCCCATCGGCCTGGGTCACTGTCTATACCATGTCAAGCTGAAACCATTTAAAAGCAAGTAAGGCTGGGCCACAGTTAATTACGTCAGGCTGCCTCTTAAAATGCTATTGCAGCTATGGCACAACCAGTGGCGTGTCTGGTCGATGCCCTGAATAGCTGCCAGTGCTGGTGCTGGCAGGTTGGTGTCTCTGAAAAGTCCAGTAGTGCTGGGGCAGACACAGCGACACGCCTGGCCAATGCCCAGGAGAAACACCCAGAGGCCTTGGGTGCAGAATAAATTAATATTTCGGACTTGGTAAAACGATCACCCCTGAGAAGGGTAACAGACATGACATTACTGGGCCACCAGACGAGCTGTAAAAACCCATCTTTTTCCTTCTGTTTCTTAGGTTTTTGCCTTTGTTCATTTGATTTTCTGAGGTCTGTTGTGTTGTGTCTTTTATCTGTCCAAAGCGCCGGGACGCCCCTTTGCTGGGGCAGCTGTGCGCTATACAAATGTGGATAACATAACATAACCTGCAGGACAGGGTTGAAATAGAAACAAAACCACCCTGCTGGAGTGTGGCAGGGGTGAGTGGATGTGCAGAGCAATCTCTGATGCCAGAGGCTAGGACGGGTGGGAACAGCATAGCGCACCCTGTTGGCAGAGGCAAGGATTGGTGGGTATGGCAACACGAATCCTGCTGCAGTCCTCCTTAGGGATTGGAGGGCACTGCACCACAGGTACTTCTGCAGCCCGCCGCAGGGATTGGTGGGCATGGCACCACATGTCCTGCTGCAGTCCTCCGCGGGGATTGGTGGGCATGGCACCACAAGTCTTGCCATGAGAGGCAGCAATAGGTAGGGCAGAGTCCTCTGTAGATGTGGCTCTTGGCCCCCTACTGGCAGAGGTGGTGATGGTTGTACTCTGCAGTGACCCCAGCGGTGAGTATGCCCGCTCTACTCCCTGTTAAAAAGCGATGGGATTGCTGGGGAGGTTCAGCTTATTTTTGCATTTTTATATAGCGCAAACTTCACCCAGAGGTGTAAGAGCGCTTTACAATAGAGCAAAGTTAAGTACATAAGGAATGATAGTACATGGAAGTAGGTAAAACTACTTATAGGTACTCGCGGTGAAAGTTACAGATTAACAAATTACAGATACATTCAAGATTACACAATGCGACAAGCAAAATTCACCCCTCGCCATTACTGTGAGGTGCGGAGTGTGACCCCTCAGAGCGACCCCTGCTGGGCGTGGAAGAAATGTGACCGACACAATGCCCTCTGCGGGAGTGGCAAGGGTTACTTGTGACAGAAACCTCCCTTCAGGGACACGGATCCCTGCTCCCTGGCCTGGTTGTACCCCCTCCCCTGTGTCCGCAGAGGGTGGGACGCGGTGACTTACCACGTGGCCCGGTAGGTGAGATATGTTCTTTCCACCTTGACAGGTCAGTATCCCATTTCATGATCTCACATGTAACCCTACCTGTGCCGCTGCCATGGCAACGGGGAAGCTTCCAAAACACTAAAAAATTCAAAAGTTCGCTAATGACGCGGACATTCTCCTAAGAGCAGGAGACAGGTGCACCAAAGGACCAATAACACAGTTAATATTGAAAAATAGCGTGTACTATCTGTGTGCCCTGAAGCAACTATCAGAGGCATGTAGCACTTTGAAAAATGCATATGAGAGGTAAACAGAAACAACAAACAAATGACAACTGCAACATTAACACTAACAGATCATTGTGTTGCTATTTTTACAGAATATAAAATGGTGTGAAATTCAAAATCTCACTCAAGTTTTGGGTTTGCAGTTACAATGTTTCCCATTCTTCTGGGGGAAATTTCAGTTGTCCATTTGCAAATGGTTTTCAATGGTTCAGCTTGGGGGTGAGCAAGAAAAAAATCGATTGGGTAATTAAAAAGATATAATCAATAAACACTATCAGATACCGACAGCCAGCCACGAGGCGAATGAAAAAAAAGTAACCATCAGACGTCAATAACCGGCCACAATCAGCAGCTGAAACCAGGCTAACCCCTGATTCAATTCATCAGATGCCCAAAGCCTTGTCTGCCACTAAACGGCCCAGTGGCAACCATTTGTAACTGGTAATTTCCTTGAAAGGAAAGAGCTTGTCTGATTATTGTATTTAAAATGTGTAACCTTGATTTGGGCCGAGTTGCTATTTGGCACTTGGCTGCAATGTCTAATTTCGATGTCGTCAGCCCAAGGTATGTCCTGTAGCCAAAGTTTTACATCACTTTTTGGAAGAGGAAAAGGACAGATTCCCTGGATGAAGTCAGAGGCACAGCTATCATTGGTGCAGCAGGTGCAGTGGCACCGGGGCCCATTGAACCTGGATGATATCTGTTTCTGCCACCCCAAGCGCAGTCTAAAGGGACATGTTCCTTGCTTTCCCCAGGGCCTGCGGCCTCCTTGCCGCGCTAGTGCAGGGAGTCATCATCCCCTTGCACACTCACTCACCTCGGGCGCTGCCAGGGTGTCTCCAAGACTTCACCCCTTCCGACGCCTCTCTGCTGCTGCTGTCTCACTGCACAGTCCGCCTGGAAGGCCCGTCTGCTGTAGCAGTCTGCACGCAAGGCCCCTCGGTTTTCAGTCTGTCCTGGAGGCAGTATCCTCGGTAGCTTCAGCGCCTCGTAAGAGGTATGAAGCGCTATACAAATGCAATATCCCCGCGACCTTTACTATGGAACGGATGTCTCTTCGCGCTTGTGTAATCTCGCTAAAATTGTGTTTTCGGATGGTCTCTTTTCTCAGGGGTCTCTCTCTGTGTCCGGGGTCTGCAGCCTCTTTGGTGCAGTCTCGGTAAAAAAAAGTCTCGTTCGTAGCTGCTAGCGTCCTCCCTGGTTCAGGCGGCCTCCGCCCCCCGCAGCAGTCTCAAGAACACTCTCTTTGGCGTCGCCATATTTTAGAGTTCTTTCCTCCCTCTCCGAGTGTCTGTTCTCCTAGATACTGCGCATCTTTGCCCCAAGAGGCTGTTCCATGATGTCTCATGAGGTCTCTTTCTCAGGGCCCACTCTCATCTCTCGGGCTCTAGATACGTTCTGTCACCATGGCTGTCCTTAGTGGTTTATGCTCACGGTGATGTCTCTTTTCTGTTGTAGTGTCTTGAATGGAATATGGCGTCTTCACAGGCTTCTCATGGGGGGGGGGGGGCTTTTCTCAGGGTCTGTTCTCTGAGATATATGCTGTCTCTTCTCCCATGCTCTAGTCACTCTCTGGTGCACTTTCTACGGATGGAATGTCCCTTTCCTCTCTGTCTCTTCTTCCAGGCCCAGCTTGGGAGCAGCTCTTTTGTTCCTGAAGCACCCAGCGGTACACTATATTTGTTGAGAGATGTCTCTTTTCTCAGGGCCTGTTTCCCCAGTTTCTGGATCTCTCTTCTCCTAGTCTAATCCCTAGGTGCTCGTCTGCTTCACGTGCACTCTCCAGTGGTCTCTGCTTGTGAAAGGGAGTCTCTTTTCTCAGCTCTGTTTCCCCATATTCTGGGTGTCTCTTCTTCCAGTCTCTAGCGGGTTTTCTGTCCCGGGTACTTCTCACTCTTTGGAGCTGTCTTTGGGGGGCTGTCTCTTTTGCCCGTTCTGCTTACCCAACTCGGTCCCGAGTGTCAGATGTTCTAGCCCAGTGGTTTTTCTGTTCCAGATATATATACATCCTTACTTCTTTACCTCTGTCTCCGGAGGGGCGTCTCTTTTCTCAGGATCTCACGTTGCCTTGTGTTGGGTGTCTCGGGGCACAGCCAGAGTTCTTCTGTCTCTTTTCCTCTGCATCTCTCACTCTGATCTGTTTTACTCTGTGTCCCAGGCAGAGACGTGCAGCCCCCAGAGGAGAGGCCCCGCCCCCACCGGGAACACGACACCCCCGCGAGTCGATAAACTACGCCCGCCCGCCCCACAAACTCTGCGCAGCATCATTCAGTCCGGGTACCAGCCTGGGGCGGGGGCTAGGGATACCCTACCACATGACCCTGCTTCTGGCAGAATCACACTTTGACTCGGAGTGCACTGTCCAAAACACCACAACTGGGTGAGAAGAAACATATCATGTTACAATTTAAGAAGTTTGTAACTTTGGACGTTGCAACATATTGCAGATTCGTGTTCAGCCCGAGGTCCACGCCTTTGCTGCAAGTCGAGTCTGCCTGTAACAAGAAGTGTGAGAAGCTACGAGCATCTTTTGTGAACCTGGGGTCAGCTGACCCCTAAGGGTGCAGTTTTGAATTCCACAATAATATGTGAAGAAAGAAGGACACTGTCCCACAGTGCCCGCTCTCTGCGGAGACTGTCCAGAGCCCAGTTAGGACTGGGAGGAGCTGTCCGATGTAAGTATTGGGGCAGTACGGAGGCGTGCTGGGCTGTCCCAGTGCGGGGCAGCCCGGCTGGGAAGAGTTGGTCATGTTTCCCCACAGTTATTGCCAGAGACGTTTAAGGCATGGGCAAAGTGGGCTCTGGCCCAGGGCCCCAGCCTTTTAGGGGGCCCCCTGATAGAGCCAGATCTGTCCTGATGACCTTGAGTTTTTATTGGACAATATGTTGTAAAAAGCATTTTCCTTTAAATAATTTTTAATGTGGGTAATATGTGAGAGTCTATTACAGACATTTTGCAGACAAAAGTTTTGTTTATGTTTCAAGAAACATCCATAATAAACGTTTCTCTTAGATCAATACTAGACCTGACTTATGAGTAATGGGAGGGGGGTCACAGAGATTTTCTTTTTAGTAATATTGATGAGCTGCTGCTGTGTTACAATACTGACAGAACACATCACTATTCCTGAGTATTAGATGTAAATACATTTAGAATTCGGACAAATGTGCGTGTGCAGTGCACTGTCAGTGACCTGGCTAAAAAGTAATGAAAGAGCTGAAATTAAATCGTAAAATCAAAGTGTTCCGAATAGAGCCCCAACATACGTTTAGCCCAGGGCCCCCAAAATCCTTAAAACGTCCCTGGTTATTGCGGCCAGACCTGCTCGATTTCCTAAACCCCGCAGAGAAACCGTGACCTTTTCAGACAAAAGAAAACCTGGAAGGTGTTTCTCGCCCTCTTCACCGAGCTGTGCTTCTATGATAGCACGGACGGCAGTGTCAGCAGCACTGCATTCAATGGCGGGTACTGATCGGTACTGCCTGCCTGCACCTGTTTACTTCAGAGTAGAGTCTCTGCACTTCTAAGCACTATAACAATACATTTATGGGGGAGTGCCTACACCTATTACAGTAGAGTACCCACACTTCTGAGCACTGCCTCAATACATTTATGGGAGAATACCTGCACCTATTAGAGCTGAGTAGGGAACCTGCACTTCTCAGTACGACTGCAATACATTTATGGGAGAGTACCTACAACTGCTAGAGTAGAGTACCTGCACCTAGTAGAGTAGAGTATCTGCACCTACAAGAGTAGAAAACCTGCACTTAACAGCACGACTGCAATACATTTAATGGAAAAGTACTAGCACCTACCAGAGTAGAGTACATACTAGAGTAGAGTACCCATACTTCCGGGCACTGCGACAAAACATTTATAGGAGAGTACCTGCACATACTAGAGCAGAGTACCCACACTTCTGAACACTGCTACAATACATTTATGGGGGAGTACCTGCACCTATTACAGTAGAGTAGAGTACCTACACCTACTAGAGTAGAGTACCCACACTTCTGAACACTGCTACAATACATTATGGGAGAGTACCTGCACCTACTAGAGTAGAGTACCTACACCTACTAGAGTAGAGTACATACTAGAATAGAGTACCCATACTTCCGGGCACTGCGACAAAACATTTATAGGAGAGTACCTACACCTACTAGAGTAGAGTACCCACACTTCTGAACACTGCTACAATACATTTATGGGGGAGTACCTGCACCTATTACAGTAGAGTAGAGTACCTGCACATACTAGAGCAGAGTACCCACACTTCTGAACACTGCTACAATACATTTATGGGGGAGTACCTGCACCTATTACAGTAGAGTAGAGTGCCTGCACCTACTAGAGTAGAGTACCCACACTTCTGAGCACTGCTACAATACATTTATGGGGGAGTACCTGCACCTATTACAGTAGAGTAGAGTACCTGCACCTACTAGAGTAGAGTACCCACACTTCTGAGCACTGCTACAATACATTTATGGGGGAGTACCTGCACCTATTACAGTAGAGTAGAGTACCTGCACATACTAGAGCAGAGTACCCACACTTCTGAACACTGCTACAATACATTTATGGGGGAGTACCTGCACCTATTACAGTAGAGTAGAGTACCTGCACATACTAGAGCAGAGTACCCACACTTCTGAACACTGCTACAATACATTTATGGGGGAGTACCTGCACCTATTACAGTAGAGTAGAGTACCTGCACATACTAGAGCAGAGTACCCACACTTCTGAACACTGCTACAATACATTTATGGGGGAGTACCTGCACCTATTACAGTAGAGTAGAGTACCTGCACATACTAGAGCAGAGTACCCACACTTCTGAACACTGCTACAATACATTTATGGGGGAGTACCTGCACCTATTACAGTAGAGTAGAGTACCTGCACATACTAGAGCAGAGTACCCACACTTCTGAACACTGCTACAATACATTTATGGGGGAGTACCTGCACATATTACAGTAGAGTAGAGTACTTACACCTACTAGAGTAGAGTACCCACACTTCTGAACACTGCTACAATACATTATGGGAGAGTACCTGCACCTACTAGAGTAGAGTACCTACACCTACTAGAGTAGAGTACATACTAGAATAGAGTACCCATACTTCCGGGCACTGCGACAAAACATTTATAGGAGAGTACCTACACCTACTAGAGTAGAGTACCCACACTTCTGAACACTGCTACAATACATTTATGGGAGAGTACCTGCACCTATTACAGTAGAGTAGAGTACCTGCACATACTAGAGCAGAGTACCCACACTTCTGAACACTGCTACAATACATTTATGGGGGAGTACCTGCACCTATTACAGTAGAGTAGAGTGCCTGCACCTACTAGAGTAGAGTACCCACACTTCTGAGCACTGCTACAATACATTTATGGGGGAGTACCTGCACCTATTACAGTAGAGTAGAGTACCTGCACCTACTAGAGTAGAGTACCCACACTTCTGAGCACTGCTACAATACATTTATGGGGGAGTACCTGCACCTATTACAGTAGAGTAGAGTACCTGCACATACTAGAGCAGAGTACCCACACTTCTGAACACTGCTACAATACATTTATGGGGGAGTACCTGCACCTATTACAGTAGAGTAGAGTACCTGCACATACTAGAGCAGAGTACCCACACTTCTGAACACTGCTACAATACATTTATGGGGGAGTACCTGCACCTATTACAGTAGAGTAGAGTACCTGCACATACTAGAGCAGAGTACCCACACTTCTGAACACTGCTACAATACATTTATGGGGGAGTACCTGCACCTATTACAGTAGAGTAGAGTACCTGCACATACTAGAGCAGAGTACCCACACTTCTGAACACTGCTACAATACATTTATGGGGGAGTACCTGCACCTATTACAGTAGAGTAGAGTACCTGCACATACTAGAGCAGAGTACCCACACTTCTGAACACTGCTACAATACATTTATGGGGGAGTACCTGCACCTATTACAGTAGAGTAGAGTACTTACACCTACTAGAGTAGAGTACCCACACTTGTGAACATTGCTACAATACATTTATGGCAGAGTACAATCAAAAAAGGGAACAATGGTGAGGGCGCCACTCAGCATGCACCACGGAGTAGTCCACAAAATAAGTTCTAATTCCGTTAATATCCTTGGTTGATTTGGCGCTCTTCTTCCTTAGGTCCAATACATTTAAGGGAGAGTACCCGCACCTACTAGAGCAGAGTAGAGAACCCGCACTTCTCAACACTGCTCCAATATATTTAATGGGACCTGCACCTAACAGAGTAAAGTATAGAACCTCCACCAACTAAAGTAAACTAGAGTAGCTGCACTTTTCAGAACAGCTACAATATATTTAAAGAGCATGTACCAGCACCCAATAGAGAAGAGTAGAGTACTCACACTTCTCAGCACTGCTACTAAGTATTTAATGGGAGAGTACCTGCACCTACTAGAGAAGAGTACATTACCTGCACTTCTACAATACATTTAATGGGAGAGTACCTTTACCTTCAAGAGTAGAGTACCTGCACCTACCAGAGAAGAGTAGAGTGCCTGCACTTCTATAATACATTTAATGGAAGATCGCTTGCACCAACTTGAGAAGATGACCTGCACTTCTCGGCATTGCCACAATAAATTTAATAGGAGAGTGCTTTCACCTACAAGAGTAGAGTACCTGCACCTACTAGAGAAGAGTAGAGTACCTGCACCTACTAGAGAAGAGTAGAGTACCTGCACTTCTACAATACATTTAATGGAAGATTACCAGAACCTACCAGAGTTGAGTACCCACACGTCTGAACACTGCTGTAATATATTTAATGGGAAAGTACCCACATAGAGTAGAGTACCCACATTCCTGAGCACTGATTAAATATATTTATGGAGAGTACCTGCACCTACTAGAGTACCCACACTTCTGAGCACTGCTACAATACATTCATGAGAGAGTACCTGCACCTATTACAGTAGAGTAGAGTACTTACACCTACTAGAGTAGAGTACCCACACTTCTGAGCACTGCTACAATACATATATGGGAGAGTACATGCAACTATTGGAGTAGAGTACCTACACCTACCAGAGTAGAGTACCCACGCGTCTGAGCACTGCTATAATATATTTAATGGGAAAGCACCTGCATAGAGTAGAGTACCTTGAGTTTTTATTGGACAATATGTTGTAAAAAGCATTTTCCTTTAAATAATTTTTAATGTGGGTAATATGTGAGAGTCTATTACAGACATTTTGCAGACAAAAGTTTTGTTTATGTTTCAAGAAACATCCATAATAAACGTTTCTCTTAGATCAATACTAGACCTGACTTATGAGTAATGGGAGGGGGGTCACAGAGATTTTCTTTTTAGTAATATTGATGAGCTGCTGCTGTGTTACAATACTGACAGAACACATCACTATTCCTGAGTATTAGATGTAAATACATTTAGAATTCGGACAAATGTGCGTGTGCAGTGCACTGTCAGTGACCTGGCTAAAAAGTAATGAAAGAGCTGAAATTAAATCGTAAAATCAAAGTGTTCCGAATAGAGCCCCAACATACGTTTAGCCCAGGGCCCCCAAAATCCTTAAAACGTCCCTGGTTATTGCGGCCAGACCTGCTCGATTTCCTAAACCCCGCAGAGAAACCGTGACCTTTTCAGACAAAAGAAAACCTGGAAGGTGTTTCTCGCCCTCTTCACCGAGCTGTGCTTCTATGATAGCACGGACGGCAGTGTCAGCAGCACTGCATTCAATGGCGGGTACTGATCGGTACTGCCTGCCTGCACCTGTTTACTTCAGAGTAGAGTCTCTGCACTTCTAAGCACTATAACAATACATTTATGGGGGAGTGCCTACACCTATTACAGTAGAGTACCCACACTTCTGAGCACTGCCTCAATACATTTATGGGAGAATACCTGCACCTATTAGAGCTGAGTAGGGAACCTGCACTTCTCAGTACGACTGCAATACATTTATGGGAGAGTACCTACAACTGCTAGAGTAGAGTACCTGCACCTAGTAGAGTAGAGTATCTGCACCTACAAGAGTAGAAAACCTGCACTTAACAGCACGACTGCAATACATTTAATGGAAAAGTACTAGCACCTACCAGAGTAGAGTACATACTAGAGTAGAGTACCCATACTTCCGGGCACTGCGACAAAACATTTATAGGAGAGTACCTGCACATACTAGAGCAGAGTACCCACACTTCTGAACACTGCTACAATACATTTTTGGTTGCAAATAATAAAAGCATACAATAAAATGATCATACATAAAAACATACAATAAAAATACCGTACCTAAATACATAAGTACAATAAAAAACATGATATTTACAAGTTAAAAAATATATGCCCCACCTCATCTTTTACAAGGAAACAGAAAAGGGCATATACATAACAACTAATTAATCTTTAGTTAATAAGATTCACAACAACAGAATGAATCCATTAAAGTTAAAAATGACATTACATGTTTGTGTTAAATTTCAGAACTGGTCTCTGTGCAGTATTAATCTAAGTTCCTACGATGGCGAACAATACATTTAAGAAAGCTAACTACTATAAATACCAACTGCTCTCCCTCGAACATCTGTAAAAAAAGTAAAGCTGGGCGACATTGTCTATAACCAATACGCCTCAGGAACGGAATAAGCCATTTTTTCCTGGGTTCAGTATAAAATTTACAGAAAAGAATGGTGTGCAGAGTCGATTGCAAAGAAGTGTCATCACAGGAACAGCAAGAAAGTACTTTAGCCCAGTTGTTTTGCGCTGGAAATGCAACCATTCGATGGCAGAAGTTCATCCTAAATCTTACCAGAAGATAACGCTCGTAACTCGTGGTGTTAAAAGTGAGGTACGGCTGTATAGTGGATACCAATTGTATCATTAAACTGTGGGTAACAGAAGGTTTGGTGGCTTCACTCATCAGTCTCAGCTCCTCAAGATGGGCGAGACATTTCTTTTTTAAGGCCTTCCTCGAGACCTCACGTATTGATATGGGATTATGATAATATTTATCCCAACCCAAGTCGTGAAAAAACCTCGCAATGTACCACAACCACCTAGACCTACAAGCATTGTCCATGGTTAGACAGTCGGATAGAATAGACTGGGTAAGGGTTGCTTTATCCGAAGTCCAAATCGTGCGCCATAATAAAAGTGGTTTAACTTTGGCTAGGTCCGTCACATATACAAGACCTAGCTCAGTGTGACAGGCAAAGGTACCCGCACTCCCAGGAACTGCAAGAAGAAACCTCAGAAAAGAATTTTCAACTCTCTGAATGCTATCCGTAACCACAAAGCCCCAGAGACCCGCCCCGTACAACGCCACAGATAGGCATTTACAGCCTGATTCATGAACGGGCCGTTTTGCGAGGCTCAAATAGCGAATCATAAGGAATCGCTATTTGAGACTCGCAAAACGGTATTCATGTAGGAATCGCAATAGTAATTGCGATTCCCACTGATTCCTTATTTGCGATTAGCTAATTGCTAATCGCAAATAAGGAATAACTCCCCATGCTTCCTATGGGCCAAAAGGCCCATAGGAATGCATGGGGAGTCATTCCTAATTTGCGATTAGCAATTAGCTAATCGCAAATGAGATTGCGAGTACAAGGGTGCCAGGGGTGTCCAAAGGACACCCTGTAGCACCCCTGCATGGAAATGAACACAGGTGTTGCACACACACATGTCCAAAGGACATGTGTGTGTGTAACGTGCAACTCAGAAAAATGCATTTAAATGCATTTTTCTGAGTTTTCGCAATTTACCGCGAGGTTTGACCTCGCGGTAAATTGCGGCCCGAAATTGCGATTTCGCAAATGTAAAATGGATGATGAATTACATTTAAGGAATCTCAAATAGAGATTCCTTAAATGTAAATCCTCGCAAATATGCGAATTAGCAAATAGCGATTTTTGCATTTGGGATGTTGAATCCCAAATGCAAAAATCGCATTCGCAAAGGGCCAGATTCTCAGAATCTGGCCCTTTGCGAGCCTATTCGGCCTTGATGAATAAGGCTGATAGCTTTATATATCGTAATAATTTACGAGTACCTGCACCTATCAGAGCAGAAAAGATTGCCTGCACTTCTCAGCACTGCTCCAATAAATGTAATGGGAACGTACCAGAACTTACTAGAGTAGAGTGCCCGCACTTCTGAGCACTGCTACAATACATTTATGGGACAGTACCTAAACCTACTAGAGTAGAGTACCCATACGTCTGAGCACTGCTACTATACATTTTTGGGAGAGTACCTGCACCTATTGGAGTAGAGTACCTGCACCTACTAGAGTAGAGTACTTGCACCTATCAGAGCAGAAAAGATTGCCTGCACTTCTTAGCATTGCTCCAATACATTTAATGGGAAAGTACCAGCACCTACTAGAGTAGAGTGCCCGCACTTCTGAGCACTGCTGCAATACATTTATGGAAGAGTACCTACACCTATTAGAGTATAGTACCTGCACCTAGTAGAGTAGAGTACCCACACTTCTGAGCACTGCTACAATACATTTATGGGAGAGTACCTGCACCTATTAGAGTAGAGTACCTGCACCTAGTAGAGTAGAGTACCCACACTTCTGAGCACTGCTACAATACATTTATGGGAGAGTACCTGCACCTATTAGAGTAGAGTACCTGCACCTAGTAGAGTAGAGTACCCACACTTCTGAGCACTGCTACAATACATTTATGGGAGAGTACCTGCACCTATTGGAGTAGAGTAGAGTACCTACACCTACTAGAGTTTAGTACCCATATTTCTGAGCACTGCTACAATACATTTACGGGAGAGTACCGGCACCTGTTGAAGTACAGTACCTACTAGAGTAGAGTACCCACACTTCTGAGCATTGCTTCAATACATTTAAGGAAGAGTACCTGCACATATTAGAGTAGAGTACCCGCACCTACCAGAGCAGAGTAGAGAACCTGCACTTCTCAGCACTGCTACAATATATTTAATGGGACAGAACCTGCACCTAACAGAGTAGAGTATAGAACCTGCACCTACTAGAGTAAAGTAGAGTAGCTGCACGTTTCAGCACTGCTACAATACATTTAGAGGGCGAGTACTAGCACCCACTAGAGAAGAGTAGAGTACTCACACTTCTCAGCACTGCTACTAAGTATTTAATGGGAGAGTACCTGCACCTACTAGAGAAGAGTAGAGTGCCTGCACTTCCACAATACATTTATTGAGACAGTACCTTCACCTACAAGAATGGAGTACCTGCACCTACTAGAGAAGAGTAGAGTACCTGCACTTCCACAATACATTTATTGAGACAGTACCTTCAGCTACAAGAGTAGAGTACCTGCACCTACTAGAGAAGAGAAGAGTACCTGCACTTCTACGATACATTTATTGGGAGATTGCCTCCACCTACTTCAGTAGAGGACCTGCACTTCCCAGCATTGCTACAATACAATTAATGGGAGAGTACCTTCACCTACAAGAGTAGAGTACCTGCAGCTACCAGTGTAGAGTATTCACACTTCTCAGCACTATTACAGTACATTTATAGGGCAAGTACCTGTGCCTGTTTGCTTTGAAGACTAGAGTACCTGCACTTTTCAGCACTGCTACAATACATTTAATAGGAGATTAATGGCACCTACTAGAGTAGAGTACTCACAGTTCTCAGCACTGCAACAATACATTTAGTGGGAGAGTACCTGTACCTACTAGAGCAGAGTAGAGTACCTGCACCTACTAAAGTAGAGTAGTTTACCCACACTTTCCAGCACTGCTGCAATATATTTAATGTTAGAGTACCTGCAACTACTACAGTAGTAGTTGAACTTTGATTTTGAGAGGGGTTTGTATCTCAGATGAACCATCCCTGGACTATTAATTACTGATACTGACTATAGCCCCCAACGGCTATGTTAACTGAAGAGGATGGCTTTGTGAACTGGTCTATGGCACCCTCAGTCAGCCCTTCAGACATTGGGTTGAATCATTGTTCATTGTTGGGGGGATGGAAGAGGGGAATATTTCGGTTACTGGATTCATGGACTATTTTCAAGTTCTCAGTCACGTGGGCTCAAACACACCAGGTGGTGGCATAGCCTTGCACCCAATGCTCCATAAAATTAGAACAGACATATTATATTCACCTTAATACATTGTTCCACTCTGTTTGGAACGTGGGTGATTGATTGTAATACACAGAGCCCACAGTAAACCCCAGAGTTGAGCATTCTGCTGAGGGAACAACCTTTAGCCATATGGACCAGCACCGTAGCACATAAGTACACTGTTGGTGTTTTTGTGGTCTCAAGGACCTTCTATTTTTCGTTGTTTCTTATTTTACCTACCCTGCCTGAATGTAGCTTTTGGTGGAAATTAAGATTAACCCTGTAAAATCATAGCATTTTTTCTTTTTTAATGCCACAGGCTCGGCCTTCAAAAATTTAACAAAGGCTGTGGTAATCAATGCACCAAGTAATTACCAGGTGTGGTTAAGTGCCAACCAACTCGGAGTTCCAATCAGAAGCATGAAAACTTCGACCCACTCATAATTAGAGCCTAAGTCTTAGGGGATATTAAAAGACCATATATGTAGGAAAGTAGGATCTGCTTCTACGGTTACCCCCACTTTTTGCCTAGTGCTAAACTATTATTGACTATTCTGACTGGGATGCTGCTAATCAAGACACCAGTATATCTGCTTTCTCCCTTACATTGTTGTGTTCAGTACTTATATACATCCCAGATTGCATACTCGGGTACCCTTATCAGTCCCTAGTATATGGTATTAAGATACCCGGGTCGTAGGTTCCCCAGAGGTCCTCCATGGGCGGAAGAATGCATTATGCAACCCATGGGCGACCATTTAAAATACAACTACAGGCCTGCCATTGCGGCCCGTGTAAGGTGGTGCTAGCACCACTTACTAAAGATATAGGTTTCCTACATCTAGGGTCACTGCACTTAAAACCTATAAGTCATCCCTCCAGCAGGCCATTGCAATCCTGAAGACAGGCTGCTTGGTTCTAAGTGAGAGGGTGCCCCTGCATGAGCAGGACACCCCTACAGCCTACGGAGTCCATTCTCCCAGGTTGTCAGTGAAGCAGCCATATACCATATAGAGGGGCACCTCTAATTACGTGAATATGAACTTGAAACTGGCTGCAACGAATCCTATCATGTTTGGTACCAAACATGTTGAAATCATACCCCCACACAGTAAACAGTGTGGGGGGTATGATTCCAAGCACTGGCAGAGCCCTCCGTTTGGCTATCAGTGTACCCGTTGCCAACCTTCTAGGCCCGGGCAGCACAAAAGAGTTCCTGCCGACCAGAGACACATTTCTGCCCTCCTGCTGCTGAGCCAAGCTTGAGCAGCAGGATTTAGTGTATTGGAACTGAATGGTTCCCCTTAGCCAGCGCCACTAAGTCTGCATGAGGGGCACATTTGGTGTCCCCATACATAGTCCAGTTCAAACCAGCCCTGGCTCCCGCTCTGCAGTAAACCTGAACAAAGGACAAGGGAGTAACCGCCCCCTGTCCAGACCCTCCCCAGGGAGGGTCCCCTGAATTGTCCCAACCCTTTCCTTAGGGTTCTTAAGGGCTTACCTGAGTGTAGGCCCCTAGATTCGTTGTGGGACAAAATTCAGATCAGACACCACTTCTTTTTCTATCGTCTGTGCACTCTGGACTTTGTTTGGGCTCGACTTTGTCTCCCTTCCAGTCTTTTGCATTGTCTGGGCACCATACAGGCACCTTCCAAGGCCTGTGGGCATCAGAGACACCTGAAGGTATCTCCCTTGAAGTGTAGGAGTCACTTCCCTGCATTCGCAGGCACCACAACCAAGTCGACCGGTCTGCTGATTCTGAGCTCTTTCGGACTCCATAAGGTTCTGTAACACAGGTGGTAGTTTTCCACAGCTCTGCCCTCTCACCAAGTTTGAGACCACTATCCCTCGTGGGGGCTGCAATAACCGAACCCCTGTGCACCTCATCAACTTGCAGTTGCAAAGGCTTGTTGGCGTCATTCTTCAAGAAGATTTTCAGGCTCCCAGTAGCCCCAACCTTGGGCACCTCCAGTGACCAGAGTCTTCAGTCACACCGCATTGTGGCCTGCATCTTTTGGTGAGCGGCTTGAGGTGCTCTTGCGACTCCATTGCCTCTGGCCCGTGGTCCATTTGAGAGTCACCTTTATTTATTTTGGGCTCCCCTGATTACTCTGGGCCTGCCTGGACTCCCCTGCTTGTGGGGAGTCCCCTGGACTTTGCTGGTCCCAAAATTGCTCCTTCTTCAACTCCTGCATTGGTTGCATTTGCCAAGGCTAGTTGGTACTCCCACCGGACACCGACCCCTCAGCACCTGACATCCTTCATGGGACAGCTCATGTGCAGCTCCTGGTCTTCCTCAGCATCGCCTGGTCCTCACAACTGCAGAGTCAAGGTAATCTCTCCTGCAACACCCGACATCGGAGGGCATTCGTCTTCCAAGTCTCCTGGTCACTCCTGATGACATACGGCCTGATTCATGAAGCTAAATTGCGCTCGCAATAGCTGCGAAAATGCTATCGCGGGCGCAATTCCCATAATCGGAATTCACCATGAAAAATGCGAATTCGCAAACACAGAATTGCGAAATCGCTAAAAGATTCGCAGAATCCCGGCAGTAGACCATTTGCGAATCGGAAATTTGCGAGAAATCACGGATTCTGCGAAAATAATAGCAAAATCACAATTTCCTCGCAATTGGGATTCATGACAAATCGCAATTAGCGAAAAACCCCAAAATCGCATTTTGCGAGGCGCAATTTAAGGACAACCCAAAGCAGGTGGTAACCATCAAACCCATAGTAAAAAAAAAATTGAAAAACCGTTGGCCTATCAGCAACTGGTGCTGGCCTGCCCAAACACACTTAAGGAGAAGCAGCATCAGCATAAGGAGCGTCACAATGCCAGGAAAGTACATGGTGGTCAGGCGGCGAAGGCTACAGCGAGCAGCACGGAGGAGACGCAGAATCCAGGCCAGGATCTTCCGCCAGCTGGGCCAAACCAGAGAGCAAATTTACGCAAAGTACCGCCTGAATGGGGCAATGATCATCAAGCTAATTCAGGACCTTGACCCCCTGATGCATCACCCAACAAGGCAGACCAATGCCGTGCCAACACATGTCCAGGTATTGTGTAGCCTGCACCTCCTGGCCTCCGGGAGCTTCCAGGGGATAGTTGCGGCTGCTGGGGGGATATCCCAGCCCACCATGTCCCGCTGCCTAGGGAGTTTCCTTGACGCAATGCTGACCCAGCTACACCACCACATCAAATTTCCAACAAGCCAACAGGAATTGGATGAGACCAAGCTTCAATTCTACAATGTTGCGCATTTCCCACACGTGATAGGATGCATTGACTGTGAATAGGAGCACGAGAGGGGGGGGTTTGGCGCTAATAATCAAATCCCATCTTGATTGCCAATTTAGCAAAGTGGATATTAAAGGCAGTGAAAGCGCGCGTTTCTCGATCAAAGCTAACTCACAGTTCTGCGCGACTGGCCTTTTGATCTACAGACCCCCTGGCGCAGATACTCCTTTCATTAACTCACTTTTACAGTTTCTGGACTCCAACATTCTCAAAACAGCTAATTTTACGATCATAGGTGATCTCAATTTACATCTTGACAGGGACTCCGAGCTCAAAATTGCCACCTTTCTTGCAGATCTTGCGGCCTTCCAACTTAATCAACTTGTGATTGGCCCCACCCATAGAGCGGGTCACCTTCTTGACCCCATTTTTTCCAACATCACAAGTTGCTCCGCAGGCTCGTCAATCCCTATGACCTGGACCGATCACCATCTAGTAACTCTGTCCATCCCTTGCACCTTGAGACCTGCAGCGGTGCCTACTCCATTCGTTCAGAAACGGCCATGGAGAAAACTTCGTCTTGAAGATCTACACAATCTCCTGGTATTAAATCCCCCACCCCCTAGTGAAAATCTGGACGTAGGTTATGACCAGTTCTGCCTCTGGATCACCCAGGCACTTGATACCTTGATCCCGGCCAGATGTACCAAGGTTTGCACCCATACAGCTAGCCCTTGGTATAATTCCGAATTAGCAACCTTGAAAAAGGAATGCAAAAAGGCAGAGAGGGGTTGGAGGAAAAACTACGATGCTAACCTCAAACAGGACTATGTTCTGCTTCAAAAAACCTACCATCGTAAGGTTTGCAGAACAAGGGCGGCATATTATGCCAATGAAATCAGTAACAGCTCTAATAGCTCGAAAGCTGTATTTAAAATTCTGAAAGACCTTACTGAAAAAAAAAACGTTAATACCACTATCATTTCTCCTGACCTCTGTAATAACATGGCTAATTTTTTCACCAATAAGATCATGAAAATTTATGACACCTTTCCTAAAGGCCCGAAACCATTAGCTATCTTTGACCCTACCAGGCCATCTCTCTCCTCCTTACCTACGCTTGAGCGAGAGAGTTTCCTAAAAATCTGCAAAAAGATTAAATCAGGCTCCCCGGCAGACCCCCTAAAACCGGATACCTTTTGTGAAGCCCACGAATTCATTACTGAACACATCCGAGACATCATCAATCTGTCCCTTTCGACCGCCAAAGTTCCTTCCAAGTGGAAGCAGGCTTGGGTTTCCCCCATCCTAAAAAAACCCACTCTAGACCCCTCGCTTCCTGAGAACTTCAGACCCATCTCCCTGCTTCCCTGGCCTGCCAAAATCATCGAGGCACATGTCAACAACATCCTGTCCGACTTCCTCCTCACCAACAACATCTTGGATGACTCCCAGCATGGGTTTAGAGCCGGTCATAGCACCAAGACCGCCTTGCTCAGTGTTTCAGAGGATCTCCGCACCATTCTTGACACCGGCGGTACGGCAGCACTGGTCCTGTTGGACCTCAGTGCTGCCTTCGATACGGTGTCACACGAGGTCCTCTTGACGAGATTGGAGGAAATTGGAATCACAGGGACAGCCTTGGGATGGTTTAGAGACTTCCTCTCCAACAGGTCTTTCAGAGTCTCTACCCCCCCTTACATCTCTGAGGAACATAACATTGGACAGGGAGTGCCGCAAGGCTCTTCCCTGAGCCCCACCCTGTTCAATGTATATGTCCGCCCTCTGGCGGAGGTGGCTAGAAGAAACGGACTTGCACTGGTATCCTATGCAGATGATACCCAGTTGGTGGTGGCACTTAATGACAACAGTGGTCTGGAGGCTCATCACTTTAAACAGACACTCACTGACATCACCAACTGGATGACTGCGAATTTTCTTCAATTAAACGCCGGGAAAACGGAGATACTGCTCCTGGGGAAAAACACTTCGTCCTGGGGTGACAACTGGTGGCCTGATGTCTTAGGCCCACCCCCTATGCCAAAGGAATGCGTCAAAAATTTGGGAGTCTGGGTGGACTCTGCTCTAAAGTTCACTCACCACACTAAAAAAGTAGCTGCCACGTGCTTTGGCATCCTGCGTAACATCAGGCCCATTCTGAAGTTCTTTGACTGCCGCACTCGCCAAGTAATTGTCCAGGCGACCATCCTTTCCAGACTGGACTATGCTAGCTCTCTTTTATTGGGGGCTAATCTAGCTGAAATCACTAGATTGCAGAGAGTTCAGAATGCGGCAGCCAGGGCTCTGGTAGGTCTACCGCGCTATTCTTCGGTATCTGGAGCCTTGAAAAAACTGCATTGGCTCCCGGTGGGCAAAAGGGTCCAGTTCAAGGCATTGTGCCTAGCTTTTAAAATCCTTAAAACCTCCTCCCCCCCAATGCTTCGCCCGCTTTTGTCAGAGTACATCCCTAGAAGATCGCTCCGTTCTGAGGGGCAGCATCTTGCAATCATCCCCCGCACCAGACTGGCCAGAATGGGCGGCCGATCCTTCAGCTTCCTGGCTGCCAAGTTATGGAATAGTCTGCCTGAAGCTATCCGTGGGATACAGGATCTATTAGCCTTCAGAAAGGCTGTCAAAACTCATCTCTTTCTATAACTGTTCCATTTTCTGCGCCTCTATTTCTCTGTAAACTGTCCGTTCGCAGCGCCGGGACGCCCCTTGGCTGGGGCAGCCGTGCGCTATACAAATCACCATAACATTAACATTAACATTAACATCTGCCCACCAGCTGCAACGGAGTACATGTACCGCAATCACAAGTCCTACCACTCCCTCAACATCCAGATGGTCTGCAATGCAAAGACATACATCACGGACAAAGTGGCACAGTACCCGGGGAGTACACGACTCATTCATATTCCGGCACAGAGGCCTCCACACACGACTGGCCAGGGGAGACTTTGGGGAAGGACACCTACTTGGTAAGTACACTTTGCCCACAATGTCACAGTGCGATGAAGTAGCTGCGCTGCACAGGCACTCACCCTCTGTTCCTCTCATTCAGGTGACAGTGGCTACGCCCTGCGTGAATACCTTCTCACCCCATACCTCAACCATGCTACACCACAGCAACGGCGTTACAACGTATCACAAAACGCACAAGGAATTGCATTGAGAGAACTTTTGGGCTACTGAAGAGCAGATTCCGCATACTTCACAAGACAGGTGGGACCATGTACTACAGTCCTGAAATGTGCTGCTGCATTGTGGCTGTGTGTGCTATACTACACAACATTGCTACCAAGCGCCGGATACCTGTCGACATCTCTGGCAGTGAATCGGAAGGGGACGACCGGCCACCTGCACATGCGCGCCATGCACGCTGGGAGAACCCAGCTGAAGGCCGCAACCACATCACAATGAACAGTTTCTAGTGCACCCTCTCCCCTCACCCAACAAATCACAATTGCATGCAAAATTTAATAATGACACAACGCCAATGTGTGATGCTAAATTAAATATTATTGTTTGAATCACAATAATGGTTCCAGTTGCCATCCTTCCATTGCAAACAGTATTTCAGCATACTGCTGCGTCCAATACACAGGACAGGCTTATGTTCAGCCTGTGCCTGTACAAGTACAATTCAGTCAGGTGCGCCTCCGGCGCGAAGCACCCAAGCGCCTCTCCGGCTCCTCCTCAGCCACCGCACGTGTCCCTGCAGTGGGCCTGGTGCTGCGTCTCAACGCCCCTACTTGTGAGGCAGAGTGGCTGCTCACACTTGATGTGCCCTCACTGGCATCGTCACCCCGACAGTGGCAGGTAGGGCAGGGTGAAGTGCCGTCACGGCAGTGGTCAGGTGCTCAAGTACCCTGGCCACATCCTCGCAGCATTGAATGAGCTGCTGCTGCTGCGCCAGGGACCGGCGTGATAGCTGCGAGGTGGCATTGCCAATAACATAGTTTGACCGGGTGTAAGCCGTCAGCCGGGTCAGTAGCCGACGGTGGCGGCGGCGGGCCGTGTTGCGCTGTGAAATCATAGCAGCAGTGTTGGCCTCCATGGCTGCAGTCATGCGGGCCATCCCCTCCCCCTCACCTGCCATGGCTGCCGTCATGCGGTCCATCCGGTCCCCCACACCTGCCACATTGCGGCCAATGTTATACAGCTGCAGCTGTATGGCCCCTTGCCGGCGTGCCTGCAGCTGGTGAATCCTGAGCATTCAACGTTCGACACTCATGCTCGGCAGCCGCTGTCCATTCCCCCTCCTGGTGCTGGGGGCATTGGTCTGCAGGCGAGCCCTGCCACGCCTGCTCTGCTGGCCTGCCACAGTGGGTGGCCGCTGTGTCGCCGCTGTCGCGGGACCTGATGTAGTTGCGCCAGCTGCTGGTGGAGTCAAGCTAGGCATTGCTGGTGCGGCAGAGGCTGGTGGCACAGTGGTAGTGGGCCGGGCTGCAGGTGTTGGTGCTGCGGCAGAGGCTGGAGGCACAGTGGTAGTGGGCCGGGCTGCAGGTGTTTGTGCTGCGGCAGAGGCTGGAGGCACAGTGGTAGTGGGCCGGGCTGCAGGAGTTGGTGCTGCGGCAGTGGCTGGAGGCGTTGTTTGTAACGGCACCTCCTCGTCATCCTGGGCTTCCTCATCTATGTGCAGCCTCTCGCTGTCGCTGCTGTCTGCGCCACCTGTGAGGGGAAGTGGACGTTCATTACTTGCATGTATCTGTCACACGTGCAGTTGCTACATGCATGCTGGGTGACATTCACTGACTGCCTATGGCATTGCGTACTTTTGAACCTGTCTGGCTGCATTGGGGTACTTGTACATTGTGGCCACACTACATGTCCCACAATGCTTTAGGGCATTACCTGATGTGCACCAATGGCATGACTTTGGAACATTATGGGAGGCTATAGGGTCATGGCTATTCTTAGGGGACAGGGTTGCTGTCACATGCCACTTACCTTGGCTCTCTTGGGTGGGGCGGGATGAGTCCAATCGGGTGACTCCAATGCACGCCTCAGCCTCCAGGGTGTCTTCAACGCGATCCTCCATGGGGGTGTTTGGAGGGACTGGTGGTCCTCCCCCTCCAGTGGCCAGGGACTCTCCCAGCCTCTCGGCGACCTTCTCCTTGGCACAACCTCGGAGGTCGTACCACCTTTTCTTCAGTTCATCTATTGACCTGTCGGCCACACCCACAGAGTTCACTGTGGCCGCTATCCCGACCCAGATCCTGCGCTTCTCCTGCTCGGGCACCCTCCTCGACTCTCTCCCGAACAGTTTGGAGTGGTTCTCCACCACCCCTTCAATTAGGTGCTCCAACTCCTGCTCAGAGAACTTTAGCTTTCTCTTGCGCCCAGTGGTGTTGCCAGGTACTGCCTCCTCAGCCATTGGTGCAGTGGAGTTGGAAGTGGTAGTCCAAGGTGTCCTTGCAGGAGCTCTCTCTGTTGCTGACTCGAGGTCTGCCTCACTGTGGTGAATGGGGGTGAGAACTGGCTGCTTCCTGGTTGTGATGTCATCACTGTGCTCGAAATGCGACTTCCCGTTTTCCCGATCTCGCGATTTTGCGATCTCGCTTTTTGCGATCTCGCAATTAGCGATATCGCTATTTGCGATATCGCAAATCCGACACGGATGTTGCCGAAAATTGCGATTTTTCTGCGATTTTCGATAATTGCAAATGGATTTTGCGGCCGCGTGCGAATCGCTTTTTTTTCTCGCTAAACATCATGAATACCGTTCTGCGATTTCTCAATTGCGATTCGCAGTTAATCGCTATTTGAGAATCGCAGATTCAGGTTTTCATGAATCAGGCTGATAGGCTCTGTCCCCTCTGCTTGCAGGTACCTCTCATCTAGAATCCACCTTCAGATTGCACCGGACACTTTCTCCTTCGTCAGCAACGGTACTTTCCTGAATTCCTCTATTGGGTTCGACTGCGGTTTCTGACACCACTTCACACCAATGCACCTGGCTTCCCTGGTATAGGTAATGTGGGTATTAGGATATCCAAGGGTGGGGTGGCTCACCAACTGTCTGTCTTCCACATGGTTTCTTCAGGGTCCATTGGGAAGGGTCCTTAATCTTTGGAAATCCAACCGGGATTACACGTAGAGTTGTACGGAGCACGGGGATGTGTTCCCACACTGCACACGCTCTTTGTGGGGTTCCTAGTCACTCAACTTGGGTGGTTTCTTGGGTCCCCAGCACTTCTACGTCTTCTCAACATTGTCTTAACCCGAGTCGTGATTCTTATACCACTTTCTTAGTATATATGGTTTGGTCCCCCTCTGGTGTTTACTGTGTATTTCATGCTGTTTATTGTTTTTCTAAGCAAAGTATTGTGTGCATTGTGTTTATCTCCATGTAGGAGATATCTAAACGTATTACAGAGTATTATATATTAAATAAATATTTTTATAAATACCTATTGTGTTTTTTTTTCACTTAATCTATACTATAAGATTGCTTTCTAGTAAAACAGCGGTACAAAAGGGGGTGGTGATGGACGGAGCATCTGAATCAATCAAACACTCACACCCAGTCAAAAGATCTGAGTTTAATCCATCACCGTTCTTTAGCCCACTCTGCCACCCCAGTTCAGACATGGCTATATGCAAATCAGTCCATCACCACCCCCTTTTGTACCGCTTCTAGTAAAACAAGCTGCTTTACACTCCTTCTGGACTAAGTCTGCAGGCTGGTTTCCACAGCTACCACTTAGAGAACTTTCTAAGGTTATTTAAGACCTCTTAAATCACCATAAGGGTTGTCTGGACTGGTACAAGGTGCCCACGTACATTAGTGGACATCATATACCAGGTCAGCTTCTCACAATATACAATTAAGGGTTTACATATTTAAATTGCATTTTGGCTTTCACGTGTTTACAACTACACGTGACAAATTTACATATTTAACAACAGAGGGATTTTGTGATTTGCCTAGAATAACACACTTTACAGTCTAATGCTGAGGCTGGTATTGGAGTCCAGGTCCCCAGGTTCCAGTGTCAGTGGCTCAGCTTCTATACCACATCACTTTTGGGTGGACGGTGAAGAATAGTCCATACAAAAGCCTATAGAAGAATAGCCTCATAGAGAATTGCCTGGCTTGCAGTGAGGTTGGTGCTTTGTGAAAAACACAGGGTCCATTGATAGCAAGCGATACCTTACAACAAACGTCTCAAATCTCCCCCACACTCATGACCCCAAGATTCACTGCTCCCAATGAACATGCCCCATCCCTTTTAGAGATGCTGGAAATTAAACCTATCACACTTATCCTGAGTAGTGCTGGCTTTGTGGCTCAGATCTAGCACATTTATTATGTTCACATGCTAGGATAAATGAACATTCTTTGTAACTTCATCACTCTTAATCCATTGGCTGTTGCCTGGTACCTAGCTACCTTTTGGGAGGACCAGACATGGCCTTAAACTTTCTTAAAACTGAGTGTTAGACTTAGCATCATTGGCGTGGTGTTCCTCCTAAACTATTGCCTTCAGACCTCCTCTTATTTGCTGACTTTGTTTTTATTTACCAGTGCTAACGTACTCCCTCCTTAAAACATGGTAAGATTGGCTTATACCAAACAGGCACATTTCATTTATTTGGTAGTAGAGTGGCACTACCTGTGCCCAGGGCAAGTAAATTAAATGCTACTAGTGGGCCTTTAGCACCGATTGTGTGTGCGACGTTTCAAACTACTGTTTCGACCTGGTAAAATAAACCTTTTGTCAGACCAACCCTTCCTTTTAAATCATATAAGTCAACCCTAGGCTAGGCCCTGGACAGGCCCAGAGGGCAGAGTGCAATGTATTTAAAACGTGGGACATGTACGTTCAAGTTTTACATGCCCTGGTAGGGCAAAAAACTAAAAATTAAATTTTCACTACTGCAAGGCCTACCTCTCCCATAGGATATCACTGGAGTTACCCTATTACATTTAATAAGTGTAATTTCCAAATGGGAATAGATAACCAGTTCATGTTTGGTGTCTTCGGAAATGTAATGGAATAAGCTAATTTATGGGGGAAGTAATATTTTAAACTACAATTTTGAAAATGGCACTTTTAGAACTTTGCCATTTTCCTGCCTTAGCCATTTCATGCCTGCAGCCTGTCTCTGGGTTACATGACTCAATGTAGTTGACAGTTGGGCTGTGTGTATTCCTCCTAGACAGCCTCACACAACGGTGAGCTTAGGTGTGACTGGATGGGCCATTACTTGCAGGATGAGAGGGAGAAGCTGGGCCTAAACCCCCTTACACTTGAATAGGCTGTGTCCTGCCTCCACACAAATTACTGTATTCCCCCTGTAGGGCAAGGAAGGTAGGGCACTTGTGTACTTCAAAGGGATGTCTTTAGAAGCTTCTCCCCACTTCAAAGCCACACTTGGGTATAAATAAGTGGACCTCAGACACCCACTCTTCCGTACACTTCTGGACCTGTGGATACTCAGCCAGGAAGAATAAGAATACGTTTATTTAGCATAGTTAATTAAAACCATTGCACTGTTAACCATAAAACATTTTTTAAAAACAACCTTTTGGTTGATAGACATTAAAAGCCCTTATGCAAAAAATTCTGTACAGTAAAACTCGAGATTATATATGTTCTTAAAAGTAGCCCTCAGTGGCTTAGTGCTATAGCAGTTCGGCCACAGCCCAGTTCTTAATCGGGGTGTAGTTCAAGTTATATTTGCATGCTGCAAGCATTGTTTCAGTGCGGTTAGGGGTTGAGTCCATAGAGTGGTCATTGTTGGAACGTCTTTCCATCAGATAGATGGCATGCATTGGCAGATCCTTGTTTATTTTTTGCGTTTTTGAGCAGTTTTTGTTCGACTATCGTTAGGAATTTTACTAGTCAGCTATTTAACTGGGTGTTTTCTGGATTTAGACAGGCTAACACGGCTTGCCTCCTAGTGTGAATGCCCTTCAGATTAAAACTTTTTTTTAGGAGTTTCCGCCGTGCTTGGAGCATTTTTTTTGCATAGGCATATTAGATGTAATATGTCGCCTTGATTTGCGTTGCACAGTCTGCAGGTGACTTGTGCTGATGGCCTTTGCCATGGTGGAAGATGCTGAGCGCAAGGCAGAATTCCCAGTATATGCCTCTTAAAACTCATTTTAGTTGCCTTAGGGTACCTCTGGTTAAAGTATGTTTGGGAAACAAGTGCTTTATATGAGTTAAGGGTCATCCATGCGTGAGCTCTGTTTGAAAAGGTTGCCTTATCTTCCACCAGTGAAATTTGTTTAATAGCCTTCCAAACCAGTTTTTTGAAGTTATGATAGCCAATTTGGGCATCCCATAGCCCCTTGAGTTTGGTGTACTCCAAGGAAGACTGGAGATAGTCTCTAGCTTGGGAGTGCTCTCTGTGCTGTAAATCATGCCACAACAGATGATTGAGCGTGTGAGTGAGGACGCTTCTAATCTTAAACCAGCAGATGATATATACCCCATGCCTTGCAATGTCTTGTCGTAGGAGCCCAAACTCCAGCCTTATTTGTGCTGAAGAAGTGTAGTTCAGAAGGCAGTACATTTGTCTGTAGGCTTTGACCTTTATATTGTCCAGTTCCTTTGCGTCTCTGCCCCGCATAGCTTTGCTGCCATATGCAATTGAGGGAAGTAGTTTGGCCTGGGCTACCTTTAGTAGTGGTGTCAAGATCGGCCCAGTCAGTTTGTTAGCGAGGTTTTTCATTGTTAGAGCCATTGTTAGAGCCATTAACAGACCTTTTCTTCTTGCTTCCTCCTTCTGAGATTTAAACAACCCTCCATTGTCAAATAAGACTTCTAGGTACTTGTATTCGTCAGCTGACTCAATTTTTGTATCACCGAGAAACCAGTTTCTCTGGCGTTTCTTTTTTTTGTTATATATTGACATCGTCCATGTCTTTTGCAGGTTTATTCTTAAATTGTTTTCTATGGCGTAGTTCTGCATTGCCGTCAGTAGGTGCTGTAGGCCGACATAGGTATGACTAAGCAGAACTACGTCATCGGCGTACATAAGATTGGTCAGTGCTTTCCCACCTATCCTCGGTAAGTGGGAATGGCAGGCGTCCAGTGCTTTTGGCATATCGGCCATGTACAGGTTAAACAGGGTTGGTGCAAGCACGCAACCCTGTTTCAAGCATTTAGTAGTAGGACTTTTCATGGAAACATGGGTGCCACCTCCTAGTTTCACCTGCATCCAAGTATTTGGGTGTAGGAGCTTCAGCAGTTTAGGGTGGGCTGTTGTATGCCCCATTGTGCCAGTTTCCCCCACAGTCTGCCTCTCTCCACATTATCGAAAGCAGCACTAAAGTCAATATAGCATAGGTGTAGAGGTAGCTTAGAGACTTTGGCTGCATCAAATAGTAGGGAGATTGTGAGGATGTTGGCAGTTGTACTGGTCGATTTGCGAAACCCAGTCTGATTCAATGGTATAATAGAACTCGCCTCAGCCCAGGTTGTAAGATCTTCAAGTATAGTGCCTGCAAAGTATTTTGCCTCGTTATCTATCAGTGCTATTAGGTGGTAGTTATTGGGCTCTGCTTTGTCCCCTTTTTTAGGTCTCGCCTCTCAATGCGCATGCGCATTGAGCGAGAATATAGGCGCTTAAACAAGGTTTACCCAAGGTTTGCCTAGACTGGCGATTTGATGCTGTGCCCGTGCGCTTTTAGGTCAACGCGCAAGCGCATTGACCTAAAATGCGCGTGCACATCATCAAATCGCCATCTGTTCCCCAGCAGCACTCCTCCCACTCCTTTGAAGTGAAGCTTAGCTTCACTTCAAAGGCCCCTGCTGCTTCACACTCGGCCGTGTCTTTCCCTCATCGCCGCTCTCCCCGCTCCGCCCCCTGCTGCGGCCGTGTCGCACTTCTCCCCCCCCCCCTCCCCACATTAATGCCCTCCGTCTTGTTTGTTGCAGTCTGTCTTCCTTTTGTCTCTCCCTATCCCTCTTACTTCACCTCTTTCTCTCCCCTTCCCTCTGCCTCGCCATCTCTTCTTTCCCTCTCGATTCCCCGCGTTTCCTCCTTTCCCCCGCCTCACTGTCTTCACTATATGTCTCACTCCTTTCTTTCTCCCCTTTATATATTTTTTCCGTTCTCTACTTCTCTCTGTCCCTTACCTCTGAGTTATCCGCTCTCCCCTTTCTCTCACCGCACACCCCTTCCCTCCCTCCACTCGTCTGTTCTCTCCCTGCCCCCTTGTTCAGTATAAGGTTCCTGACATATAATGGATGAAAATTGTATTGCTTACCGGTAATGCTGAAGAGAAACTCGTGAAATATTCCAACACCCCCGGGTGTAGGCACAGTGCCTAGAAGCAGTATTTCTGTACGTTGCAGCAAATCATGTATGCATCTATAGTAAATAAAAGCGAATATAGTAAAATGTATCGTGGCTTCTTTAGGAGCTCAGTGGGCATAAACCTTTAAACCCTTCCAACGATGGGTGCAGCTACAAATATATTTATATATACATATAATGTTAGCGTGTTATACAGCGCGAACTCGACCCCTATGTATTGGAGCGCTTTACGTGAGCACCAGGTACATTACAAAAAAGACATGTTGCTGTTTTTGCAGACACAGGGCGATTAAGTGATTTACACAGAATCACAGAATGTTGAGCCGACGCCAGCCTCGAACCTGGCTCTGCAGTTCCAAGGTCAGCAGCTCTGGTCGTTATGCCTCATCCTCTCCTCTAATGCAGCGGGTATAGTATGCCCGGGGCCCCTGGGACCCATTGCATCCCAAATGAGTAGCTGTTTTACTTCCGAGTCAGGGGATGGGTGTATAATGTAGGGCCCGTGGTGCCCTGGTTCAGCAGTCTCCAATCCTGCGTGATTTCTCTGCGTAGCTTATGGATACAAATCATATAACTTGTGTAAGTGGCACTCATATGATGTCAATGCTATAAGTGTCAAGAACACTTTATCATTTCTGATTGTGACACCACCCGCCACTATGTACCCAGATTTGACCATACAGGCTTCCTTGCTGGATAAACATCAACCACTACCTGCAGGATACAACAGAATGTCGTTTTCCTGCACGGTACATTTTCCTGTGACCTTCCATCTCGTGCGAACGCTCAGGTGACGGGCAGCCGGATCGCCCTGTTCAGGGAGAGGGTTTCTGCGCGCCTGGCTTCAGGCAGGAGCACTCGCGCTTTCATATTTAATTCTGGTCGGCCGAGTTATCGCTTCCCATTTCCGGTATTTAGTAAACAGGGCTGGTGTATTGGTATGCAGAACCGCTGCTTTCCGCCTAATCTGTGGCAAACAGTTTCTCTACCCCCTTTCCTGCCGCTCGTGATCTGCTTTTTGTGCTTTTTTAATGGCCTGTTAACCCCATTTCACACCTGTGAATGGGGTTTAAATGGCATGTCCCGTAACAAAAGAGGGGGGAGATGGGAAGGCATTGTACCGAACAAGGTGTCAGAGAAGCTCTGTTTAACTGAAAGCTACCGCCAGAGGGACTGGCTTTTCTTATGGATGTCTCATTTAAATGTGCTAGCCAGGCCTCAGCCCACATTTTCCACCCTGAAGATTCTCTACCAAAGGGAACTACCTGATTAGTGTATTATGCATTGCCTTATTTCTGCATAACGACGTACCTGGTGGTTGTATTACGCATTGCATTATTCTTACCTTGCAAAGTGCCTGATTGTTGCATTACGCATTGCATTCGTTTTACATTGCAGAGTGTCTGATTGCTGCGTTACGCCTTCCATTATTTTTACATTGCAAAAGTGCCTGATTCTAGCATTATGAACTGTATAACATGATATTAGGGTTACAGGAGAATGTTTTGAGGTGCTCATTAATATCGCCAGAACTTACTAGGGCTGGCTGGCCTAACAACCAGCCAGAAGAAATAGTACAGAAACTCATATGTTGGATTTATATTGTGTGGTCTTATCTTATATATTTTTATATAAAATGTATACTCATTTTCATAAAACTTGTGTGGAGTCCATTTGTGGTGTCATCATTGGGTTGCTGTGAGCGTGGTTGCAAATACTTTACACATTTGCCTTGAAGATAATCCTGGCTGCTCGTGCCAAGCTACCAAGGGGGTGAGCGAGGCTATCTCAGAAGGTGTCCTTCCTTTCCCTGACAAGGAACCGCGGGTCCCTATTTGGCCTAAGGTACCTACCTCAGCCAATCAGGGATCCCGGGTCTAACACTGTGCACCATGGTTAAAGAATAAAAGGAAGAAAAAAAACGTTGTTGCTGCGCCTGAATATTCACCATAGAGCAGATGTGCTTATCTTTCTTTTCTAATGCAATAATAAAATGTTTTCAAACCCTGGTCTTGCTGTGGGGATCAATCCAACCGTCGGGACCAGCAATCAACATTTTTTTAAAAAAAGGTGAATAAACTGCCCTCTCTCTCTTAAAAAACAAAAGGTGGAGACAGCATAGTGACAAATGCCCCACCGATGGAGAGGGAGCAGTGGAGAAGTGAAACTCTGTGTTCTGCCTCTAGGGGAGAAAAGCAGGCTAGTGAGGTGCAGGCAGGAGTGGTGCATGGTGAAGAAGAGGGAGAAAAGCAAAGGAGATTCTGTATGCTTGTTAACAAACTATCACTTTTAAGAAAAGCTTTCCAGTCTGCCTGCTTCACAAGCAAATTCCAACTAACTGGGAAGAAGGGAGAGCAGGACGATAAAGTAACATGTACATAGCACATGGATTATTGGTTCTGAGTTCAAAGGACCTGAAGACCAATGGAAGAGAATTTGAAAAAGACACCTTAAAACTTTCAGATCTATACCTCACCTGCTGGGTGCATGTCCTTTTCTCAGCCTCAATTTTATGCTCTTCATAAACCTTTGAAACTCCAATAACATTTTACATAGATAGTTTTGGTGACTCTCGTAAATTCTTACTATTATGTCAAAGGCCGTAATCATGTGGAACGTGAGGGAGTACACCACAAACTCAACTAATACCTCTGCCTTTTTTATTGAGGAGAAATATACCAAATTCATATTTTCCATCAGTCATTATTAACGTTAGATCTCATGAATCATCAATTAATCCCTGAGTAACTACAATAAATATTAACGCCTAAACAGGGGAGGCCATAATTACATGATACATTTGATTACTGATTCATATGAATGTATGACGTTACAACACATATATTCACAACGCATACCATCACAACGCAACTTTTACAACGCTACATCCATTATAACGCATGCTTTTACAACGCAGGCCATTACATCCCAGATGCTATTACAATGCATACCATTACAACGCAAGTATAGGTAAGTATTTAATTTGATTAATATTAATTTATTTTTAATATAATATTCATTTATTTTTAATTAATTTAAATTAATTATTAATTTTATTTAATATAATTTTATTTTCTATTCTAACTCCTGGGGGGTGTAATATTAGGGTAAGTGTTGGATAGTGTAGGGGGTTAGAATTACTATTCTAACTCCACGGGGTGTAATAGTAGGGTAAGTGTTGGATAGTGTAGGGGTTAAAATTACTATTATAACTGCAGGGGGTGTAATAGTAGGGTAAGTGTTGGATAGTGTAGGGGTTAAAATTACTATTTAACTCCAGGGGGGTGTAATATTAGGGTGAGTGTTGGATAGTGTAAGGGTTAAAATTACTATTCTAACTCCAGGGGGTGTAATAGTAGGGTAAGTGTTGGATAGTGTAGGGTTTAAAATTACAAAATTAAATTATTTTATATTAAAACATTTTTTTAACTATAAATAATTAAAATAATTAATATAATTAATTAAAATTAAATTAATATTAATTAATTAAAATACTTACCCATACTTACGTTGTAATGGAATGCGTTGTAATAGCATCTGGGATGTAATGGCATGCATTGTAATAGCATGCGTTGTAATGGATGTTGCGTTGTAAAAGTTTTGTTGTAATGGTAGTGCGTTGTTAAAGTTGCGTTGTGATGGCGGTTTCCCACTCTTATTCAGTCCACAATAGTCAAAGATTTTACGGAATTCCTTCTGTCCGGATTCACCTTTTGCTCAGTAACTAGCAGCTTCTAATTAAAAAAAGTGCCACAGCAGACCCCAGCTATGTATCAGGGATAAGAGGAATTCTTTTAGTCAATTTCCGTGCCACACAGTCGAGGAATGGTTATAGCCACACACATGCACACTAATTCGGGATATTAGCATCACTTTCCAATACCCTAAGTAGTTAATGTCAGGCCTTTTATAAGAAAACCAGAAGCCCCTCTAGAGGACGGAGTCCACAAATCAGCAAGATGTTGGCAAGCATGTGCAAGTCATTGACGAGTGTGGAACCATATCAAGAACATTTATAATGCTTTAAAATCTTACATTTAAAAACATTTATATGTAATGTATTGCAACTGGTTAATCATGTTGTGTTGTTGCAGCTGTAAGTTTGACACCTTTAAATGTCTGATGACCCATACTGATAGCCTCTAATGTCTTGTATGCTCACAGTACTCACTAATTTTCCCCAATATTTTGTAGCAATAGTAGTTAATCTGTCATCAAGCACTTTGTTAAATGAACAATACAAAGCTGTTATCCCTAAACCTCTATAATGGTTTTGTAATACATCTAAAAATGCTATTCTGTTCATTCCAATGTTATGTATCCAATGTTGTTAAAATAATCCCTTGTTTGCATGTACTTGTAGAAGCTATTCTTGAGGAGAGTTTATGTTCTTTAAGATAGGTCTCGTCTGTAATATATTTACCTTTTTTAATTCTGAGCGTGAATACTGAAAAACAATAGACAAAATGTTTTCTTTCATTTCTTTCCCATTCTATCGTTCTTCCTCCTCCCTCTTTACAATGTTTACATTTTGTAATCCCTGCTACATTACCCTATTTAGTGAAGCTTTTACAAATGATTAAATATGTTCATGCTTATCATGACATCTTTAGTATATATGATTTTATATTTTTTCTATTTTCTAATTTGAAAATCTTAGCACAATTATCTGTTATTAAATAATGATGTACTTTAACATCAAGGATGGAGATTTTGGGAGTGTGAAGGGTCTTACCGACTGCTCTCGTTGCCCATTACATAAATGACTGTTCGGAATTTCGTTTAATTAATTCCTTGCACTGTTTATGAAGATCATTTCTCCACAGTGAGGCCTTTCCATGTAAACACTTGTGCTGAACACTTGATTCTTATCTTTAAATTTTCTCTCAGCAAGGCCTTGAGGGCCAGCACTTATGGCCCAGTTTTACCTTCAGTCGTCACACAATCCCCCTCTTCCAATCCTTGAGCACATGTGCAAATGTTAATACTAATGTGCATAATGTACGAATAAATCTCTGTTTAAATATAGGTTATATACATTTTCTTTGTGTTTGTTTCACCTATTATTGACTATCCATGCCCACCACACTGCTCTACACATTCTACTGGCCTAACTTATGTTGTAACTATTATTCACAAACTTTTTTGTAGAAATTAGCTCAATTAAAAACATATTGACTTTAACTAACAGGGTATAATAACATGAGTTAACACAAGACTATACATAGACAAGTCAAGAAATCACTTACAGTGAAGAAAACCGAGAAGAAGAAATACCACCCCCTTAGCCTGCCAATAGCAGCATCCCTTAAAGTCTAAACCTCATGCCCATCATTAACAATTTAGCACTATTTAGAGTCAAGCCAAATCAAGATATAAAACAGCCAGTCCCACACACATGCTAACAGGTGCTTTGAATACGGATAATAATTGCCGGCTCAATTCTCAACACAACCCATCCAAATCACTGAGAAGCCAATTGGAATGAATTGATTTATTGGCGGTCTTCACAGCTCATGGTGTGAATATTGGTAAAGTCTGGGGTACACTTCGTAGCATAAAGGAAGAAGTGATGATTTGTTGTATCGACAACATCTAATATGGAGGCCGACGAGGAAAGCTTTCCATTATTGAATAACAAAGGATATTTCTCATGGAATGGTAGGAGGAAATTGATAGAGGATTGTTGAGGAAAGAACAAGAATTTACAGCCTTTTTAGATGGTAGGTGTGAATCTTGGTATTACTGAACAGGTAGTAGTAAAAGGAAACCACCTAACGGTGGAAGAAATTGGTAGCTTGTGGTATGAATGAGGAGAGTGATGAAAATGAATGGAAGAGAGTGCTATCAAGCATTAATGGTGAAGGAGAGGAGTGCCATTTGATGTTAATGATTCTGGAAAAGAATGCTAACCAATGATAGAGGAGGGTTAGGAGCGCTCTTATTTCTGCACTGCAGTGGCAGAAAGTGATTTTCAATACAATGTTTTAGAGAAGTCACGAGGCACAAGGGAGAACAACCATACATTGATCATCTGGGTATGTGGCAGGGACAGAGTACAGCTTTATTGGAAGGATGAAAGGGTTTGTTAAAATAAGATGCCATCTTGTCCTAGGACAGTCCATGTTCTTGATCGTAAACTCCTTTTTAAAGGTAATGTAACATATTCTAGAGTTCATTGCATGGCTTTTGGAGCTATATGGGAAGGCGATTTGCCAGCGGAATGTCAAGAATAATCTCTGTGTCCGGAAGACATCTAGAGGGAAGGAAAAATGGAGAACCATTAGGAGAGATGGAACAACTGAAAGTGTCTTCAAAATCCATGCCATGTTTTGATAAGCAATAGCTCACTATGAAGAACTGGTAGACTTAATAAAGGCTGTTAACTCTGTAAGACCTGAACGGCTGTAGCATAGCTACCGGAAAATAGACTTAACAATGCAGAAATTACCAAGAAGCGGCTTTACCATGCACATTTTTATCATGCATATGCCTTTACCACACATGGAAGAAAGAGAGAAGGAGAGGGAGAGAAAGAGAGAGAGGGAAAGAGAGAGAGAGAGAGAGATGGGCAGGGGTATAGGCTAGTAACGTTATTTTAGGTTTTAAGGATGGGTACAGCTATAGGGTTGTAAGGGTATTTTTAGGGTTATGGGTGGGAAGGGTGATTTTAGGGTTGGGTAACGGAATTGGGTGGCAAGGGTGTTTTTAAGGTTTAGGGTGGGAAAGGCTGTTGGGTGGTAATGGTGGTTTTAGGGTTTAGGTGTGGGTAAGGATATTATGTGATAAGGGTATTTTAAGGATTTAGGGGGTGGGTAAAGGTATTGGGTGGTATGGGTATCTTTAGGGTTCAGGGGTGGGTAAGGGTATTGGGTGTTACGGGTAATTAAAATTAAGGGGTTTAGGGGTCTTTCCCCTAAAAAAGAAAGGTAGATATGTGTAACACTTACCCTAATTATGCTAATATTAAACAGACTTTTCATTCGTGGTACTAGCATGCGTGGTAAAGGCATATGTGTGGTACAAAATGCGTGGTAAAGGCAGCATTGTAATGTCAAACAACCAGGGCATGTACAGCCTGACGTGATAGACTCTTCATCAGCCCTGGAGACCTTTCAGATGCTGGAGCCTAAGGTAAATGCCTCACTATCTCTTTAAACCAGTCCACTTTCATCAAAGAAATCCTTATTTAAAAGTGTTCTTCTTGTTCGGTAGATCTGCATAGAACAGCATTCAAATCAAATGTATCTTTTATTTCCATTTTGAACAAAACAAAAATCCTGAAACGAAGCCCTACTTGGCAGTGCTAGTCATTGTTTTATTTGGAATAAAGAGGCACTCCAAATGGTAAAATGTGACTTTAGCTTCCCCTTTCCTTGGCGCTCAGAGAAAAGTTACGCCTGGTTTGATGTCTCTGAATGGAGAGCATCCTTGTGCTACAGCGCAAATCTAGTTGTATGAAACAGTGTTGTATGTGTTAATTAATACACTAAAAAATGCAAGGACATCATTTGCAACCTTTCAAAGGCTGGATTAGTGCCCATTGCTTCATATTTACAGCAGATGAGAAAGATGTAAATAAGCACAGCAATTACAGGTGGTGACATAGATGGAAGATATTTGGAAGGGAAAGCAGTAATCCAGATGGCATTAGCTGCCAACCCTAGGATGTCTTTGCCAACACCTGTGGGTTACTGTGGATCCCTCGAGCTGGACAGGATCCGATGGGAGGTTATAAATACTGGTGCATGGCTGAGGCCTGTTTGAAAGAAATGTACTCCTAACTTGCAGAGGTTAAGCTATTCTTTAACATACCTGGGCCTTTGAAGCAGGACATCTGGAAAGATGAGGAGTCGCCTTTGTTTGTAGCAGTCAAGCAGCTCTGCACGCTTCTCTTTAAGGTTCGCAATGTCCTTCTCCAGATGTCGGATTTCCTACAAAATCAAAGGAGAAAGTGCTTTACAAATGTAAACTTTGAAAAAGAAAGGCAGAGGAATATATAGACTGCACAAGCTCTAAACCTAAACAAGACTAGCACTTAAATTGTATTCAATAAACACAGGCCATATTACATATGTAATTAGTTTATAACCTTTCAAAAACATTTGCAAGGAAATGAAGCCATGAAATAGGCAAAAAAGTTGTTGAGATCTCCAGCAGCATCTGAGGGTTTCTTCAACAGGAGAGAGACTTGGCCAATGTTAAGGAAATCTTTGAAGACCTCATGAACAAATGATACATTCACTTGTGTGGCCCAATAGGATAATATCTGATAGCTCAGAGATTTAGCAATGAGAGGAAGAATAGGTCCATTGAAGTGGATTGATAGTTTCACTTATAGATTATTGGTGCTTCAATATTGTTTTAAGAAAAAGTTCTTTTAGTTTTAAAATTCATAAAGTCTTGCTTGTATAGGCTTTTGGGGGGCATTTTGAATATACTGAATATTCATCCACTATATAGATATATAGACATATATGTTGACATGAAATGTTCTGGGGTCCCCATAGGCAGATGGTAATCACTGTAAGTTTTAGGACTATCGATGAAGATCCTATGGTGACCAATCTGAGATTCCAAATTGACACTGGTTTTTATACAATTAGGTAGTTGAAGCAAAACACTGTTGATGGATTTAACTTTAACATCAAAGAAGTACCTATCTCTTCTCAATATCATACAACTTGCAAACACATTGATTCAAACAGCAGTAACTCAAGTAACTTTGGTGGTGGGACCATTTCCAGCTTTGTCAACACACCTCTATTCGGACATGATTTCCCCAATCTCAGTGCTGACCCAGAGTCCATCACCTTTACAGACAGGTAATCCGCTCACCTGTCTATGCTCAAGCACCTCCTGCGTCATGACCTTATTCTGAAGTGACATTTGCTTCAGGTCTGTTGGATAGCAGCACGTTGCAAACTTCCTCAAAAAGAGAAACAGAATTTAATCAAATGGAAGAGAAAACATTAAACTACCAAAATGTAATGAACGCCATGGTCAAATATCCACCCTACTAACTGAGTAGGTGGTAGACCACATCAAGTAGTAACTGTAGAACATTTTCTCTCTCAGATTAAGATGACTTCACAAAAAGCGGTGCAGCCGAGCTTGCGTAACGTCTCACCCAGTGTTTAAACAGATTTCTTTAAGCACCACTCCCTGAGTCATAGAGCGTTTTAAGGGACCTTTCCCTCAAATATAACCACCATTCTTCCGACAACCCAATGATTGGAAACAATCCTTCCAGATTATCTCATGCAGCATTAACAGAACACCTTCGGCAACTCAAGTATTTTCCGTGTCCACTTTATGCGTGGATAAGACATCATCCTTTTAAAGCATTTAACCCATGCTGCCAGATCATCTTTTTAGGCCACCACATCCAGTGTCTTGAACATCTTTTTAGGCCACCATACAGTGTTTACAAGCACTTTCATGGGCAGAAATACCACAGAAATACTGTAACTGCAGAGCATCACTCCACCACATCTGCGAGCAGTTGCAGCCCTTTCTGTGACATCTCATCAGCCACCACAGCCCACCACTGGAGATCACACTGAGCCTATTGATTACAAATGTTCTGCCTTATTCACTGTAAAGAGGCATGAGTCTCTTTCATCATTTCATCTATTCACTGCACAATACTATATTGGGCATGTACTAGAGAGCAATCCCTGCACAAATTGACTCAATTGAAGATGCTTTTCTGAGCCAATTTCACCTGGTGATGTGGACGGATCTTCTCAGAATGCAATCCACAATTTCAGAATTATCCTTTCAGAGAATTATCCTTTCAGAAAATCACAACCATCATGGTATTAATCAAAATGATTGAGGTGATCTAACTCCTTCATCATGCCTGAAAAGCTAGAAGATTACACCGGCATAGTTAAGACACCCACAATTTACAAGCCTGAAGTTTGTAGTCTTAGTACTATTTAACCCCACTCAAAAACGTCATCAAAGTGCAAGCTATCGTTCAGGATACAAAGAAAACCCCAGTACTGAGCTTGAGGACAGATAAAAGACACAATCCTTTCTAGAAAATGTGCACAGGCTAGACTTACTTCTACAGTTTTGTCCAGTATCTCTCGCTTTCTGCTTTGCACCATGAGTGATAGCTTCTCCATTTCAGTGTCTACCAAAGCTTCCACATCTACCTTCTCATCCTGTGGGGAACAGTCACAGCAGCATTTAGGAAATTAGTGCATGGATCCTTGTCACACTTCATTGTCCCTCACCCTCCCACCACACTCTGCAGAGGATTAACTCTTGGCATTATCATAACCACTTGTCCTCCTATAATTTTACCCCTAACACCACACCAATCATCTGCTGTTACTTGGGAAACGTATGTGTCAACAAAAGAAGAGGTAGGGAGTGGTTTGAGACACTCTTATTCCCCGGTTATGTTCAGTAAGCAAAAAAAGAGTGTCATATGGTTTCAACGGAACCACACGAAGGAGCAACAACAAAGGGGGGGGGGAAACGGCCTCACTCAGGACGCTTTAGGAAAGCCCTCACTCACCACCTGGTGATGACATGCTTCATCATTGGGCCCCACCGAAGAGGCCGAATGCCTCTTCAGTGTGCTTCGACGCTAGATCTACTGCAGAGCAGGATATGTGAGTTCAAGGCGTGCAGTGAAAAATAAAGTAAATAGTGGTGAGCGGTCTCCAAGCCTGATCACTAACCTATCGGACAAAATATTGACCGCGACTGAAACCAAGGTCCTTGAAAGAGGCTTAGGTTTCGTCCCTACATCCCGCCCAGACAAATTTAAACTTCATTGTGAACTTGCAGATTTCTTCAGGAAACTCAAGCTGAAGGCTTTTTTTGAAGACAAAGAAGACCCGAACGAAGCTACACGTAAAGGGGATACTGGACTCAGACTAGATTCCACATTTGCCCCTCCACCATACACAGTCCCGGCAGCAATTACTGCTTTTGAACAGGCTGTATTTTTGGACCTGGAAACTTGTCAAGACCCCTCGACATTTGGACATTTCAGTACTGCAGAGTATCATGCGTTACAAAGTCTACAAAAAGACCCGAGCATTAAGCATGGGCGGAAAATCCGTTTCCCTCGCGGATTTTGCGGATTTTCGGTAAATTCGCAATCCGCGAGATTCGCGAATCTCCCGCAAAATCCGCAAATCCGCGAGCAGCGGATTTTGCTCGCACTGTTCGCGTGAGTTCGCGGCTTCCCAGTACAACTTCGCGCCCCGCGAATAAATGCAAAATTGCAGAAATACAGTCTTAGCAAAACTGAAACTACTTACCAGGTTCAAAAGTTCAGGCTCATCATTAGTAGCCATTTCCTGTAGTGCTTCCTGAGGGGCCCCTCCAGAGTTCAGTTGCCAGTTGCAACTATTATGTGACCCTGCTCTGAACCTCAGAATAGTTACACATATGCCACAAAGGTCCTGAATTACAGCTAAGGGAGACAAGCAGGAGCCAGGCTGGAAGTTCAAATCCATTAATCAGCCCCTAATTCATTATTGTCAGTTGGGGCAGGGCAGGTGTTGTAACTAATTTTGCAACAATGAAAGCACTTAGCAAGTGCAAAAGATCACTAATCAGGAAGCACTAAGGAAGCAGGTGCCAGCTAAAAAAATATTCTGTGACACATTAATCAGCCCCAAATTAATTCAGGTCACTTGAGGCAGGGAAGGTGTGCTTGCGTTGCCACAATAATGTACACTGACTGGACAACCAGAGGGTGCTGTGATGAAACAGAGGGTGGCATGGGTGGGCCAGAGGGTGGCATGAGTAGTCAGAGAGTGGCAGTGGTGACAGAGAGTGGCAGTGATGAAGAAGAGTGTCCCAAACAGGCTGGACACGTAGAAACAACAAGTTCGCGAAACTTGCGACCCGACAGGTAAGTTTGCAATTTGCGACATTGTACAAAACCCTCGCGAACTGGCAGAAACCCGCGCAAACACAAAAAAAAAATCTGCAAATTCGCGAGAATTCGCGGATTTTGCGGATTGCGAGTTCGCAAATCCGCAAAATTCGCGAACGCGAGATTCGCAAAATTCGCCCATGCTTACCGAGCATAACCATTAAACCAGCAGATAAAGGCGGTGGCCTTGTAATACAGAATGCAGAGGATGATAGGGCATGCCAAGTCCTACTTGATGGCAGAAAAAACTATCTCCCCCTAATAAGGGATCCCACGGAGGAACTCCGGACACGAATCACCAATCTCGTCAGAAGGGCGTTAGAAGATGGGCATATATCTAAAAATGAGGCCGACTTCCTCAGCACCAATGTTAGTGTGACTCCCTACTTCTACACATTGCCTAAGACGCATAAAAACCGAATGCCTCCCCCGGGACGTCCGATCGTCTCAGGTATAGGCTCCTTGTTGGAGCCACTGTCATGCTTCTGTGACCATTACCTTAAGCCCATAGTACAGAACACTCCAACTTACCTAAAAGACACCAAAAGTCTCTTGCAACTTCTGAAAGACCTCAATTTTGACGAAAACTCAGTGACTCTGGTGACACTTGATATCGAGAGCCTTTATACCAGTATCCCCCCGGATGATACCATCAGAGTCCTAGGGGCAGCTCTGGACTCAGTGATCTGGAATTATCAGACACCCAAGAAATTCATCATCGATTGTGCCACTCTAGCCCTAAAAGAGAATTTCTTCTCATACAAGGGGCAACTGTTCCTGCAATGCACGGGTTCTTCTATAGGCAGCACTTTCGCCCCGAGCGTGGCCGGCCTGTATGCCGCCGACTTCGAGGCCAAGTATATTTTACCATCTAATGGCCCCTTCACCTCATCCATCCAAATTTGGAAACGGTATATTGACGACGTCCTAGTGATCTGGACCGGCAGCGATGAACAACTTCTAGCTTTTTTCACGTGGATCAACACTTTGGACCCAAATTTGAAATTCACATATGCTACCAGCAAAAATGAGGCCACTTTTCTTGATGTGACTATCACTGTCTCGGGGACCAGTCTGTCAACTAAAACACACTACAAACCCACTGCTAAAAACAACTTACTGGAGTTTACAAGTTTCCACCTACGCCCATTGAAAGAGAATCTCCCATATGGTCAGTACCTACGAATCAGACGTAACTGTACCAACCTACAGGACTTCAAATTACAGTCGGTTGACCTTACAGAGAAATTGAAGTCAAGAGGCTACCCCGCAGCAATTTTGAACAAGGGCTAAAAAAGAGAGCGCAACCAACCACGGGAAGCGCTCCTTGAGGTCAAGACTGACCACCTCAATGAGATTCCACTTACCTGTGTCACAACATTCAGCACCCTTTCCAATACTATAAAAAAGTCCTTCAACAAAAACTGGAAAATCATAACCAGCACCAAAAAAACCTGGGAAAAAACCCTTTTTTCCTTCAGGAAGGGACGCAGTTTAAAAGATGCCTTGGTCCACACATGACCCAAAGTAGCTGACCCAACAGTAGTAAGATCTGTGACAGACACATGGGGAATGTCAAGGGTGACGGGCCATTTCCCCTGCTCAAACTGCAGCGTCTGCCACCTCACAATGCATACCAAGACCCTAGGACTCGAACCAAGGAAAGTATGGACACAGAGAGACTATACCAATTGCAACTCTCCGAACGTCATATACATGATTACCTGCTCCTGCAGTCTACGCTATGTAGGTATGACAAGTAGGAAAGTTAAGCAGAGGATCTGCGAACACCGATCTAACATCAGATGCAAAAAAGCTACAACGAAAATGAGCAGACATTTCCTTGAACACAATCACACCACCAATAACATGCAGTGGACTGTGATTGAACAGTTGAATACTGGCAGCAATATCAGCAACTGTCTTTTTGAGAAAGAGCAGAGATGGGTCTATCGACTGGGGACCCATCTAGACGGACTGAATGATGGCATTCCATGGAATTCTGTGATTAAGTAGATACCTTTGGTAATCACTAGAGTCCCCCCTGAAACGGTACCCCATGATCACTGCCCCACGGCTACATATAGACATTAATATTGCCCTTGTTATATGACATACCTATCACCCAATATCCATGGCAAGTTGTATCTTATCACACTACCAGGCTAGCTGCATCCATTACTGCCTACTTCCTATAGTAAACTAGCAACAGAGTGACCATCATCTGTCATTATGTACTTGCATGTACTGGAAACGGTACCCCGTGATCACTGCCCCACGGCTACATATAGGCATTAATATTGCTCTGGTAATATGACATACCCGAAATCCAATAACCGTTGCTTATTGTACTAACAGGTTATCTGCAGCTTTTATCGCGTCCTTTTTATAGTAAACTGCTAACCAGCTGACCATCACCTATCAAAACGCACTTGTGTGTACTTATCCTCATGCTTCTCCTTGGCTTAGCGCTATAAACCATACCGTTACGCCGGGCATTTTTCTCGAATCCTTTTGATCAATTTAGACCTATGCTACTTTGACAAATCACTAAATTTGGCGATACACTGCCCGTCTGCCCGAGCACATCAAACAAATAAAGTTATCTTCTTCTAAAGGCTTAGAACACGATCAACTAGCAACCGATCAAGCCTGTTCCCCTGACGCCGGCACACGTGACCGGCCACCTAGCAACCGATTAAGCCTCTGCCCCTGACGCCGGCACACGTGACCGGCTACATCACATTACGCCTAATTCTCTGATTGGCTACTGACACAGGGTGCCGCCCCCTCACTTAGGCGGGCCCCGCCCCTCGGAACCAACGCCTCGCTGTCAAACATTCATAACCTGCTTGCCGGGCCCCGCTCTTGATCTTAGGGGTCCAGCCTGAGGGTAATACAGGTATACTGAGGGTGCCTAGCGTCGAGGGCGTAAGTTAACCAGCGATCATTATTAAACAAGCCATCGATATTATAGCTCCTTTAAAAAGACAAAAGCAGTATCCGGTGTCGAAACAAGAAAGCTGGTATACTAAGGAATTGAGAGCAGGGAAACAAAAATGCAGACGAGCTGAGAAGGCTTGGAGGAAAACTAAAACGGATAATAGCCGAACAGCTTTTCTAAATGCTCAATCAGAGTATTATAAAAATATAAAGTTGGCCAGAAAACAACAATTAACACAACAGATAGCAGAAGCGGGCAACTGCTCTAAGGAACTTTTTAATATTCTGCAGAATTTTATAAAACCTACTGCATGTGAAAGTTCCGATGACTTTTCGCAGGATTTATGCGATAAAGTCTCTCTATTCTTTGAAGATAAAATCAATACCATCTATGATAGAATAGTAGCAGCCAATAATAACAACACAAATAAAACCAATATATGTTCAACCCTGACTCCTGCCATATACAATAAACCTTCTCTGACATCCTTCCCTCCGATTGATAACACAGAGCTCCTCACCCTCTGCAGTCATATAAAAACAGGGTCCCCTAATGACCTCATTCCTGCTAAAATGGTTGGCCCTATGATCTCTCTTCTGGGTCCCCACGTACTCGAAGTGGTTAACATCTCCCTCAGGACAGGCCAGGTCCCAGCAGACTGGAAAAAGGCAGTGGTGAACCCGATAAGAAAAAAGGCATCATCTCCCTGGACAGACCTCTCCAACCTACGTCCCATCTCTCTTCTACCGTACTTAGGCAAGATCACGGAGAAGCACGTGAACACCTATCTTTCTCAACATCTGGAAGCGACGGAAGGCCTGGACTATTCTCAATCTGGGTTCAGGCCGAACCACAGCACAGAATCAGCACTTCAAACAGTGACCAATAACATCAAAATGGCACTGGATGATGGTTGCTCTATGATTCTGGTGCTGTTGGATCTCTCCGCCGCTTTGGATACGGTGTCTCACAGGGTGCTTCTCCATCGCCTAAAGGAGGTAGGCATAGAAGGAGAGGCTCTGGCGTGGTTGGAGAGCTTTCTGTCTGGTCGGTCCCAAGAAGTTAGGCTGGGCTCCCATAAATCCACTCACAGGGAGCTCAATAAGGGAGTGCCACAGGGCTCTTGCTTGAGCCCCACACTTTTCAACATATATGTGGCCCCCCTCGCCAACTTAGCAAGATCTTTCGGGTTCACCCCCGTGTCGTACGCTGACGACACCCAACTCCTTTTTCCCTTCAAAAATCTTACACCCGCAATAAAAAGATCCTTTGCAGATGGCATGAGAGCCATTGCAGAATGGATGTCATCTAATTGTCTGCAGTGTAATGTCGGGAAAACCGAAGTCATGCTGTTCGGCCAAGCGACGGCACACTGGTCATCGGACTGGTGGCCCCTAGAACTAGGACCTGTCCCCATTCCCAAGAGTAAGGTTAGAAACTTGGGAGTGTTATTTGACCAACAACTCACTTTCAAGGATCATGTTAATCAAGTAGCCGGTACCTGCTTCCGGGCTGTAGGGATGTTAAGACGAGTCTTCCCCTATTTACCGGACCACTACAGAAAAACACTGGTACAGGCTCTTGTTATCAGTAGGGTAGATTACTGCAATGGATTGCTCCTTGGAGCTAACGAGGAACAATTCAAGAAATTGCAGGTTATTCAAAACACAGCAGCGAGGATTGTCCTGAACGCTCCACCAAGGACCCCCTCCTGCCCCCTACTGACCAAACTTCACTGGCTTCCAATAAAGAAGCGAGTCCAGTTTAAAACTCTTTGTACCATCCACAAGAGCCTGACAGGGAAGGGCCCTAAACATCTGACTGACATCTTCCAGCCCTATACCCCTGGGCGCTCCTTGCGCTCCAGTAACCAACAACTACTGAAGGTACCTAGAGTTAAGAAGACCAGGCAAGGTGGCCGTGCGCTGGCCTATACCGGACCAACACTCTGGAACTCATTGCCGCCGGAACTAAGGTCTCTCACCAGCCACATGATGTTTCGGAAAAACCTAAAAACTTACCTGTTCCCCAGTAACTAACTGTCTTTTTTCCCCATTGGACACACTATTATACCTCACCTCATTTGCAGCCACAGCGCGGAGATACCCCTTTGGGGGTCTATTCTGGCGCTTTATAAGCATATAAAATAAATAAATAAATAAATAAAAATAAAATCATTGAATTTCCCGACCTCGGCGGCATATCACGGAGCTAAGTACCGTTTCTCTATTTTCTGACGCTTTGTATGTTTCTTCCCTCTCCCAAGGGTGTGCCAATTACGCTACCACCCCCTTCCTGTGACCCATGGTGTACCCCTGTTACACCACAAAAGTGAGACATTTTAACTTACCTTTATAGCGATCGTTTTATTACTTTGGCATATTGATCGCTAATGGGAAGATGCTCTTCCCTTTTAATACAAATTACCCACAATTACCATTTTTTCACTTCTAGCACGCTGCACTTCCCAGTGATTAGTGCGTATGAACCCAGGGACAGAGGTGGTGATAAACATAGTGTTATAGCGCCACACACTGTCTTTTCACGACGATTGGAGCACCATAGATCTACATTGTGATTAAGAACAACCTATACCTGTTTGTCTTGTCCTTTATGTACGTCTATGTCTTTCTTTCTTTACAGGTGCAGAAACCTTAATGAAGGAAGCCTCCTAATCCAGGAATTATTAGGAAGACATTTTGTCTTCCTATTTTTCGCACTTTTTTCACCTTTCCTTTTTCACTTACACGTCCCTAGGCAAGGGTGGGCCTTAGCGTGCCCATACCGCCAGGGTTTAGTACACCTATAGAGTCCTGATGAATGCCTGGTAACTTTACACCGTTTCAGAGGCAGAAACATGTTGACTGACAATTAAGGAAATAACCACACAATTAACTGTGGACTGTTTTCTTACACTTAATTTTTATAATATGTCCTAAGTGATCGCCTAAATAAATCATTTTGATACACTAAAGACATTTTTAATCCCCTCACCACTATTTAGTTTATTTTTCACTGCACGCCTTGAACTCATATATCCTGCTCCGCAGTAGATCTGGCGTCGAAGCACACTGAAGAGGCATTCGGCCTCTTCATTGGGGCCCAATGATGAAGCATGTCATCACCAGGTGGTGAGGGAGGGCTTTCCTAAAGCGGCCTGAGTGAGGCTGTTACTTGGGAAACCTCACATTGCTGCCTTCCTCTTCAAATGAATACTTTAACTTTATTTTGTGTTGATGGATGTCACATGAGGGAGCCCAAGAGAATCAGTTATTCCCAAATAGGAGTGGGGAGGAACTGACCCTGTCATCATATTGAAGGGTGGTAGTAGAAAGAGAAGAGTTGGAGGGGTTATCTGTTGCAAGAAGAAACTGGCTGGACTCCTGAATACAGGATGAGGACTCCTGAACAACTCTCCAGAGCCAACCACAGCCTGAACCTATACTTTAAGAGTAGAACTGTTGGATATGAGAATGTAAACTTCAAGCATCTCTAGGGAATTAAGAAATGGAGTAACTTAAAAACTTCTAGCCGGAAAGTCACAGTATCTTCAGGACATTTCCTGCTAGGGGGACACAGGCTCCTCAGGCACGGCCCATGGCCAGAGGTGAGGTCAAAACAATCCTCAATGGGCAGCAACAGTTTAGATAATCAGGTGAAGTATTCCCACAGAGGCTCTAGCAGCATGAAGAAAAGGGCCCGGCCATGTACATAAGGAACTTGTCCAGGTCAGAAAAGATAATGGCATCCAAGGTACTAAATCATTGTCTAAATGCCGCAGGACAGAAGAATCCTCGGATAGAAGGTCAATAAGATATTTAAGTCAGATGCACACAAATCTACATATTATAGTCTAAACATTGTAAATATTAACTTTCTCATCATTTGTTCTTGATTTGCATACATCCCTCATCTTTCCTTGGTCCCAGGTTCTGTCCTGTGAAAACTTTTGACAAACACAGGAAGGTTTAGCTCTCAAGAAGTTAGTGCCAAGGCTAAAGGAGTGCCTGTGCTCATGTCTAAAAGGTATCTCATGTTACATCTATCACCCCATCCTCACATTTCGCCTCCTCAACCTCTAAATTATTATGACACTGTCCCATGCCACTGCTCGATCTCCCCATACGTATCTCTCATGCTGCCTGAATTTTGGCATTTGTGCCCAGACATTTGCTGGATTATTTTCCTTTGCTTTCTGCCTTGTGCATGTTGCCTTTTCCCACCTGGTGAGCCTCTTGAAGCTTGCGGATTTCCCTCTGAAGCTCAGCAATACGCAGGACTTGCACTGGGTACTCTTTGTCACGGTATGTTCGCAAAGTGTGTAGCTCTTCCTGGGAAGCTTGCAGCCTGGCATTCTGTGCCTGCAACCGGAGCTCCAAATCTGAAATAAGGAAACGTATAATCATAAGCTTCAAAACTGGTCAGGTTACGGAGCTCAAAAATCATCAATCATCTTACAACCCCCTAATCAGGTAACAATGGCCAGACATAGTTTGACCAGCCTGCAAAGTTTCTTAAACATGGACAGGTATTTAGTGACACACATCTGACTTCAGACAAAGGCTTGGAATCTGAGATGCACTTGTGATTAAGTATTAAGGGCTGTGAATCATGTGACACCTAGTGTGAATGCAGTGCCTATTGATCCTGCGACACACGTCTAGGATCACGGAACTGCTGGGACGCTATGTGACCAGTTATGGTTTGAACATCTTACCTATTAAACGCTGTGCTGTCATTACTTTGACCTCTTGGAGTTTCTGTCTGGCCTCACCGACTTGATGCTCACCCCAGGCTTGCACTGAAGCAATGGTCCCCTAGAGAAACAAAAGATTATCTACTAGAAAAAAACAGCAGCAGACGAAGAAGGCAGAGCTGCCTGGACAATTGTGGAGCAAGGCACAAGAGTACATCCTGCAGAGAATAACAGCAGTAATGGTCTGCCTCTGGCAAGACCACAGTCCTCCACCCACTACAAAGCATTTGTGCCATGGTTAGGAGTATTGGTACTGCACACACTTCTATCAGTCTTTGTTATCCTTTTGTGGCTCTTTGTTAGATTCTTAAGGGGTCAACTGGGAAACAACAATCTCCACTCCCAGGTTATCATATGTGTTCGAAATTGAGTTTGTGGTTGGCAGAGGTATGCACCCTGTCCAAGCAGGAACCACAATTCTAGTCTGATACACACCACAAATTAACCTGTGCTCACCCTCTGGTAGCTTGGAACAGAGCAGGAAGGCTTACCTTAAGTGGCAATATGTAAAGTGTTTGTGCAACACTTCAAACAGTAACACAGTGAAAACACCACAAAAAGACTCCACACCAGTTTAGAAAAATAGCTTATATTTTTATGAACAAAAGACGAAAATGACAAGAATCCAATATGAATAACCGGAGTTATGAATTTTTAAAAAATAAATGAAAATGTCATGCTTACAAGCTTAAAGCGCCACCCGGGGATATCTGGTCGCACTAGACTGGGGTAAATCCCAAAGTTCAGGCCGACCATGATGGAATTCGGGTTAGATACAGGGACCAGCTGTCGCACACTAAAAAGTACCTGGGATGCTTCGTCAAAGGAGCTGCCATGTGGGCAGCAATGAAGTGAGTTGACGGGTTCGAACCACTAGATCGAAGGTGATGCATTGGTTAGGAAACACTGAATTGAAGGCGATGTGTCAGGCCTCCGCTGTGAAAAGTCAGAGATGTGTTAGGAATTAGAGATGATACTCCACGCAGTTGTGATGCAAGGTCTGAGGTCCAAGCAGCAGCGGCGATGCGTTCACCTCAAGGGAGATGTGGCAGTTCCAATCGGCGCAACGTCGTTGATGCATAGATTTGAGAAGTTTCAGCACTTTATATCCACTTTCAAGGGCCCAGGCATGGATTGGCATCACTTGGCAGGGCAAGTTTTGCAACAAGCAAAGTCCAGATGCTGTTGCCGGTTGAGAGAAAAGCCTTTGATGTCCTTCAGACTTAAAACGGGGGTCAAGCCAGCATGCCCTTGCAGTCACTCTGTGTTCAAGGGAGATGGGTCCAGTCCTTCCTCAGCAGGGTTGAGGATAGCAGAGCAGCACAGTAAAAAAGCAGTTCTTCAACAGCAGCAGTCCAGCAGAGTGGCAGTCCAGGTAGCAGCACAGCAGTTCATCCTCCCGGCAGAGTTCTTCACAGGTCCAGTATTGTGTGGTTTGGTGGGGAAGAGAATAAAGGTTCGGGGCTGGGCACTCCTTTTGTTTTAAGGCTGTTTATCTAGTTTTGAACTCTTTGTATGCGTGCTGCTAAGGTAAGCACAATGTCCAAATTGTGCAATTCAAACTAACAAAACAACTCAAGTGAAACCACTTGACCTTATGCGCACTGTTGCACTTCCTGCTGGAGGGCTACTGTTTAGTTTGTTAACACAAATTATTTCAAATGTTCAACAACATAAACTTAATCTAATAAACTCAAACATTGGGTGATTTGTTCATTATTGTTTTACTTCTTTCATATTCAAAATTTCAGTTCAAACATTCTAACCAATTGCATTTTCATTGGGTTACAATATTTCATTAGTTATTCATAAATACATTTTGTACTTTTTTTCAATGCCCTATGCATTTCGGGCCTCTTGGCCCTTCATCGGGGGCTGTATCTGAAAGTAAACAGAAAAATTCATACTATTTGACATGATCCTGTTTGTTGTTTAATCGATCACTCCTATTATTTACACTTTTCCTCACAACTTCAGTCACTACCAAACAGCATGTACTCACTTTTGAACAACACAAAGTCACCATGTTGAAAATGTATTGCACTGCATTCTCTATTACGCTGAAGGATCATGCCAAATAGTATGAATTTGCAATTGCAATTGGTTAGAATGTTTGAACTGAAATTTTGAATATGAAAGAAGTAAAACAATAATGAACAAATCACCCAATGTTTGAGTTTATTAGATTAAGTTTATGTTGTTGAACATTTGAAATAATTTGTGTTAACAAACTAAACAGTAGCCCTCTAGCAGGAAGTGCAACAGTGCGCATAAGGTCAAGTGGTTTCACTTGAGTTGTTTTGTTGGTGGGGAAAAGACCCATTACTTATAACCAGTTGTCCCTTTGAAGTGGGAGAGACTTCAAAGAGGGGCTTGATGTGCACAGTGGTCCTCCCTCCCAGCTCTGGCTCCAGACTCACTCCAGGGGGGGGTATGCAGCCTTTTGTGTGGGGACAGGACACAGCCTATTCAGGTATAAGTGTCAGCTTCTCCCTCCCATCCTGCCCAGGATGACCCATCAGGATGTGGATGGCCACTCAGTCAAACCTTATCTCCCTTTATGTGTGGCTGTCTAGAAGAAATGCACAACGTGCTGCTGTCACCCATCCCAGAGGTGTACTGGAGACAGGCTGCAGTCACACAGGGCTAAGAGCAGAAAAATGACGTAAAACCAAAGGGGATGATGGACGGAGTGTTGAACAATGCAAGCACTCACCCCCAGTCAACTGATCGGGGTTTAATCCATTATCATTCTTTAGCTCACTCCGCCACCCAAGTTCAGACATGGCCATATGCAAATCAGTTATGTTATGTTATGTTAACATTATTTATATAGCGCACAGCTGCCCCAGCAAAGGGGCGTCCTGGCACTTAGACAGATACTATAACATAACACGCAGGAATAGAGGAAAAAAAAGGGGGGGAAGCGACTACTCAAGAACAGGAAACAAAAAAGTTTAAATAGCACGCCTGAAGGTGGACAGGTCATTCAAAGCTCGGATGTGCACCGGGAGCGAGTTCCACAGCCCCGCGGCAAGCACCCGGTAAGAGCGGCCACCCATTCTACTGAGTTTGAAACGGGGACTGACCGCCAGATGAAGAGCCTCCGATCTCAAAGATCTCGAAGGGATGTAGGGGATGAGCAAGTTGGCAAGAGCCGGCGGCGAAGAGAGCTTCATGATTTTAAAGGCCAGACAGAGCGCTTTAAACTTAATCCTCTGTCTGACCGGCAACCAGTGAAGGGCAGAGATAGTGCCGGAAACAGAGCAATGTCTGGGAAGACCAACAATGGCCCGCGCCGCAGCATTCGGTACCCTTTGAAGCCTGGATGCCTCACCCTTGTTTACCCCTAACATCAGCGCACTTCCGTAGTCCAGCCGAGATAGAACCGAGGCTTGGACCACGAGCTGTCGGGTGGGAGGGTCGAAGAACTTAAGGACCGGTCTTATGCCTCGCAAGATACCGTAGCAGGTGGCTGCAACCTTCTTCGTGTGACCTGTGAAGGTGAGCGCTGGATCCAGCAAGATCCCTAAGTTTTTCACTAAGGAAGCTGGGATGGGAGTAATGCCCAACTCTGGAGGCCACCACTGGTCTCCCCATAGTTCAGCATGTTTCCCCAAGACCAAAACTTCAGTTTTAGTGGCATTCAATTGTAAGCAATTGGTTTGCAACCAACTTGCTACTGCCACAAGTCCAGCTCGGAATCTGGGGGCCTCCACTACCGGGTCTCCACTCAGTGTCAGCGCCAGCTGCGTATCGTCAGCATATGAGGTCATCGTCAAACCCCACTGTTTGATGATTGCAGCTAGTGGTTTCACATAAAGGTTGAACAAGGTAGGGCTCAACGAGGAGCCCTGTGGGACCCCCAGGTCCAAAGGATGAAGAGTGGACTGGCAGGGTGGTATTGCCACCTTAAAGGTTCGATCTGAAAGGAAAGATCGAAACCACTGAAGGGCGGTTCCTGCTACTCCAGCTTCCTGCAGACGCTGAATCAGTATACGGTGGGACACTGTATCGAAAGCAGCGCTCAGATCCAATAGCAGGAGCGCTGCCGTACGTCCGGAGTCAAGCACCAGGCGTAAATGCTCGGTCATGTAGAGCAGAGCGGTCTCGGTACTGTGTCCTGGCCGGAAGCCATTTTGGCTAGGGTCCAATATCTGATTACCGGCAAGGTGATCAGACAAGATAGAATTAACATGGGCTTCGGTGACTTTAGCAGTCCAAGGAAGAAGAGATATGGGGCGGTAGTTCTCAGGCAAGAGAGGGTCTGAATTTGCCTTCTTCAAGACTGGGGTAACTACCGCCTGTTTCCACGAGGAAGGGACCGTCCCAGTTGACGACAGGTTGATTAAAGTGAGTATCGGAACTCGACACAGCGGGGAAAGCGTACTGATGAGAGCTGGCTTCAGCGGGTCCAGAGGAGAGCCTGATTTAACGCTGAGGCTCAGTTTGTCAAAAGCCTCTGTAGATAGATCAGGCAAGAAGGTCAAAGTCTCATAACCCAAGGAATTAGGGTCAACTAACTCTGGATCCGGCCAACACAGGTCAAATCTTCGGTATATAGTCTGCACTTTCTCCAAAAAAAAGGCTGCCAAGTTCTCGCAATGGGAGTCGGTGCAGATCTCTGCCGAAGTGGCTCTTTTATTCATAAGGTCTTTCAAGACCTTGAATATTAATTTGGAGGGGTTGGTGCTGGCTTGGAATTCCTGAGCGTAGAATGTGGCACGAGTTCTGCAAATTGCCCTATGATAGGTCTTGAGTGTGGCAAAATACGAGGATTTCAGGACGGGATCGTAAGATCTCCTCCAGTCCCTCTCCGCTTTCCGGCAGGTTTTTTTAAGCTCAGCAAGGGAGTCATTATACCACGGGCTGGGTACCTTAGAATGACCTTTCGACCAGCGCATGGGTATAAGGGAGTCAAGGGCGTCTGAAATCCATGTGCAAAACAGTTCGTAACCATGATCTACATTCAGAAAAGGGCTCAGGGGTTTCTGCTCCAGTAGCCTGTAAAACTCCTCAAGTTTAAGCTTGTGCCAATGTCTTTTAAGAATCAGCCTATCCACAGGTTTAAATGGCTTATCGTGAATAGGGCAAAAGACTTCCACCAGCAGATGATCAGTCCAGCCCACCAAAACCGGGTCAGACACCTTCGCCCTCTCAAGAGTGGTAAAAAAGGGGTCGAGGATGTGTCCTCCGGTATGAGTGGGAAGTGTAACTAGTTGGACAAGTTGTAGTGCTTCAAGATCCGCAAGCAAGGTGTTTATGGCTGTGGACGACCTGCTGTCAAAATGAATGTTGAGGTCGCCCATGATGTTAAAGTTCGCACAACCGAGCGCTAGAGAACTTACCATATCGGCAATAGCGGACTTGAAGACAGTATCATTGCCAGGTGGGCAGTAGATGAGAATACCGCTAAACGTAAAATGATGGCTAAAGGCCACTTTGAAGAGGGCACTTTCGCATGCAGGCAGCCCAAGAGCTTTCCATTCAGCAGGGAAGCAAGATTTTACTGCCATGGCGATGCCACCTCCTCTCGAGGTCCGATTCAAAGTAAAGACTGTGTATTCCGATGGGAAGATAAGATTCAAGATAGCGACATCCGAGTCCTGAAGCCAGGTTTCGGTAAGGAGAAAAAGATCAGGGCCGTCTTTTTCGATGAGGTCATGTATGAACTGGTGATGTTTAACCAATGACCTCACGTTCAGATTCCAGATCCCAAGCCCACGGTCCGCGGTGTGATTGCACTTGGTCGGAGTGTTATCTACCAAAGAGCGGATCTTAGCTGGTCTATCTAGAGACCAACCCTTACAGGCGCAGACAAATGGGCCAGATAGGGGGTCCACAAGGTCGCATGAGCAGACCGCAACCCTATTCCTAATGGATAGCAAATCCGCCCGAGTGTAGCTGAGCATTGGTAAAGCATGCATGATGGTTATAACAGCTAGTGACCAGAGCCCTACTGAGTCTCGTGCTTCCTCGTCGCTGACGGGCGCAGACGGGCAGGACTCTGGCACGACTCAGGCTACACGAGGGCGCCCCGACTGCGCGTCGCAGTCTGACCCTGTGCCTCATGGGAACATTCCAGCCCGAACTGCCAAGCTATGTCTTCCCTAGACCGGAAACAAGCATCCTGGGACCGGTTTCTAGCTAATCAGCCAGGCTAGCTTGAATCCAGTGGCAAAGTGAGCAAGGGACCCACGTCTGGACATATCCTGCCAATTTAGGGCGAACAAAGCGAAACCAAAGGGGGTGATGGACGGAGTGTTGAACAATGCAAGCACTCACCCCCAGTCAACTGATCTGGGTTTAATCCATCATCATTCTTTAACTCACTCCATCACCCCAGTTCAGAAATGGCCATATGCAAATCAGTCTGACCCTGTGCCTCATGGGAACAGTCCAGCCCGAACTGCCAACCCATGTGTTCCCTGGACCGGAAACAAGCATTCTCGGACCGGTTTCTGGCCAATGCTCACTTTGCCACTGGATTCAAGCTAGCCTGGCTGATGACGGCTGATCAGCCAGAAACCGGTCCCAGGATGCTTGCTGATGAATTAAACCTAGATCAGTTGACTTGGGGTGAGTGCTTGCAATGTTCAACACTCCGTCCATCATCCCCTTTGGTTTTGCTTTGTTCCCCCTAAGTTGGCGAGTATGCCCAGAGGTGGGTCCCTTCCTAACTTTGCCACTGGATTCAAGCTAGCCTGGCTGATTAGCCAGAAACCGGTTCCAGGATGCTTGTTTCCATCCATGCTCGTAACCTGGGCATCTCCAAGCCCCAAATTCTACCATTTCTGAATTCGAACAAATCAAAGAGGAATCTGAACCCGGCTCACAAAGAATAATCATCATCCATTCATTGTAGGCGCCGGATTCTCTTTCTACCTGGTAACTCTCAGTCCAACCCTCTTTAACACACCTAAATACCACCATCTTAATCTGTGCCCTTACCCAACTACTGACCCCCACTAGCTTAAATCTACTCCCCTCGGACTAAACTATGACCTCACACACTACCATCATGGAAAGATATGGGCCCTATTCCTTCAGCTTAAAATTTCTGAAAAATCTCTCCAAACATGTCACGCAAAAACTTCACATACAAACTCCTCAAAGATCACCCAGAAACACCAATACCAGATATTTACTACAATTCATCACACAGAGACCTTATAAAGGACTTCATCTTCTACACCAAGAAACCCGCCAAATGGAGAGAATACTTCCTACAGCACCTGCATGTAACAAACACAATCAACATCCATTATGGATTCAAACTCGCTATATCCCCCTCCCATAATGGTAGAGAACTATATATTTCTATATACAAAACTGGAACATCCGAATCCAAGCCTCAGAACAGAACCTCTCCACCTTCGACCATTTCCCTGCTCGCTGTGCCTCCCTGCCATCCGCTCTCAACACCACTCTGCCTCCTCCCCTATTGAACATCAACAACACTCTCTCCTCCTTCAACTGAACCTCCCCACTCCCTAGTCAACTCATATCAACACCACCTCCATGCACCCACACCCTCTCGCATACCTAAACTCCATAATCCTTGGCCTTACCCAAAGAACTATCTCCTCCCCCATCAGGGCTCACTTCGCCACACAGTTAGACCAAACTACCACACCAGAAACTACGCAGTCTTCGAACCTCATTTGGCTAGACCCAAACACAGCCCCCACCAAGCTAACAATGACCACCAGTCTATCCCACTCTCTGCCACAGACTTAACCACCTCTCAACTGATCCCCATATTCACCCGTCTTGAACTCAAAATCAACACTTTACTGAATAAAGTCATCTCATTTAGGACAGGACAGGACATAAACATTTCCACCAAATGTTTCTCAACTACATAACTCTGGCAAACACTGTTCATGCCTCAGACATTCAGTTCGAGTCCCTGCACTAGTCTCCCTGTTCAACTATCCCCTATTCTCACTACAACCTCAAACCTAGACACCCCACCACTGGAATGTTGCAGTTGGAGGTGGGAATGCTGAGCAACACATACGACAATACTCTCACCCAACTCGGTTACCACAAGATTCCAGGCTTCTTTAATAAAAGGAGGATCCCTTTTTTTATCCAATATGGAAAAGCACCGCTTTGCAAGCCAATCCCATCCAAATCGAAGAAACTAAACAACTTTCTTAGTATCTTCACACACAGATGCTGAGTCTTGATGTAAATTTTCAATGCTCATTTAATGATCCGTTTTAGGAAAAAAACAGCCAACGCGTTTCATTTTCCTTGAGAGGTCCACTGTCCGAAGTGTTGTTGCATAAATAAAAGGAGGATCTCCTTTACTAATCGCCCTCCCAGGCCGCATGCCAAATTGACTACCATCCAGCCTAACTAATATGAACCGAAAACATCACCTCCATTAAACGGCTTGCTATTAAATGGTCAGTCAGCAGTCAAAGATGCTACCAAAATAGCAGAAACCATCCTACTGCAAAATATTGACATTTGTTTTTTTGTCGAAACCTGGCTAAATGACCATTCAGCCCCCATTATCAATCTCCTCACCCCACCGGGCTTCTTCATCAATCGCTGTGACAGTAAGGATCATATCGGTGGACAGGGTGCCATACACAAAAATTATCTGTCTATAACCTTTCCTCACAGCTGAATACTCCTCCTTCGAATATCTAGGAATTGATCTCTCCCTCAAAGGCTCCAAACTCCATGACATCTATCTCCCACCATGTGAAAAACGCAATTCTTCGAGGACTTAACTGACCCAATAACGCAAAACTCTTAAGACCTAAACTTGCACAAAGTGTTCAAGCCTTATCCACCTTCCTTGAAATGAAAGATCTTACCCAACACTGCAAATAACAAGCTCACAATTAAGGCTCTACCCTCAACGTCATCAATCCAAACCCAATATCATATCCCTCCATTCCATCCTACCCACCGATTAGGCTGATCACCACCTAATTCTATTTGATCTCAATGTCAACCAACCTAAGCTCCACAACCAAACTAATCACCATAAACACTGGGCGAAGTACTGGTCCTATTAGACCTCACGGCTGCGTTCGATACTCTGTCTCCCGCCATTTTAACATCTCGGCTTAGGGAGGCAGGGGTTACTGGACCGGCCCTGAGTCTTCTTAACTCCTTTCTCCATGACAGAGAATAGAGAGTCATGCTTGGAGATTTCCTCTCCCCTGCCAAGTCATTGCAGTGTGGGGTGGGGTGCCACAAGGGTCGGCCCTTAGCCCGACCCTATTTAACATCTATGTGGCCCCCCTTGCCAGACTAGTAAGATCGCAGGGGATGGAGGTGGTGTCTTACGCCGACGACACCCAGATCATGGTGTCACTGGCCCACTCTGTCAGCACATCCGCATTCAGCTTTAGGTCATGCATGCAGCGTGTGGCGGAGTGGATGATCCTCAACTCCCTAAAGCTGAATGGCGACAAGACAGAGGTCTTGGTCTTTGGTAAAGACCAACACATGTGGTCGAGCGAGTGGTGGCCTTCATCTCTCGGTATCTGCCCCACTCCCTCCCAATCGGCCAGAAACCTCGGCGTCATCTTTGACACTTCACTCTCCATGACGCTCCAAGTGAATAGGACCGTGGCCACCTGCTGGGGCGTTATCAAGATCTTAAAAAGAATTCTCCACTATCTCTCTTTCCAGGCGCGCAAACAGATTGCAATTGCTCTTGTTGGCTCCAGGCTTGATTACTGTAACCCTCTCTATGTGGAGTCCAACAAGGCCCTTATCCATCGATTGCAAACTGTACAGAACGCCGCAGCACGTTTCGTTCTGGCCCTTCCCATCGCATCATCTGCCACCATTGCTAGGAGAAATCTCCACTGGCTTCCTGTCCAGTTTAGAATCTCCTTTAAGCTCCTATGTCTCACATATAGAGCACTTGCGGCTGGCCCTGTAGACGCACTTGGTACCCTGCTCACCCGTTATGTACCCACGAGATGCCTACGATCGGCCGGGTTACATCAATTAGTAGTGCCTCGCGCTAGGTTGACCAGATGGGGAGCAAGAGCTTTTTCTGTCGTCGCTCCTCAGCTCTGGAATTTTCCTCCGATGGAGATAAAAACCTTACCCTCCATCGATCTGTTTAAAAAAGCCCTGAAAACCTGGTATTTCATCAGAGCCTACCAATGAGATACTGCTGTCAGACCTGGCTAGTTTCTTTATTTGATTTAGGCGCCTTGACGCCCATTGGGCTAAGTTAGCGGGATATAAAATATAATTCATTCATTCATTCAAGAACACATATCAAATCCCTCAATTTGCGCTAGAATCCTTAATCAGCTCTCATATTCTCCCTCCACCCGACCACACATCTCCCGATTACCTCACCTTTGATTATAACACAAGAACCTCTTGACAAGGTTGCCCCTCTAAAACTCAAGCAATCAAGAAGTATCCCTCCCAGATCCTGCGTCAATAAAGACCTTAATAAAGAACAACAACAACTTATGCTGGCTGAAAGCATCCTGGAGGTCACAAACCCTCTCTGACCCATCTCATTGTACTCGAAGATGAACACCTTAAATACAAAACAAATATCTACAGAGAAAAATCAACTTTCTTCCAAGCTCATCTTGACCACTTTAGAAACTGACCCTAAAACCTTTTCAACATCATCAAACCTCCTCTTTCCTGCAACATCCAATGGTTGACTCTGTTAAGTGTGAGAAGAATTGCCAAATTCTTTTCTGAAAAAGTAATAAACACTGAACACTCACTAGACCCTTCCACCGCTTCTCCCCTCACCAAGGATGCCCCTCGTCCCAAAAATGGTCCCACATCTACCACACCTCCAACCATTAGTGGTCCCCCTCACCCCCAAGACCACCTCCTCATTGAGCCAGACCACCAACCACAATCATATACAACTGAAAATCAATGGAAGCTGGACCAAATTTGACAATATCTCTGAAGAATAAATCTAAATCATCAAAATACGTCCATGAAGCTGACATTGCACCTTTCGGACTCTCTTCCCTCTTCTCTTGTCAAAAATCTCAGACACATATTTTCCCCAATATGGACCAAAATCATTCACTCCTCCTTATCCAGCAGCCTTATGTTGGCCTCCCTTAAACTCGGACAAGTCACACCCCTCCTCAAAAAGCCAAACGCTGACCCAAATTACCTCAATAATTGCAGACCTCTCCTTGCTAAAACTATTGAAAAATGTGTCCTCTCACAACTAAACAACCACATTGAATAATTCAACCTAAATGACATATTCCAATCTGGGCTCAGGAAAGGCTGCAGTATGGACATTGCAATCCTGAACATCACAGATTACCTACACAGATCTCTAGATTATGGTTAGGCCTGCCTCTTAGTCCTCCTGGACCTCACAGTGGCCTTTGTTACAGGCAACCACAACATGCTCCTAAACACTCTCTCACAATGTGCAGGAATCAATGGTACTGTCCTTCAGTGGTTTGCCTCATATCTCAACCATAGCTCTCACCTAAACAAACTAAACAGTTCAACCTCACTTGCAACATCAGTCCCACCAGGAGCTCCCCAAGGATCAATCCTGTCCCCTACCTTGTTCAACCTATCTATGGAACTTCTTTCAACGATCCAGAAACAAGCCAGAATTGCCTACCATCTCTATGCAGATGACACCCAACCCTACATTAAAATCTGGTCATCTAAAGACATCCACCGCCTAAACACTCTCTCCATGGTACAATCCTGGATGGCCAACAACCACTTACAGGTTAACCCCAAAACCTTAAAGCTTAACCCCCAACAAAATCCGAACTCCTCCTCATTCAACCAAAAGGAACAGCTTATCTTGTCCATAACTGGCTAGACAACCTGGCTGCTTTAAACTGTAAACTATTGATCTCCAACTCTGTTAAATCACTAGGGATTACACGAGACTACAACCTGAAAAAGAAAGACCATGTCAATGCCTAAACAAAAAGTGCCTTCTACATGCTGAAGCACCTAAAAAACAAAACCCTTCATGCCCTCTGAGGTCTAAAGAGTTTAGTGCAATCCCTAGTCCTCTCCAAGCTGGAGTACGGTAACGCAACGATCACTGGTGCCCCAAAAAGCCACCTTATCCCAATGAAATTCACTCAATGGAGCAGCTAGACTCCGCTCAGGGAAGAGCCGATATGATCACATCACTCCCACACTTAAGGAACTCAACTGGCCACCAATCGAAACACAAAGTATATTCAAAATGGATTCCCGGCATTACCGACAAAGCTCTCTACACTGAAAAAACAAATCTACCTCTTGCAAACAAGTTATCAAAACCTGGCCGAAAGAGGCCTTTGCGAAGTTCAAACACTTTACTCCTGATTCCATCCAATTTAAGAATGAAAGAATCACTCAGCAGCTTGTTCTCTGGGAATGCACCTAGAATGTGTAATGCTCATCCACAGGATATATGTGACAACCAATTATTACTACACTTCAGAAAAAAACCTTAAATTACTTCATCTTAACAAATACCTGCACTCTCCCTCCTAAAATAATAAACTTCCCGTGATACACTTCCCCCTTTCACCATCTTAGTGCCTGAACTCCACTACTTCTGCAAATAACTGTGCATCTATTCCTACTACCTATGAAATAACCTAACATCACTACCTCCAAACTTTTTCATCCATCCACGACACCATCTATTATATATGTTTATGAGTATATTTTTACCTTGTATGCCTTCTATCTATTGTAGATTTTTACCCTGTATGCCTACTATTTATCTCCTCATATGTATTCCTTATAAATATGCTGTGCAAACTTTGTATATTTATACAGGTACATTTTCTACTTGGTACGTCTACAATCGTATTTATTTTTTACCTTGTATGCCTTCTATTTTTCTCCTCCAATGTATTCCTTGTAGATTTTATGTGCAAACTCTGTAAAGTGCACTGATACCCTTGGGTCAAGTTTGTGCTAAACGAATTAAAAAATATATATTAAAATAAATAAATAAAATAACCTATGAGGGGTAGACCTCACATTGGTGAAAAACTGATTTGGGTGTTTTTCACTACCAGGACATGCATAACTTAAAAGTACATGTCCTCATTTTTTATTACACAGCACCCTGTCCCATGGGCTACCTAGGCCCCTACCATAGGGGTGACCTATATGCACTAAAAAGGAGTTTAAGGCTTGGCACGGGGTTTTAAATGCCAAGTCGACATGGCAGTGTAAACTGCACACACAGGCTCTGCAATGGCAGGCCTGAGACATGTCTACTTTAAGTGCTACTTGTATGGGTGGCACAATCAGTGCTTCAAGCCAACTAGTATCATTTAATTTACAGGCCCTGGGCACATGTAGTGCACTCTACTTTGACTTATAGATAAATTAAATATGCCAATTGTGCATAACTCAATCAAACCATCTTTTAGGGGAGAAAAACATGCACTTTAGCACTGGTTAGAATTCGTAAAGTGCTCAGAGGCCTAGGGCCCACAAACAGAATTCAGCAAAATTGGAGGCAAGCAGGCAAAACGTTTGGGGAAAGACCACCGTAATTCTGACAAGTCTAACAATATTCACGATACATCCAGACCCATACCCAAATAAAAAAGGATTTGCCTAAAAATAATTTACCACATAATGAAACAAGTCCTCCACATTGAGGCTCTAGAGACATGACAGAAAATCCTCTCCTGAGACGTGTTAATCACCTCCCATATCGGTAGCCCACGAATGAAGCTCACTTCATTCCTCCATCAGGTCAAACTTGAACCCAACTCTGCCCCTCCTCCATACCAATATTACTCTTTTGTAAGCCTATGTTCCTAGTATTAAACCAGTGGAGTAGCTTGGGACCACAAGAAAAGTTGCTTGCTGTAGGTCTGACCCCAAGTGCTCCAGTGGCAGAAGGGAAGTACTGTATCAGCTATCAAAAGCAATTGAGCTGCATTTTAGAGTATTACTGATTTTAGGTTGTGCTTGAGGCACACTTCCATTATTCCTGTGCCTTTCTGAAAGCCAGCTGTATGGACAAGATTACATTTTGCTTCTAAAGATCAATGGGTTATCTTCTTGGGGCTAATTAGTGGAGAAGTGTGGCTCACTGGTTAGAGGAGGCAGACCTGGAAGCAGAGGTCATCCCGGGACCAGGGTTCAATTCCCGGCTCGGCGGGGTCTGGAGTCCTAAAATGTCCATGGACTCGACAATTCTCGCTCCGATGCCTACTCGATTCACGGGTTCACACTCTGCGACTCTGGGCAATAGCTTGCTTAATCTCCACAACGGCCCCTCGCGGCGGGATGCCTAGCTTTCACCTTGCGGATACCCTGCCGGGGTATCTCACAAGGGAATACCAGGATGGGTTCCCTAAGCAAGCGCCTTGATGCCTTCGGGTGATAGGTGCGCTATATAAAATCGCAATACATTTACATTTACATTTACATTGATCAAAGAGCTATGTTGCTAGTTCTAGAAAGGACAGAGGTTAGACACTGGCAAGATGGCTTAGAGTGCAAACTTTTTTCTCCACAAAACATGATCACTTATTTTATTTACCTGCCACACAGTAAGCTTCCTCTGTGTCATATTCAGAGTCTCGCTCACTTTAGTTTGGTGTGTGATCTATACTACTGTGCAGTTACAAACCTGACCTGGTCTTCGCTCTTGTCTTAGGTTTTTCATTTTTTTATTACTTAACAAAAAGAAACAGTACAGTCCATATGATCTTTATAATTAACTAGGATAGACCTATGATGTGGCAATAAAGGGCTGCAGGAAGTGTGTTAAGGTATCAAAAATTATCTACTTCTATATCTGGCGTCACAACATTTAGTCCTGCCCGCAACCGTCTTGCTGCCAGTCCATTATTCCACAGACTAATCACCGACATTGATGCTTGTTTTTTGTGTTTTCCGCAGGCTATTATAGTTGGCTGATTGGAGTAATTAGTTTGTAGTCTGCTCTTGCCACGTCCTCTTAAGGCCCTAAAATGCGAAATACAAAGTCTTTGCCACTGAGGTACAGACACAGTATTTCAAATGGGGTAGATCATCTGAAGAGAATCCTCCACTCACCACCCTTAAAGGATTTGTCCTTCACATCCTCCTCCATTATTTTGCATGTCTTTGTTCAGGGGACACATTAAAGTCACCTAACTCAAAGAAAGGTTGGAACCAATGTCCTCACATTCAATCACTTCCAGTGCTGCCAGCTTTCAGTAAGGCCCTTCAGGCTCTTTATAAACCTTTTCCCTGACCCTCTTCCTTCCTCCAAATTACAGGCACATGAATGGAGGTGATCAGTTATCTAGTATCTGCATTAAAAACTAAATGAGTAATACAATTAAATAAATTAAATACCAAGCTCCCTATGGCAGATGTGGGATGTGGGATGTGAAAGGAGGCAGACTCACAACAAATTTGAAATAGTTAGGGAAAAAAAACAAATTACAGACTGTTCTTTCCTTCATCTTAGGTCTATTGGCAAAGGTCAACAATTGCATCATATGTGGCCTGAAAATGATGAAACAAACAAAGGGGAACAGTACAATCTGGAACTTTAACTGCAGTCGAAAAGGAAAGTCTCCATGCTCAAAGCAAAGTGGTTGTAAGTGACTGTAAGGCTGAGGTGTAGTGTGTTTTCAAAAATTCAATGTTCGAGTGGGAAAAGCACCTCCCTTGAGATGATCTTGCACTAGGCACATGGAATTGAAGTACATTATTTGCTGGTCTGGCAGCCCATTAGGAAGTGAGCTAATGGGGATTTCAATGAAACAGGTTTGATTTCCTATGAGCTTCCTGAAATCTTCTCTGACCACTGGTGTATCCAGCACCTCTGGACATCAACCGGTACAGAAGAGCTAGATTTAAATTAAACCAGCATGTCTCAAGCAGGCAATATTGCATGCTATCCCTGGGCAAAGCACTTGAGAGCAAGACACCCCCACGAAGTTTACACACTTAGGACACAATCTATAGGCCCTTAATGTAGAAGAGAATACGAGTGGCACTAACAAATTGGCAGATCCTGTGCCGCCACTGATAAGGGGAAAACAAATCCTTTTTAGAACTAAGAGAGCTAACATAGGTTTGAGTAACTTGTCCAAAAGAAGTGTTTTCAATAAGCAAGTCCCAAAACTGACATCTGCGGGTGCTGACTACCCCGCACAATGCAGTCTCTTATTTTAGTGGGATTCAGCGATAACCCTTCGGTCCTGGAACTGAAAAAACTGTAATGCTAATTTATTAAGAAAGAAAAAAGATACAGCTCCTGAATTTCTAAAGAATTCGAGAGAGCTACGAAAAGGCTCCATCTATTGAGTGATAACAACAGTGCGGTAAAAAGAACAATGATCCATTTTTCAGTTGATACATGGAAAATATGCCAACAGTACTTCCAAGCAAGTAGATCATAGCACTATGATATGATAGGCTCAACCAGAAAGGCTCACCTAGAGCAGCAGTCTGACCTAAACTGTGAGGCGTCTGTAAATGGATCCCCGGGGAAATCACAAGTCCATATGGGCAGAGCAAATAGCCTGGGCAACCTGAAAACTACCCTTCACGTGGCTCACTATCAAGATATATTTGCAAAGCAGGACAATGCTGCCATTTTCTTGCTATTTCCCAATAACATCCACTCCCTATCCTCTTACATGAATTACTTACTAGCCCGGATGGCATTTTTATTGGAGAGTTGACTTTTTAATTTGCTGTTCATGTGTGAACGCTGCAATTGTGTATTTCTTTGCCTTAAGGCCGTCGGTGTAAATTGTTAAGTAAATCTAATCCACTCTTCTGCTAGGAAAGTCTTGTGTGGGTTTTTATGGCTGTGCACCATGATGGAATGAGAACATAGAAGTTGAAAGATTGCTTCCCTTGGGATTGCTTCTCAATTCCAGGTCTGAAGGAGACAGAAACTGGATTTCCCACTCTTCCAGCTTGGTAGTCAGAAGTAAAGAGCTTCTCAGCTACTATCCTGTAGGGATCAAGGGGAATCCCATTTGCTGTTGCACCTGCCAACCTATACAGAACCTCTTAATATTAACGTCCCTGTAGGCCGAAAAGTGGACGCTGTATTATCAGCATTTCTCAAAGTATAGTGTAATACTGCATATCCTCCATTCACCCATCCAAGGACTTCTCTATCTGTTAGCAGAAACAAGCGTCTAACTGTTTGAGTCCTAATCATGAATGGATCACATAATGCAGTCAAGAATCAGGCCAGGCCCAGGCTTACCTAACGCACCTAAGTATTTCCTCGCCCAGACTACTAACCCGAACAGTGAACCAGACAATTACTCTAACTAGGTACTATTAGTCGAGATTAGTTTCTCTGAAACAGAGACATTTAGAGGGTATTACCCTGAAAAGCAATTAAATCAGATTTATATTAATGTGATTTGTTTTAATGGAGTTAAGAAGCATTAGCTTGCTTAGCTATATTCTCAGATTCTTTATCCAAACCCCTCTATAAAATAAATGTTTCCGATTTTATTTCCAAACTTTCACCCCACTACTTGTTAGATGGCAGCATTAAAGTTAGATTAAGTAGGAATTAGTAACAGATTGTGTATTTAGTCTCCTAGAAGTGACTTCACGTAGTATTCAATAATCTGCAATCAATGCACCTCATGGTACTACTCACCCCAAATCGGTCATACTGCTGAAGTAGACTGGTGGCCTCGGCTGCAGCACTTGCATCTTGGGCCTCTATGGTTTCTACTAGACCCATGTTGGCTTCCTCCAGGGCCTTGCTGCGCCTCTCCAACTCGACCACCGCTAGCTTCCAAGACTTGATCAGCATATTCTAAAGGAAAGAGGCTTGCCGCAGTCAGATACTGTCTTGTGAAGTTTATTCATAGTCTGCTAAAAACTTCCTGAAACCACCAATGAGTAATATCATACATGTATAACGAGAATAATAAAGAGATATAAAATTGTATTGCATAAAGTTCCATATGTGTAAATGTGGATAGTTAGAAATTTAGACTTCAGATATTGCTGTATGAAAAAGCTAAATGATTATTTTTATAATTTTTTATTTATATATTTCTTTTTATTTTTTCCTAAATATCTTAACCCCCTCGATGCTCATGACGAGCTCAGCTCATCAAGCATTACACTGGTCGTGTGCTCATGACGAGCTGAGCTCGTCATAAACAATGGGAATAAATCAGAAGTAGCACAGAGGGGGAATTGCTGCAGCACTGGTGGTGTTAACCACATCCGCGCTAGTGGAATTCTCCTTCTATGCTGGGATTTACTAAATTCAATGCTTTCATGACGAGCTGGGCTCGTCATCAGTGTGCGAGGAGGCTACACCATGACGAGCCCAGCTCGTCATGAGCCTGGAAGGGGTTAATATAAAGTGCTCATAGATAAAATTGTTTTGATCACATTTACCCACTGTGACAGATAAATAGAAACCCATGAGCATCTAATCAAAAACTATTAGGAAAACTATGCAGTGACCTAGATACATGTTAAGTATAAAGTAATGTTTGAATATATATATATATATATATATATATATATATATATATATATATATCCAAGATTTTCTCCGTAGGTAAAGAAGAAAGGAAATTGGAATCAAAATACATTGTGGACTTTGATTGTCTTAATCCTAAAGGGTTAAATAACAGTGAAGAATTGGCAATACATTTGCATGAATGAGTATTTTATCTGATATGTTAATTGTCGCAGGTCTTCAACTCTATTTTAATGTCATATTTTCTATTGTTTTAGATTTCACTCAATGCATGATAGCGGACGAATTGACGACACAATGGACTTTATGATACTATTATGGACATTGTTTTGACACATTAGCCTAATGGGGCAAGACTTTGTTGCTATCCTTGCAGTTTCTAACAATTTAGCCCACTGGGGCGATATTTGGTTGTTATTCTTTATGCCCACTAGGGCATTATTCAATGACAAGATGTAATATAATAATGTTGGTGCAATTATTATTTTTTGTCATCTCAAGGATAAGCTGCGCATCAGTATCAGAATGTATACAGCCCGTCCTGGGCAGCATGTGAATTATGGTCACAGATACGCCACGTCTAAATGGTTTACATTTATTTCCAAAACAATTATGTAGGTGTTTACAGGCGCCATGGAAACTATACAGCCAATGAAAACACTGTTTACTAAAATGTGACCTATCATGGTGATTGTTGCATTTGTCGGCGGAATGCCGAAAATTAGGCGTTTTTCTGTGTAAATATTAGTTTAATGTCGTCAATATTGACAATATTCGAACGAACATTTTCTTGGTGAGACAAAAAGGTTATTTATACATGAATTTTCTTTTTCAGGATTTTGTGAAATAATCGTCTTCTGCTGGTAATTGCATAATGATATTTAATTTGCAATGAAATTACGGTTGTTTAAATGCACAGAAATACTGTTTCGAGATCATGTTCAGATTGTTCGTACAATAATAATATGTCCGCCCATTTTGTGCATTGGATGTCTATGCACGTGGTGTTGTGGGTTTTAAAAATGGCTGGCAGCACATTTGAGGCGAGCGTGATCAAGCCTTAAGTGGTGAAATGCGTTGTGAGACCTTTCCGTCTGCTTGGAATAAAAATACCTTCACTGAAGCTCTGGGTGTCCTGCATTTCTTCTTTACCTACGGAGAAAATCTTGGATATATAGTTCATGCCTGCCGGGACCGCCCTTTGACAGCCTAACTTGTTTACCGGCATTTGGGGAGTGTGTGTATATATATATATATGTGTGTATATATATATATATATATATATATATATATATATATATATATATATATATATATATATACACACACACACACACACACTACCTACTGGCGGTCGCCAGTAGGTAGTTATAGTTAGGATTTCTTTCAATGTTAAATCTCAAAATTCTATTTGGAATAACTTTGGCACCGGTTGACGAATCTGCCTCAAAATTCCCTCAAAGTGGCCTCGCGGCATTCCGGTCCTTCCCTGAAAGTTTGGGGGGGATTCGTCAAGCGGGGGCCGAGATAAAAGGGCGGTCCCAAAACGCGTTTTCCCCATGTTAATTTCCATAGGGCGGTCGATTTCACTTTTAGCCCGAATGGCTGAATGGATTTCCACCAAACTTGGCAAAATTGTAGGGACTGGTAGCCCGATGTGCCTTTGCTATGTCTCAAGATATGTGCTCCAGTGGATTTTGAGTAATTAAGGTTCAAAAAAATATATATATCTATAGCCGCGCTCCGGTACGCGCACCGGTACGCGCACTGGGCGCGCCACGCGACTTGCGCGCAGAAAGCTGATTGGCTCTGGGGTGTCTGTAAACATTCTAAACAGTCCGGAGCGGCCGCCATCTTGTGTCTCGGTAGGATCGAGACACGAGAGGTGGCCAAAACAAAGAGGGAAATGACCATAAGGGGGCAGAGTAGACCCCCCCTTGACCCCCTAGGTTTGAAGTGGGGGCCATAAAAGGGCTCCGCGGGGCAAAAAAAAAAATTTGAGGGGGATTTTCGCGCGGGGAGCGCCCGGTACGCGCACCGGGGAGCGTACCATGGGGAAAAAGAATGACAGTTTTAAAAGTAGCTGTTTAAAAAAAAAAATGTTTTGTTGTTTTTTTTATACATACACATACATATATATAAATGCATATGCATAAATATATGCATATATGTGTATATGTGTGCGTGTAGAGAGAGGTAGAGAGGTAGAGAGGTAGAGGTGTAGAGGTAGAGAGGTAGCGGTAGAGAGGTAGAGATTAGTAGAGAGAGAAGAAGAGAGAGGTAGAGAGTAGAGAGTGAGTAATAGAGAGTAGACAGTGAGTAGTAGAGAGTAGTAGAGAGCAGTAGAGAGAGTAGCAGGTATTGTGTAGTAGAGAGTAGTAGAGTGAATAGTAGAGTGAGTAGTAGAGAGTAGTAGAGAGTGAGTAGTAGAGAGTAGTAGAGAGTAAGTAGTAGAGAGCAGTAGAGAGTGAGTAGTAGAGTAGTAAAGAGTGAGTAGTAGAGAGTGAGTAGTAGAGAGAATAGTAGTGAGTAGTAGAGAGTGAGTAGTAGAGACTAGTAGAGAGAGAGTAGTAGAGAGTGAGTAGTAGAGAGTAGTAGAGAGTGTGTAGTAGAGAGTGAGTAGTAGAGGGAGAGTAGTAGAGAGTGAGTAGTAGAGAGTAGTAGAGAGTGAGAAGTAGAGAGTGAGTAGTAGAGAGTAGTAGTGAGTAGTAAAGAGTGAGTAGTAGAGAGAGAGTAGTAGAGAGTGAGTAGTAGAGAGTAGTAGATAGTGAGTAGTAGGGAGTAGTGAGTAGCGAGTAGTAGGGAGTGAGTAGTAGAGAGAGAGTAGTAGAGAGTAGTAGAGTAGTAGAGAATGAGTAGTAGACAGTGAGTATTTGAGAGTAGTGGAGTAGGAGAGAGTAAGTAGTAGAGAGTAGTGGAGAATATTCCAAAGTTTGGCACAGCACCACTTTCACAATGAGTCCAATCAAATCATATCACTTAGAGTCCTTATTGAAGCGCTGAATCTTGGTGTATATTCAAATGCTTTTATTTTCCTTAAGTTTATGTACCACAGCCAGCCGAAACGTTTCGTTCTGTACAACAGAACTTCTTCAGGGCGTTCTTATTTCCTTCAAGTTATGTCGGTATCCTGTTGTCATATAACTAGATATTTCTTCCAAATGTTAGACGAGACATAAGTATATTCTTATTCAAAGTGACTAGGTATCAATTTTACCCACACAATTCGGGCAGACTTGAGTAATTTATAGCATCCTCAAAGTCAGTCTTTCAAAAATTCCAAAGTATAGGACATGATAATCCAAATCCAAATGTTTCTCAAGAAAAGTCATTTACAATAGTTCGGAATATCGGTGTTTGGGCAGATATGATCCAGGGACCCCCAGTATACAAGGGGAATTAGTCCCCCCTCTGCAAACGCGCCAGTGGCCGGCATTGAAGAGAGGTGTAACAAGGGGGTGGCCTCATTACACTTCTCTGCAATGCAGCTCCCTCGCGCATACTGGAGGCTCCTGGTGGACTAGTTGACCTCAGGGACCCCCAGTATGCAAGGGGAATTAGTTCCCCCTTGCAAACGCGGCAGTGGGCTGCGTTGCAGAGAGGTGTAACAAGGGGCATAGTCTCATTGCACCTCTGCAATGCAGCCCCTGGCGCATACTGGAGGTTCCAGGTGGGCTAATTGGCCCCCAGGGCCCCCCAGTATGCAAGGGGAATTAGTTCCCCCTCTTCAAACATGCACGGGGGCTGCGTTGCAGAGAGGTGTAAAAAGGGTTGTGGCTTCATTACACCTCTCTGCAATGCAGTCCCCTGGCGCATACTGGAGATTCCTGGTGGGCTTTCAGGTCTTATATAGTTAGGAATTAGCATTAAAAAAACCTTTGAAATTCACTGAAAAAACCATAGGTTTCACACCAGTTATAGTTAGGAATTAGCATTTAAAAAACCTTTGAAATTCACTGAAAAAACCATAGGTTTCACACCAGTTATAGTTAGGAATTAGCATTTAAAAAACCTATTAAATTCACCGACAAAACCATAGGTTTCACACCAGTTATAGTTAGCTGGAAATTTTACTGACATAAAACCATTGAAATTCCCACGTTATAGTTAGTTGGACTCACTATAACTTGCGCGCCTGCAATGCACTGCTGATGACGTCACATATTACATCACTCATGACATGGTCAGTGACATCACTCATGACATCACTGATGACACCATCCAGTGAATGTGTGTCTTTCTGAAAAATAAATTTGTTTTATATATGTATTTGTAAAGGTCGATGGAAGAATAAATGTTTAAATAAGTGTGTAAATGGATGTTTTTTAAAAAAAAAATTGGTTGGTTAACTGGCTTATTAAGTGTATCTTAGTGAATACATATATTAGCGAGTATTGTTTAAATATTTAAATGTTTGTATCAGTGTTTCTCTTTGTGTATAAGTGGCTGCAGGGGTTGGTGACTGACTCACTGTTTGTATGTGTTTTGAAGACAGCATATGTGCAGGACTGTATGGGTGGATGAGTGTGTATATGTGTGTGTTAGTGAGTGAATGACTGTCTCACTAGTGTCTTCATTAGTAACGACATATGTTTTAATCTAGTATATGTGAGTATTGATGTATATAAGTGAGTATAGTATATATAGTGAGAGATTGTAGGAGTTCCTGTTTAAATAAGTATGTGTTTCTATGAGTGATTGTTTAAGAGAGTAAGTATGTGTAAGTTTCCTTAGAAGTAAGGTGGTAGTGTGTGTATAAATGTATATGCAAATAAATGGATGTTCAATAGTTTATTTGCATGTGTGAGTATGTGTGTGAGTAACTTTTGGATGACTGCTGATGTGTAACAGGATGTATAGGTGTATCACTACATATGATGAGTGAGTATATATATGAGTGACTATATAGAACTGTTGGTGAATGAGTGGATGTGTATATAGATGGTGGAATTACTGAATTGGTTGTTGTTACTGGTTTGGGTATCTCCATTTTTTTGAAAATGTTTGTTTCTATTTTTGAATATGTGGTTCAAGCGTTACATTACACTGAAATTAGGTCTGTCACTCTGTCACAAGGATGGTGTCATCAGTGATGTCATGAGTGATGTCACTGACCATGTCATGAGTGATGTAATATGTGACGTCATCAGCAGTGCATTGCAGGCGCGCAAGTTATAGTGAGTCCAACTAACTATAACGTGGGAATTTCAATGGTTTTATGTCAGTAAAAATTCCAGCAAACTATAACTGGTGTGAAACCTATGGTTTTGTCAGTGAATTTAATAGGTTTTTTAAATGCTAATTCCTAACTATAACTGGTGTGAAACCTATGGTTTTTTCAGTGAATATATATATGTACATACACACCAATCAATCAATATTTACAAAGCGTGGGCTAATCCTCGATAGGGTATCCAGGCGCTTGCAGTAATGGAGGCTTATTCGAGGCGAGGTGCCAATCTTGAACTGAGGTTCCTTTGTTGTATGTATTTGGCAATTTTATTCCTAATAAAAAGTGGTCCTGTTCCATATATTGCTTTGCGGATGATACAAAGCAGTTTGAAGGTGGATAGAAGATCCACCTTCAAACTGCTTTGTATCATCTGCAAAGCAATATATGTAACCAATGTAGGGCCCTCAAGGCAGGGAAGATGTGGGCTTGTGACTATACATTTAGGAGTAGTCTGGCTGCAGAATTTTGAATTCGTTGGAGTCTTTTCATAGTTGATAAAAATGATCCGTGGTGGGGGTCATTGGTGAAATCAAGTATATACAGTAGCAGAGAGATAGTAGCTTGAACCTTATGTGGAAATCCTAGTTGGGCAAAGATGGGTTGCGGAGTTTTCATAGTAATGAAGCTTGCTCTTGCTACCTTGTCCACTTGGGCATTCATTGATAATTTGGAGTCCATGGTAATTCCGAGGTTTTTTACTTCCTTAGATGCTTTAGGAGGTAGTCCCAGATCTTCAATTCAGGCACAGAGAGGGTCATACTTTTTTCCATTCGCTATATGTGCGTATTTCTGTTTTGGAAGTATTCAATTTGAGGGGGCTCCATGTCATCCACTGATCAATAGCACGGAGACGATTAAAGATTTTTGACTTTCCATTGTCTTTGGGGCTTTCCAGTTTTAAAAGTATTTGTGTGACATCAGCGTGGTTATAGCATGTGAGCTGAAATTCATTGATCATTGCTGGTAATTACTACATGTAGATGTTGAAGCATGAGTGAGATGATAGAACCTTGAGGGACCCCAGCTTTTGGGAAGTAAGGTTTGGATGAGAACGGAGGAGTTTGGATGACATTTGAGAGTAGCCCCTTTATGCTAACTTTGTAGAGTCTTTGGAGTAGAGTGTCATGGTCAACTGAGTCGAAGGCAGCTGAAAGGTCCAAAAGAAGTAGTGCTGCAATCTCGTTGTGGTCTACTATGTTTTTAGGGTCATACTAGATGGCAATGGGGGACTATTCTGTGCCTTTTTCTTCACGGAATCCTGCTTGGAAGTCGAAAAGTATGCAGTTATCTTCATTGAATTGTGATAACTGGGAGAATGCTGCTTTTACTATCAGTTTGCCCAGGAAAGGTCCATTTGTAATCGGTCTGTAGTTTGGGTCATGAAGGTCCAGGTTTCTTTTCTTTAATAATGGGCCTTTATATGCCTTTTTTTAAGTCTTCTGGCAAGATTACTGTAGTTAAAGAATTACTGATGATTTTTCATACTGGTGCAGCAGCGGAGGTAGTCAAAAGAATGTTCTTGGAGATTTGTGGTGGACCAGGGTCAGAAAGGCAAGCGGCTGGTCTACTTGCTTTGACCAGAAACATATATTCACTTTGTGATAGTTGTTTGGGAAAATGCGGAGGCTGGGATAGCCTACCCCTGTAGGATAGGCTGGAAATGAGTTGGTGCTGGTGCTTTTCCTATGTTTTAAATAGGAGTCCAGGCTGCTAGTAACACTTGAGAAGAAGTAGTTAAATGCGTTGTATGATACAATCTTGTGCACAAAGGTGCTAGTAGCCCCATTAATATAGACAATGAAATAACCCATGGCTGGCACCATCGAAATCTGTGGTTACCTCAAACCCCTCATGCTAGATGACACCTGAACTAGATGATGCTTATCATGGTCCCAGTAAAAATAAGTACACAGCTCTTAAACAAGGAGTATAGCCTAATTATTAATTTAAAATTTGCCTTTTCCAAGCATCGTTTTTCTACTCATAAATGTAACTTTTTTTGGAACAAGGTATTCTTTTAGCACACTCATTTTGATACCGAGTGGGGGGGGTGCCGGGGACAGTAGGGTCCTGGAGAAATGTTTATATTTTGGGAAGAGAGAGCAACCAGACGTACATCACATTAGGAAACATTCATCAGAAGAAATGCAGCAGGATTGTTAAACAGCTATTGTGGATTAAATGTTAAATCCTCGTTTTAATGGAGTAAACCTTCCACCTTTCCACCATTCAAAGTGAAACCTCACCTGTGTGGGCTGAACATGAGGAGTTGTCAAAGGTGAGAATCTTCATGGGAATGTATCTACTAAGAAAGAGGTTTAACGCTGACACACATTTTACTTTTTTGTGTAAAGAGAACACAAAATGGTTGAACCAATCAAAACCACCGCCCACAGACATTTTGTCCAATGGAGATGATATGCCTAAAGGTAGTTGGTTTTGGCTGATTCTGCCATTTCTAAGATACTTCGGTTCAAAAAGCAGTATTTTGCATGCCTACTAAAGTTCTTACTTTAAAATCTAAATATAATTAGGAAAACTGAAACTATATATTTTTTAAATGTTAACTTTAAAAACTATTTGATTGTAAATAAAGCTATTTTGAAAAAAACATGATGAACTTGGTGCAAATGCTTCAAAATATCCAATGCAGTAAAGTCAACTTTCTTTCTTTCTTTGTGAAATAAATTAAGAAAATTGTTTTGTAAACTTGCACATAATTTCAAATTTTATTTTTTAATAAAGGTATGGGAAGTGAACTTGTACAGTGGGCAAAGAGATGCGGTGGCGGCTCGCACAGGTAAATGAGGTGAGGCAGTGAGGCGTGGCGGGGTGGGGTGGGATGTGGGTAGTGGAATTTGAAATACGACGGGATGGTGAGAAGTAAATAAATAAAACCACTTACCTTGCGTTCGATGCATTGCCAAGTCGGCGATGCAGCGAGCGCAAGTTAAGTGATTTTATTTACTTCTCACTATCCCGTCATATGTCGAATTCCACTACCCCACCTCGTCCCACCTCACCGTCTCACTGCGCTTACCTGTGCGACTTGGAAATTCAGGTCAGCCTCTTTGTAAAGTAACGGTTCCTCTACCATAAGGAAAACATTAAGGAGAGCCTCAACCTCATAATCACAAGACCTCTGGTATCCCATGAGGCATTTTTCATAACATAATGGTTTCTAGAACTGATCTACGTTTATTGGATCTGTTTGGAAAACATGAGTGCTTGCATTTATTTTCACAAGTTATGTCATGGGGTTTGTGACACTTCGGCTAGAGAAGGAAAGGAAAGGACTTCTGACTCCTGGATATGATCACCTGTGCAGCCATACTCATCAACAGTCGGAATGACAGAAGAAGCATAATGGCCCTAGTCTAGAAAAACAGTGGCAAGAGTTTCGGACGAAATTCATACTTAAGAAAGTGGTTCTAGCTATTTTTTTTGTCAAATCTTTTTTGACAAACTTTTCTTTTACCAGTTTGATTAAACCAATCTTGAGAAAACCATAATTTAAAAAATATTGTTTTTAGGTCTCGGCTAGAAAGCGCATATGTCTTCGAGACATTTTGTTTATGGTTAATGGGTTTGGAGGTTGCCGATTACTTACCATTAGTTGGTTTCATCGTCCATCTCAATCGCTTGCATCCTGTTGGTCACCTCTGAGTCGGCACTTCCCTCTTCTTGCCTGTGACACTCTCTGGGAGTAAGGCCCAAGTACTTGTGTCCTTGCACTGCTTGCAGTTTTAGGAGCTTTTTTTTGTTTTGCTTGACGCTCTCTACAGAGTACATCTTTTGTAGTTGGCTCTGCCCTGTTCGTCTTCTCCCTTCCTCCCTACCAGCGTCATGTTTGCTTCTTACCTCCCCCCAATTTCCATGTTACTCCTCATGCCCATTTTCGTGTTGGCTCCCCCACCTACCATAATAAAAAAAGCTGGTCATAGTGCTTTTTTACCTTCTCTGCATTCTTCCTTTCTAAGGACCGGCTGTGGCCGATCAGCAACTCTGTGCACCCGGCCAGCCACTGCCCTCAGCCTCGGGCTTCGGTTGGCGTTAGAGCTCTAGCAGCGAAGAAATGTGGAGCTGGCCCGAAAGCAGTAGCTACACCAAAAGCCATAGTCTCCCTGGCCACTTCCCTTAGCCAGCCTCCTCCTTCCTCCTGGAGTTCTGTTCCCTATCCCAATTCATTCCCATTCCAGGCTCACGATAGAGAGTAGCCATCATTTTTTTTTTTTTTTTTTAAATATATTTTTATTGCAGGAATCAGTAAATCAATACAGTAGCGACCAGCATTGTATCATAAGCAACATATACAGAATAAAGCCCACCGACCCCCCTCCGTAAAGTCTGTACACAGCCAACCAGCCCATAACCCTAGGGTTGGGCGGCGAAATGCAACAGGGGTCAGTAGAATGCTGGAGCTGGTCCGGATAACACACTGTCCGTCATCTGCTTTTCTAAACAAACCCAAAACCCCCAAAATAAACCCCCCCCTCGAAATACCCGTTTAACTGTGAAACCCCCCCTCCCCCCCATCAGCGCCAGGGAGCTTATCAACATAGGATCCACTACTTGACCCACGGGGAAGGTAATAGTACTGTCAATGCTGACGTTCATCGGGACTCGGGGCGAGTCGCTTCTTCACTTTCGGAGTCGCTGGGGGCACAATAATCCCTGAGGGCCTGCACCAGCGTTTCCCACTCCAACGCGGCCTCCTGCGCCTTCTCATTACCCTGCCTCCAAGCCAGCTGGTATCTCAGCGCGCTCTCACCCGCCGCCCATTTCAAAAGCTCACTGTGCCATCTGCTACCTGCCGGACCAGCTCGTGCCTTCCAGTTCCTGGTCACCTCTCGCTTAGCAAGTAGGAGCCCCAGGTCGATAAATTTACTGGAGATTTTATTCCGGGGGGTGTGGGGGAACCAGTGCAAGAGCCCTACCGCCACATCGAATGATAAGTGCCTCCCTGTCACCTCCTCCAGAGTCGTCGCTACCTCCTGCCAGTAGGACGTCAGTCCCGGACAGGCCCATAACATGTGTAGGAGGTCCGCCTCCTGAGCCGGGCACCTAGGACATTCCGCTGAAGCCGTGGCAAAATAACGCCTGATCTTTACCGGGGTCAGGTACGCTCTATGGAGAACATAATAGTGGACCAGTTGGAAACGGGCGCTACGTGTACCCTTCCAGGCACGTCTCACCAATTGGGCCCAGGTCGTCTCCGGGATCTCCCTACCAATGTCCTCTTCCCAGCGGGACTTCAATGTGGTGAGAGGAACCAACCCCTCGGTAATCAACCTGCCGTAGAGGCAAGTGACCGCCTTCACCGTGCCCGCCGACATCATCACGTACTGGCACACCTGAGACAAATGGGGTTCCTCCAGCCCGTTCTGCCAGTGCGCCTGGATCGCTCGCACAATGGCCGAGTGCAGCAGAAAGTCGCCCCGGGGGATCCCAAAGCGGTCAATGAGATCCTGAAAGGACAGGAGCGCTCCGTCCTCGTACAGATCCCCGACGAGCTGTAAACCGGAATCCTCCCAGTCCGCCAATCGTGACCAATCCCCTCCGTGGGGGAGGGCCGTCAGCATCCCCAACGGTATTTCAGGCGCATATGGCGTCCGTAGGCGGCCTCTGGCGTGAGCCCGATTCCAACATAGTCGGATAGTCCGCTCCTCCATCGACAAGTCCCGTAGGACCAAGCGTTGTCGCAGCGCGATAAAGGAGAGGACGTGCCTGGCCATACCCGTCCCTCTACCGTCTTCCGGGCCTCTGAATTCCCTGGCTATCTCCTGGGCGAAGGTCTGGAGTTGCGCCGCCAGATAGTACTTCTCGAAGTCCGGCACAGCAAGCCCCCCCTCGTCCTTCGGCCTCATCAGGGTATTGAGGGCCACCCGCCGCCGGCCCGTTCCCCAGAGGAACCCGACCACCATAGAACGTAAGCGACGAAACGTGGCCGGTGGGACCCAGATCGGCAAAGTTCGGAAGTAATACAATAGCCGGGGGAGCGCCACCATTTTGAGCAGGGCGATACGTCCCGCCACTGAGAGCGGCAGCGTGGCCCAAAAGTCCATGCAACCTCGAAGTGCTCGAATACAACGGGCAATGTTCCCATCTAGGAGGTCGGGTTGGTCGTGGTAGACAAATACCCCAAGGTATTTAAAGCAGACGGGCTCCCATCTGATCTCCCTACTTAGCGCAGGGGCGGGGGTACCCCTGCGCATCGGAAAGAGACAGGTCTTAGACCAATTCACTCGGAGGCCTGAAACCACTCCGAACTCCGTTAGCGCCAATTCCGCTCCCCGCAAAGCGTCGACCGGGTCCTCCAGGAAGAGCAACAGGTCGTCCGCATATAGCGAAACATAATGCGGGCCCGCTGCCGTCCATAAGCCCGTATAGTGGGCTCCCGAGCGAAGGTGCATCGCCAGTGGCTCCACCGCTAGTGCAAAAAGAAGCGGGGATAAGGAGCACCCCTGACGCGTGCCACGCTCCACCGGATATCGCGATGAAATCAAAGGGCCCGATCTAACCCTGGCCGAAGCGGAAGCATAGAGGACCGCAGTCCATTTGACAAATCCCTCCCCGAGGCCGAATCTCCGTAACACCGTGCATAGGTAGTCCCACTCTAGGCTATCAAAAGCCTTCTCCAGGTCCACCAACAAGACTACCGGGGACGGGGCATCCACAAGTGGTTCCCCAAGCAATCGGAACAACCTTCGGATGTTCATAGTCGTATTCCGCCGTGGGATGAAGCCGGCCTGGTCCTCATGTACTAGGGAACTCATATGTCCCAGCAGCCTCGAGGCCAAGATGCTGCTCAATATTTTGTAGTCTACCGTCAGCATTGATAGGGGACGGTAGGACCCCGGGTCAGATGAGTCTCGGCCCGGTTTGAGGAGAGGAACCACCAACGCTTCACACATCGAGCCAGGGAGTCGACCCAACCTCTTCGCCTCCCTGTAGACCACCAGTAACCGAGGGGCCAAGAGGTCAGCGTAAGCTGCATAGAACTCCACCGGAAGGCCATCTAGGCCCGGGGTCTTGTTCCTCGCCATCCGTTTGATGGCCCTGCGGATCTCCCCCAAGTTGATATCAGAGCCCAGGGTTTCCGCTACTTCCTGTCCTACTGTGCGGAGTTCCAGTGGGCGAAGATAGTTATCAAGCCGGTCTGGGTCACGTGCGGAGCGACTGCGGTATAAACTTTCGTAGTAATGCCGGAAGCAACTAAGAATCTCCGGTTGGGTGCATACCTCGGTCCCATCTGCCCTACGCATATTTGTCGTCGTCTGGGACTGGCGCGTGGGGTTGGCCAACCACGCCAGCAACGCACTCGACCTGTCTCCCTCCGCAATAGACCGGACCGTATAGGCCTTATAATCAAAACAGCGGAGCCGCTCGACCTCCACCGCTACCCTCTCCCTCGCCTCTACCGTTTGTGTTTGCAATTCCGGGTGTCCGGGGCGGCTAACTTCAAGCTCGCGGAGTGCCCGGTCCGCTGTGTCTAAATCAGCCAGGATAACACGCCTCATGCCCACCTTCTTAGAGATACAGTAGCCCCTCACCACTACCTTAAAGGCGTCCCATTCGAACGCCCTAGTACTCGCGGAACCGCCGTTGGACGCAAAATAATCCGAGATTCTCTCCCCTAGGTTCGCCTTGAAGACACTGTCCTCGAGGATCTCGGGGCGCATCTTCCAGGTGGGTACCGCCGGCGTCCCAGGGAACCAGCGAATGTCCAGCAGGAGGGGGTTATGGTCCGAGATGGTCCTCGATAAGTACTCTGAACGGACCGCTGCCGAAACTAGTTCGGGCGAACCAAGAAAGCCATCTAGCCTGACATGCAGCTCATGGAGGCTCGAGAAGTATGAATAATCCCTAGACGCGGGGTGATGCGCCCTCCAAACGTCCGTCAAACCCCAGCGGGTCTGCCAATCTTGACGACCCTTAGCCGTGCGACGGACCGGGGAATCGGGGAGCGGGGGATGCGAGCGGTCCAAGTCCACATCCACTACGGAGTTAAAGTCTCCCCCCAGCAGGAGGGGCCCGGCGAAAAAGTGGGCCAACGAGCCCGATAACCTGGAAAGGAAGGCAGTCTGGTCTACATTAGGAGCGTACACACAGCAAACGTTCAGGTCCCTCCCTCCTAGAGTGCCTGAGATGGCCACGAAACGCCCCTCTGGGTCCAACACTGTCCTCGTGACCTGGAAGGGGACCCCTGCCCTGATCCATATTAGCGCCCCCCTGGCATAAGCAGAGTACGCCGTGGAAAAGACCTGCCCTCGCCATCTACGCTGAAGCGCCGCCCCTTCCGCCTTGTTCAGATACGTTTCCTGCAGCAGCGCCATTTGCACTCCCCTACGCACTAAATAAGCATGGACCTTGTGACGCCTGGACATAGTGTGAAGCCCCCTCACGTTCCAAGTAACACATTTCAAGTTAGCAACATCAGCCATTGTCCCAGAGTGTTCTTGAACAGTCTCCCCGTTCGGGTCCCCACAAAGAAGAAACATCAATCCTCCCAGCGCTGATGGCGGCCATTTTCCCCAACCAAAACCAAACCACCCAAAAACCAACAAAGCCCCCCCCCAACCACCCCAGAACAGGACCCAAACTGCACCATCTAGATCCCATCCAAACCTCGACGTATATCAACCCCAGAACCCCCACTAGTCCTACGGTCGCCACCGTAGGAAGGCCTTATGGGCCAGGTGCGGGCTGGGCGGAGGCAGCGGGCCCTCGTCGCCCAGGCTACCAGGACTATAGCAAGCCCCCCCCAGTGTCAAAACCTTCCGGGGCAAGAGCAGAGGCCCCCCAACCCTCTCTCCTTCATTGTCAGCAATAAAGGACGGCAACCGCCTCCCCCCTGCCGGGCCCCCACCCAAAACAAGGCAGCATACCCCGTTACCCTTGTCCATCCAGAAGGTCCTCCACCGATTTCGGTGTGATCACCGGTGTATGGGTACTGTCTGCCACTGAATCCTCCGAGTCCGATGGTGCCCCCTGAGCACCCGGGTTTTCTTCCTCCTCGATGGCTTCGTCTCTTGCTCCCGACAGTTCCGACAGAACTTCCAACACTCCCCTCCGTTCCGATGATGTCTCCGCAGTCGAGGGCCCTCCGGTGCGGCCGCGGCGATTCCTGACCCTCTTGGATCGCCTCCGTTGTTCCGGCTCATCCGCCTGTTGGGTCGAGGAGCCAAAACCATCTTTCCCTGTCCGGTACAGTTCGAGCCAGTCACAGACCTCCTCCGGGGTGTCGAAGAACTGGGTTTTGTCGTCGACAATGACGCGGAGCTTTGCAGGATATAGGAGTGAATATTGAATGCCCTCACTCCTGAGTTCGCGCTTAACCGCTAGGAAGGAGAACCGCTTGCGCTGCGTCTCGTAGGTGTAGTCAGGGAAGATGTTCACCTGACTGTTCGCAACGTGGAACGGGCCATTGTGCCTGGCGGCATTGAGGATCAAGTCCCTGTCCCGAAAATGTAGCAACCGCGCCACCACCGGCCTCGGGGTACGTCCCTGCTGTAGGGGCCGTGCTGGGACTCTGTGGGCCCGTTCTAGAGTGTAGAAGGAGGACAGACCCTCCGGGACCACCGTGTCTCGGAGCCAGGTCTCCAAGTATCGCACCATATCGCCATCCTCGATTTTTTCCGGCAGGCCCACCACTCGGATGTTATTCCTCCTGTTGCGGCCTTCCGCATCCTCCGCCCTCCGTTCGAGGGTCTCGATTCGGGATAAGGCGTCCTTTATCGTCGCAGCCAAGGTTCTCTGCGCCGGTTCCAAAGTTTTCACCGTGCCCTCCACCTCCTTGACCCGGTCTGAGAGTTTGCCATGGTCCGCCCTAAGGAGGCCCAGGCCCGTCGCCACCTGAGCAATGTCCTGTTGGAGGGCCGACCGCGTAGCCTCTATCGCCTCCAGTACACGGTCGAACTGTTGCTGCAGTGGTGCGCTACCAGATCTTTTCGGGTCCCCATGCTCTTCCTTGTCCTGGGCTTCAGAGTCCGAGGTGGTGTGGTTGGATCCCTTGGCTCCCTTAGGTTTCCCCATGCTGCCAGGGGCTCTCCGTGAGGGTCCCGGAGTAGGCGTCTCCGTGTACAGGTGTCGATCACGACCTTCCCAGGTGTTCGTTCTCACGTCGGGTATGGGCGATCTCCTTCTCCAGAGCCTGTGGAGACTCCGCCGCTTCGGCTCACGCCACCGCCACGGCGTCCGAGGGCACCGATGAGGGGGCGGAGACAACCGTCGCCGGGTCGGGCAGACCCGTTCACCCACTATAGCTCCGGGGTGAGGGCCACCAACTCCCTCGGTTGATCTGTGGCGCCAGAGTGTCGCGCCTCCCATGTAGTTGGACTGGCCAGAAAATCGTAGCTAGTTGCGGAGTCGCGATGTGGTCCACCGCCTGGATCAGAGGGCACCCGCACCCGGTGCCCTCCAGTGCGCGGGCACCCGTCCGGCCGTCCAACCAAGTATGAACCCGATGCAAAAGGTCCAATCCTGTGAATGTCCAATGTCTAGAACAACCGAGGATGGTGAAGCCGGGCGCCAGTCGACACCCGCGACACCTCTTCAACTCAGTAGTTTCGATCAAGGGGACAAAAGAGTCCGGGCGCCATGTTGGGTCGCACTCCGCAACTCTGCAAACTTCGGCATTTCTTCGGAGCAACCCTCGTCCAAACTCCACCAAGGCCCCCGGCAGGGTGTCGTCGCCTCGCTCAGCCGAATGCGGGGTCTGGGGTGCCCCGCAGCCTCCGATTTTCAGGATAATCTCGGGCTTAGTCCCGGAGCCGAGCTCTCAGGCGACCATCGCCATCGGCGCCCAAGCCACGCCCCCGAGAGTAGCCATCATCACCACAAAAAGAAGTCTGGCGACTGCGCTCCAACAAACGCCATTTTCTAATCAAAACTCCAGGCTTTTACTGCACAAGATGTCATTTTTTTATAAACTGCTATTTACAAATATGTCTTTGGCAAGAAGTGTATTTTATTTATTTACCACGTGTGATTGCCTGCATGTGCTGTTTACATCTCGTGCGGAGTCATTATTGCAGTGTCCTTGTATAACATCCACATATTTGCTTGTTTTAATACGAAAGCTGCCCAAGGCCAAGAGAGTTCGCCCCGACAACGACCTCAAACTGTCTTGTAGAGTACAGCCTTTAAAACGTTTCCCTCTATACAGTTGGAAACATATGTTCTTACATTTAATGCAAAGTATCCTTTCAATTTTGTAGAATTTGTTTCATTTTTTAGGTCTTGGCTTTGCCAATGCTTGTATTAGAAAGGATGCAACAAAGCAACACAACGACCTGCTTGTTCCAAATCACATTCCATGTTAGAGCAGTGGGCCTAATTCTCAACAGGATGTTTTTCTCATGGAGGACTTCACTCAGAAAATCTTATTTTGCAGGTGTATTCGTTGCACTTAATTTACAAGTTTGTAGTCTACTTCCTTCAATTTGTGGCTGAAATGCATATCTTTCTTTGCACGTGCATTCTAAGTGCAACTGAGGGCAAGAATGTGAGTGGCTGAAGGAGGGGGACAATGTGGGCGTCCAAGGAGAGGTCATGGAAAAGCAAAGTACATAGAACCGAGCAGTTACAATGTTAATGTTGACTTACAAGGTCTGGGATTCATTGTGAAAGGCTTTTGCACAATTGTAAAAATATTCATTTGAGCAATAAGTTCGCTAGTGGCAGCCCATGGGCATCTCTTCTACTGAGTCAAGAGTGACTCTAGGGTCAAGGCTTCGCCAGCCATACCCGGCTGCTCCCTTGATCATTTTGTCACCATGCACCTCTATATTGACTCTTCTTACTTTCAGAGCAAGGAACACAAAGGCCAAAGCACTGAAAGCTGTTTCCAGTGACAATGTCAGTTTTCCATACATGCCTCAGTGGCTACATATTAATTACTACCCAACTAAATGGTGGCCCCATCATAAAACTTCGAAGAACACTAGATTGATTTCATGTGTGGAAAGACTCTACCATTTCCGTATAAAGCTTCACGCAGATGCTCACAGTGGACACGTGGCCGACTGAGCTATTGTACCAGAATTTTGTGAGATTACAAAGGATTTCTGCAACAAGCACCATGATCACTGATGCACCAAATTTAGCTATGAATCTTTGAACTGCTGTTTGCAAACAGTGCTCAGCAGCAGTTGCATTAATCCTCTGAGCTACTGTCTGGCAATTAAAATTTGTGACTAGTGATTGCACACTGATCTCTTCAGCACATCTATTATTCACCGTACATATCCAATTAATATTAAAATCTGAAACCGTGATTAGGTTTAAATTTAAAAAAAAAAAGTTAAGTGCATAAGCTCAGAGTTTTTCTTAGGAGCCCATTCGCCGAGTGGTGCCAATTGGCAATGTTACCCATTCGCTGGCGCTACCAGTTGACAGAGTTGCCCAATACCAAGGCTGACAATTACCAGCACTCCTTTTTGGTGCCTGAGACTTATTTTTCATCACCTGACTTTGACACAGTACAAGAACAACAACAAAGAAGGGTTATGATTGGCATAGTAGTTTGGAAGTGCTTTACCCAGGCTTATTCTCATGTTATTTGAGACCAAACAAGAGTGAATGGGAAAAGTGGGCAATAGAAAGAGGGTTCCTACAAATATCAGAAAAGAATCTTGCTGGTGTTGAAAACTAATGCACATCTGGCACTAGGTAATATGTATATGAATCACAGTATAGTCAGGTCCATCAGAGGTTTTGTGGGGCTCAGGTCAAAAAGAGTATATAGGGGCCCACACTAATTTATTTGCAAGGAGCACCTCATATCTTTCAAGAGAAAATGTTTAACTTTATAAGGTAACAGCAACATTTCTAGATATCTTCCTGAGTACAGTGCTGTTTGCGAAATGTGTACTCAGGAAGATTGCGTGTTTGCGTAGTGCCATCTGAATGCCGGGGATACTCCTCCCTTTCCCGGACTGCGCTGGCCTGTGAGCTTTACCCACAGGGAAGCAGAGGGTTTGCCTATGCTGGGGCAACTAACATACTATTATAACTGCAGTCCTTCAATATCTGGGGAAAGTACACCTTTCCCAAAAAATGCCTAGCATGGGTATATACCTCTTCAACTCTAATACTGGGATGTTTTACGCAAAGCAAAAAGTTCTCCAAATATTGTAAAACATTGTTGAAATGTTCTAGTTTAGCATCTTGGCATCATCCCAGCAGCTGCTGTCCTCAGGAGGCATCTGAGGGCAAAATATTAGTAATACCGACCAGAGCCTATTCATCGGTGACCCAGGGTTAGATCAAGCTAGGGAGCAAACTTGTCATAGATTTGTGCAGCAGTGTCTTAGGAGAAGGGATGTCGATACTGCGGCAGGTAGGGTAGAACTCTCCCTACTGAGTGCAAGTGCAGACGAGTAGTAGAAGAAGCAGCGCCGATTTGCAAATGTCTTGTCATTCTGTATAGACACACAGTTGGACTGGACTATAGAACAATTAGGGAGTGCCAATAAGGGCTGGTCTGAGAGGTCAGTGTGTAAGCCAGCAAAATTAGATTTAAAAATTACCAAAAAATGTTTGTGGTAAGGGGAAATGTGAACATTTCTCTTTTACAGCATAATAACGAATCAGTAAATGACTTAGTTACTTACTACACTGTAAAGTCATCTATCTTTAGTGAGGCTATTACTGATCTGAGAGGGAGGTTTTCAATGGCATTTTCTGAAGTTGACAATTTGAGGCAGCTAAATGGCCGTATTCAAAAGTAGAAACCTGGCTGATCTTACTGGCATTGGGTCTTCAACTTTATCTTAAAGTGATTATACAGTCCTAAGTGTTAAATGTTATAGCTATTGTGTGGACTTTGAACTTATTAGCCAGATGAAAACTGATAACTTACTTCAAAGCTTTTTACTAAACATACCCTAACAGACAGCCGACAAGAGATTGTGAACTTGCTATCTAAATTATCACCAATTTTTTTTTTTAAAGAATTAGTCAAAAAAGGCAATGCTCTTAGTACCATGCTGTGGACTCCATGCCAATTCCAAATTATCCACTGAATCAAGTGTGCATCATCCATTAACTAACCAGATGCAAAATACTGTAAATAATCCTAAAATTCCCAAATGTTTACATAATGACACAAAGCAGCACACTTGGTACTCTACTGTATGTATGCAATTGAGTAAATCATTTAATAGCTGGAGTAAAAAAAGTTGTGTTTTAATGGGGACATCTTTGCTTCATATAAAATAAATGCCGGATCTAAAAAAATATAATCAAGTGCAAACAATGTTGAGTGGGGATTTAATGTTGAAAACTGCATATCCTTCGATTACAATATTTTTTTTAGAAGTTGGAGATCAAAAGATCAGCTGAAAATTGGAAAGAAGTGGTGTATATTGCCATATTTAAACAAGCATTGGAAATGCAATAGGTCTCGGATTTATTTGAGTTAGAGCTAATGGCATTGTAAATGGCAATGTCTTTTAGCCATGTGTTATGGAGTGTATGCATGTGGTGTGTAATGGAATTATGTGGTATGGATTGGAATTGTTCACCCTGCGCACTCACTGCTCTGCACTCACTGCTCTGCACTCACTGCTCTGCACTCACTGCTCTGCACTCACTACTCTGCACTCACTACTCTGCACTCACTACTCACTACTCTGCACTCACTACTCACTACTCTATACTCACTACTGTGCACTGACTACTGTGCACTTACTACTGTGCACTCACTACTGTGCACTCACTACTCACTACTGTGCACTCACTACTGTGCACTCACTACTGTGCACTCACTACTCACTACTCTGCACTCACTACTCACTACTCTGCACTCACTACTCACTACTCTGCACTCACTACTCACTACTCTGCACTCACTACTCACTACTCTATACTCACTACTGTGCACTCACTACTGTGCACTCACTACTGTGCACTCACTACTGTGCACTCACTACTCACTACTGTGCACTCACTACTGTGCACTCACTACTCACTACTGTGCACTCACTACTCACTGCACTCACTACTCTGCACTCACTACTCTGCACTCACTACTCACTACTCTGCACTCACTAGCCTGCACTCACTACTCACTACTGTGCACTCACTACTCTGCACTCACTACTCTGGACTCAGGACTCACTACTCTGGACTCAGGACTCACTACTCTGTACTCACTACTCTGTACTCACTACTCTGCACTCACTACTCTGCACTCACTACTCTGCACTCACTACTCACTACTCTGCACTCACTACTCTGCACTCACCACTCACTACTCTGCACTCACTACTCACTACTCTGTACTCACAACTCACTACTCTGCACTCACTACTCTGCACTCACTACTCACTACTCTGCACTCACTACTCTGCACTCACCACTCACTACTCTGCACTCACTACTCACTACTCTGCACTCACTACTCTGCACTCTGCACTCACTACTCTGCACTCACTACTCTGCACTCACTACTCTGCACTCACTACTCTGCACTCACTACTCTGCACTCACTACTCTGCACTCACTACTCACTACTGTGCACTCACTACTGTGCACTCACTACTCTGCACTCACTACTCTGCACTCACTACTCACTACTCTGCACTCACTACTCTGGACTCACTACTCACTACTCTGCACTCACTACTCTGCACTCACTACTCTGCACTCACTACTCTGCACTCACTACTCTGCACTCACTACTCACTACTCTGCACTCACTACTCTGCACTCACTACTCTGCACTCACTACTCACTACTCTGCACTCACTACTCTGCACTCACTACTCTGCACTCACTACTCTGCACTCACTACTCTGCACTCACTACTCACTACTCTGCACTCACTACTCACTACTCTGCACTCACTACTCACTACTCTGCACTCACTACTCACTACTCTGCACTCACTACTCTGCACTCACTACTCACTACTCTGCACTCACTACTCTGCACTCACTACTCACTACTCTGCACTCACTACTCTGCACTCACTACTCTGCACTCACTACTCTGCACTCACCACTCACTACTCTGCACTCACTACTCTGCACTCACCACTCACTACTCTGCACTCACTACTCACTACTCTGCACTCACTACTCACTACTCTGCACTCACTACTCTGGACTCACTACTCACTACTCTGCACTCACTACTCTGCACTCACTACTCACTACTCTGCACTCACTACTCTGCACTCACTACTCTGCACTCACCACTCACTACTCTGCACTCACTACTCTGCACTCACTACTCTGCACTCACTACTCACTACTCTGCACTCACTACTCACTACTCTGCACTCACTACTCACTACTCTGCACTCACTACTCACTACTCTGCACTCACTACTCTGCACTCACTACTCACTAGTCTGCACTCACTACTCACTAGTCTGCACTCACTACTCACTACTCTGCACTCACTACTCACTACTCTGCACTCACTACTCTGCACTCACTACTCACTACTCTGCACTCACTACTCTGCACTCACTACTCACTACTCTGCACTCACTACTCTGCACTCACTACTCTGCACTCACCACTCACTACTCTGCACTCACTACTCTGCACTCACCACTCACTACTCTGCACTCACTACTCACTACTCTGCACTCACTACTCACTACTCTGCACTCACTACTCACTACTCTGCACTCACTACTCTGGACTCACTACTCACTACTCTGCACTCACTACTCTGCACTCACTACTCACTACTCTGCACTCACTACTCTGCACTCACTACTCTGCACTCACTACTCTGCACTCACTACTCACTACTCTGCACTCACTACTCACTACTCTGCACTCACTACTCACTACTCTGCACTCACTACTCACTACTCTGCACTCACTACTCTGCACTCTGCACTCACTACTCACTAGTCTGCACTCACTACTCACTAGTCTGCACTCACTACTCACTACTGTGCACTCACTACTCTGCACTCACTACTCTGCACTCACTACTCTGGACTCACTACTCTGGACTCACTACTCACTACTCTGGACTCACTACTCTGCACTCACTACTCTGCACTCACTACTCTGCACTCACTACTCTGCACTCACTACTCTGCACTCTGCACTCACTACTCACTACTGTGCACTCACTACTCTGCACTCACTACTCACTACTCTGCACTCACTACTCTGCACTCACTACTCTGCACTCACTACTCTGCACTCACTACTCTGCACTCACTACTCTGCACTCACTACTCTGCACTCACTACTCACTACTGTGCACTCACTACTCTGCACTCATTACTGTGCACTCACTACTCTGCACTCACTACTCTGCACTCACTACTCTGCACTCACTACTCTGCACTCACTACTCTGCACTCACTACTCACTACTCTGCACTCACTACTGACTACTGTGCACTCACTACTCTGCACTCACTACTCACTACTCTGCACTCACTACTCTGCACTCACTACTCTGCACTCACTACTCTGCACTCACTACTCACTACTGTGCACTCACTACTCTGCACTCACTACTGTGCACTCACTACTCTGCACTCACTACTGTGCACTCATTACTCACTACTCTGCACTCACTACTGTGCACTCACTACTCTGCATTCACTACTGTGCACTCACTACTCACTACTCTGCACTCACTACTCACTACTCTGCACTCACTACTCTGCACTCACTACTCTGCACTCACTACTCTGCACTCACTACTCTGCACTCACTACTCACTACTATGCACTCACTACTCTGCACTCACTACTCACTACTCTGCACTCACTACTGTGCACTCACTACTCACTACTGTGCACTCACTACTCACTACTCTGCACTCACTACTCTGCACTCACTACTCTGCACTCACTACTCTGCACTCACTACTCACTACTCTGCACTCACCACTCACTACTCTGCACTCACTACTCTGCACTCACTACTCTGCACTCACTACTCTGCACTCACTACTCTGCACTCACTACTCACTACTCTGTACTCACTACTCTGCACTCACTACTCACTACTCTGTACTCACTACTCTGTACTCACTACTCTGTACTCACTACTCTGTACTCACTACTCTGCACTCACTACTCACTACTCTGCACTCACTACGCACTACTCTGCACTCACTACTCTGCACTCACTACTGTGCACTCACTACTCTGCACTCACTACTCACTACTCTGCACTCACTACTCTGCACTCACTACTTTGCACTCACTACTCTGCACTCACTACTGTGCACTCACTACTCACTACTCTGCACTCACTACTCACTACTCTGCACTCACTACTGTGCACTCACTACTCACTACTGTGCACTCACTACTCACTACTCTGCACTCACTACTGTGCACTCACTACTCACTACTGTGCACTCACTACTCACTACTCTGCACTCACTACTCACTACTCTGCACTCACTACTCTGCACTCACTACTCTGCACTCACTACTCACTACTGTGCACTCACTACTCTGCACTCACTACTCTGCACTCACTACTGTGCACTCATTACTCACTACTCTGCACTCACTACTGTGCACTCACTACTCTGCACTCACTACTGTGCACTCACTGCTCACTACTCTGCACTCACTACTCACTACTCTGCACTCACTACTCTGCACTCACTACTCTGCACTCACTACTCACTACTATGCACTCACTACTCTGCACTCACTACTCTGCACTCACTACTCTGCACTCACTACTCTGCACTCACTACTCACTACTGTGCACTCACTACTCTGCACTCACTACTCTGCACTCACTACTCTGCACTCACTACTCACTACTCTGCACTCACTACTCACTACTCTGCACTCACTACTGTGCACTCACTACTCTGCGCTCACTACTCACTACTCTGCACTCACTACTCTGCACTCACTACTCTGCACTCACTACTCTGCACTCACTACTCTGCACTCACTACTCACTACTCTGCACTCACTACTCACTACTGTGCACTCACTACTCTGCACTCACTACTCACTACTCTGCACTCACTACTCTGCACTCACTACTCTGCACTCACTACTCTGCACTCACTACTCTGCACTCTGGAAACTCACTACTCACTACTGTGCACTCACTACTCTGCACTCACTACTCACTACTCTGCACTCACTACTCTGCACTCACTACTCTGCACTCTGGAAACTCACTACTCACTACTCAGCACTCTGCACTCAGCTGGTGGTGTCTGTGTGTGCATGGCAGTGGTGGTGTGCGTGTGTGCATGGCAGTGGTGGTGTCTGTGTGTGCATGGCAGTGGTGGTGTGCGTGTGTGCATGGCAGTGGTGGTGTGCGTGTGTGCATGGCAGTGGTGGTGTGCGTGTGTGCATGGCAGTGGTGGTGTCTGTGTGTGCATGGCAGTGGTGGTGTCCGTGTGTGCATGGCAGTTGTGGTGTGCGTGTGTGCATGGCAGTGGTGGTGTGCGTGTGTGCATGGCAGTGGTGGTGTACGTGTGCATGGAACCTACTTGCAATCAGACGTGTTGGTTGTCACCAGAATGCTTCGTTACTGCTGCCGGTAATGCTGCTGGATGCTAGGACGTGAAGAGCACACCACTCACTTGAGTCGGGTCCAGCAACTTTTTGAATATCCGACCTCACTTCCTTCCAGAGGAGGATGCGAGGTCACAGCCACGACACACATAACCACTGCCCGGGTCTCCATACTATTAGGCAGTGAGTCAGTGTTCATCTTTCTTTTCCCGCTCGCCAGCAGTTAAGTCACCCATTCTTTCAGCTCAGTTTGATTCTGGTGGTTAAGTGACACCGCGGGAGCATTTCTTCATCGCTCCAGCGGTACTTAGTAATCGTCTCGGGCGGCATCAATGCTGTAGCGGCTGGGAGCCGACAGAGGGCGCACTAACAGCAACAGTCAGTGAGGTAATAAATAGCATGTGAATAAATGTGACATGCAGTAGACACGGCTCTGATAGGTAAGTGCCGGTGCTAAGCACCAGAAAGCACCGGCACAATTAGCAAAGCAACCCGCTTCTCCCTATGTACTGGCGACCTTAGGCCTGCTGCTTCAGCTGCGGGGGGCGCGCGCAGCCGTGAACGGCGGCTGCGCGCTAGCACTAGCAAGCAATCTGAGAGGCAGGGACGGCACGCGACTGGGGCAAGCCGTGTGTCCTGTTGAAAGAGGGTACCCCTCCTTAGGTGCTCGGTGACTTGTTGGGGGCCTGTTGACGACTGTGCACCTGCCCGTCCTTGTGCAAGACAGTCTGTCCAGTGCTCACCCTCATTTGGCGAACGTCACCATGGAGCGCAAAGACACGCCGAGACGAGGTAGGAAGGGGGGGGGGGGGTGTCTCTGTGTGTGCTTGCGCATGCGCTGCGGCGAGGGGGGGATGTTCTGTATGTGTGTGTGTGTGTGGGTGAGTGTGTGTATGTGCGGCGAGGGGGGTGGGGGGGGGGTCTGTATGTGTGTGCGTGCGTGTGAGTCTGCTTCCAAGGAGCCATGGGAGACAGGAAGCGCGCGCGACCTGATCCCAGTTCCAAGGTTGCGCGTGCACCTCGCTTGTCTGTCTCCCTTGACTCCTCGAAAGCCAGAATGATTACAAAAGAGTCTCGGAACGACAGATTGCTTCGCAATCTGTTCGCAGTTCCGAGACCTAAAAAGAGGTAACCCTGAAAATCCCAGCGACTACTGCTAGTTTCTATAATGTGCCCTCCAATTAAAATATTTGATACAATAATACTGAAACAAAGTGTTGGAAGATTAAAGACAATAATATTCTCCCAATAATGCAATTAGGGTTCTGTCAAGGCCATTCTTTTGTGCACCGGGGGATCTCTTAATGTCTAATGACAATGCTTTCCTATCAACATTAGGATAATCCACTATATGGTGCGTTGAGATTTTGGGAGGTTTTGATGCCATTGATAGGTCTACGATTTGTTGTAACGTAATAATGTTAGGTTTTCCTGAGCCTCTATATAATATCTTGGTGAACTTATATTTAAAAACTGGGACCTAACCCCCCCCCCCCCCCCCCCCCTCCAATACTGACCCAGGATTATCATACAGGCCAGCGTGAAACGGGGCTGTGTGCACCCACCAACTTTATTAAGATGTATTTAAGTGCTCTTCTTATTCTGCTATCACAGAGGGGTGTATTTCCTCCAACCCTTCAATTCTTGAATATCAGTGCAATATAAGATGCATACTATATGTGGCTGGTAATGGGTCCCCTAAGGGTCTCCACTGTATGTTGGATGCACTATCTTACTATTAGAGCTGTAACATACTAAAGCTGAACACTGTCAAAAGCAAAATTATGATATTTGGGAGGCATACATTTTGGTGCCAATGGTATTTGGAGGGCTGTACTCCAGAAAGCGTTAGTGCGTACAAATATCTTGGCAAAATATCTGACACATCCTCAGTGGCGGCTGGTAGGGAACGGTTGGGGTAGGAGGGGGAGGAGATGGGGAAAACAAGAAAAAGAAAAAACCTACCTGGTGGTCGTCGTCGCCAGCCACCGCATCTCCTCCGTTGCAGGAAGCACCCAGGCTCCCAAACTCCCATGACCAATCACAACGCTGCCTTTCAGCAGGACCAGGAGGCTGGGCATGTCCTCCACCCAGGCTGTGTAATACAGCCTGTCGAGAACATGCATAGTGTGCATGGCAGTTTGGCCGGCCTGAGATGTCCGGCCAAACCATCATGCGCACTTAAGGTGCAGCCACCACTATCACTATCCTCCCTCAACGTCACAGGAGCCCGGGCCTGCCCTAACTTAAACTGGCTGCAGTGCACCTGCAACCCTAAATATATAATGATATTAGTGTTCTTTTATCTTTTTCTTTTTCTTTTCACTGCTTCAAAGCAGTGGGACGACGCTCCTCCGTCTCAGCGCGGAGCGCCGCTGCACATCTTTGTGGTGCACAGACTTAATTTCAAATAAACTACACTCAGTTCAGTTCCATGTTAATGCATACCATGTAACCACTAGCTAAGGTTTACCAAGCCACAATTACTCCTTTGATAACGGAAGGGGCTCCCATATGGCTCCCATCATGAAATGGTTTCGTTTTTAAATGGAAAATACACAAAACAGTCTCTACAGGAGTACACGTCTACTCTTCATACGATTAGACTTTGGTCTGGGAACAAGTTGGGTACCAAGATTATTTTCCGTTAGGGTGGGTGTTCGCTATTCATCCTGCAAAATCAATTGGACATTTAATCTGTTAAGAACTAATCACAGCTAAGAGTAGCAACTCATTTAAGTTCCATTCTGGTAGCCTACAATGGCTTTACTCATTGGATTTGATGACTCTTTTTCTAGATGATACCGTCAGTAAGCTAAACTTGAAGAGAGCATTAAAGTCGAAATGATATCCATTAGCAATACGAGCCGATATTTGGTTACCGGCTCATACTAATTTTAGTTATGGCTATGATTATTAGTTTAATGGTCAATCCAGTTTGAAATAATATGTAATTTTAAAATGACACTTGAAAATGAATACAAATGTGTTAATATCACCAGTCTGTCCTAGGAGTGGTGGGGGCCTTGTGAGTGTTCAGCTGCCCCAAATGAGTGTTCAGATTAGGAGGCAAGAAAATCATTTTCTATAATATTGACTATTTGAATGTAAAGAACCATCACAATTGAGATATGAATCATTCACTGTGGCATATGGATGAATTCCTATTGATAAGGATTTAAATTTCACAGGTATCTCAATCTCCGATCATAAGATTTGCTGGTTAGTTTGTTACAATGATTTTTTTCAAATAAGTAATATTTTTGAAAATACATGCTTTATTTGCTAAGATCAAGGTATGAGCACCTACTCCATAATACAGGATTCAAGCCTATGGATTTTGGCTCTGAGTGGTCTGAGTATTCACTACCCTCAGAGAAAAGACCATCTGAAACTAAAAGGTGATCTTTCCATTCTGTTATGAATGAACACTCCCTCCGCTGCCATAGACCACCTATGAGTGTAAGCAGGAGAGGATACTCATGAATTTGAGAAGGGGCACCATCACCAGAGTCAGGATAGGATGACTCAGTGGTCACTGAAAGATGATGGTGCCACTTCCTAAGGGATAGGAGAGGTCAAACATGGGTGCAGGAAGGAAGGGACATCATTACATATTAGAAGTGCACCTTTTACTATGGACAGAAATCGGTCTTTACATGAAGGGGCGTCACTGGGTGCCAGTGGCGGCTCCTCCGCTAAGGCGGAGAAGCTTTGCCCCATTGCATTGGAGGAGCAAAAGAAAGGAATAAATAAAATGATAACTAATGTTATTATCATTTTATTTTTTACTCCTGCTACGACAGTTTGCGTGAGGGGGCAGGTGGGGCTGAAGAGGAGGGGAGGAGGGTACAACCCTCCTAAGTGCACATGACTGTTTGGTCGGGCCCTCGCGGGCTGTACAAACCAGTCATGCGCACTTTCCCCCTTCTCCATGCAGGCTGCACTACAGCTTGCAAGGAGAACATGCCCACCCCTTTACCCCCTGGCTGAGCGTCGTGTAACGGCTCTCAGACCAATCACAATACTGCATTGCAGCATTGTGATGGGGAGCGCGGGAGCCCTGGTGCTTCCTGTTTTTTACAAGAAGCCACGAAGAGGACGCAAGAGAGACGGCGGCGGCTAGCCAGCCAGCCGGCCAGGAGGTAAGTGTTTTTTTTTTGTGATTATCCCCCACCCCGCCCCCATCACGCCCCTACCACCTCCCCTCCCCCCCCCCTTCACCTCCCACCACCTCACTGCTGCTTCCAGGCAGCAGCCACGACTCCTGGGTACAGGAAACAGACGCACACATGCTGACTGTTAATGACTGCTGGTCAGGAGTCACAACATGAAGGCACATACCTGTAGGATATTTTCCTCTTTTGGCTGTCGAGAGCGTTTGCTTTTCTTGGAGTGCTTTCGTTTGGACCTTTTGCGCCGGGGGGAGGACTGTGTTCCCACAGTGGTGGCTGCATTGGCACGATATGCACCTGTCCAAGGTAAAAAGAGACATGTGCCTTAGGTACAAAGAATGGATTTAGAAAATAGTTCAGCAGCACTGATCACAGGGGCGTGGAGCGAGAGAAAAGCTGTAAGGGTTAGAATATCAACACTCGCTCATGAAGTAAAGCTGCAGGAGAACCGATCGAGGTAACAGTGCACCTGTAATGGTGGAGGCGTCACATGCTGGCGAAAGTGGCAGAGCATCAGGGCGCGATACCCACCCACAGGTGAAGGTGCAGTATTAAAAGCTGTAGGAAACAGCATGAATGGGCTACGGTAAAGGTAACCAAACATAAGCACAGCAATAGAAAGAGGTGTGACACTAGAGCTGCCAGTCACCCTCTAGGTGACATCTTGAAACTTGAGACAATTTCCCTCTAATTTTAAAGACAGAGTAAAATAAATCTATATCAGAAATAGGCACCTAATATATTTCATACTTTCAACCAAGCAAGTAAAGCCATACATCAAAATATAAATGTTCTACACCACCTTCCCCCTACCCTCAGATTGTCTGCTGTCTGTAGAGCATGTTACCAGATGACAAACGTTATGAGATGGTGGTGAACACAAAGCAATCAGGGACAATGCTGGAGAACCACATCTTGAGGATGGGTCAGAATATCATACAGAAGAGGGGACATATGCAGCAGCTATAAGAGATGCAGTCACACAGATGCTTATGTCCTGAGCCTATAGAACTGATTGTTGTGGATCAGGGGTTTTAGGTCTGTAAAGCTTGCATTGCATTTCCTTTTAATTCTCTATCACAGATCAACCCAGAATCCAAAAGACTCAAGTGCAATATCTACATCCAGGGCTGTGGAATTGTATTAAATATCTACTTCACCAATGGACGGGATGCTTCATAAATAGGGCTCCCTGTTCTTAGTTTTTACTGATTTTTACAGACAAAAAATATTGTGTTTCCGGTCTGTATTTATTTTTAGAAGTGGAAAAGTACAGATAGTTTGGCTTCTATTGCGTGATTCTCTATCCTGAGATTATGGCTTTCAGGCCAATAGCTTTACATACTGGCAGCATGGGGAGTTACAAAACGGAAGGAGTTTTGCTTAAATTACTGCAGGTCTCAACATGTATTTGTGCATTTATAGTATTTTTTTTCACGTGGTTTTAATATTTTATTATTTTTTGCCAGTGTAATGTGCTACATCCTGACAGGCATCAAAGTATGTGTGCACATTTATCTGGTAAATGAATGCGGAAATATACAAGTTATCACCTCATCTGTTCACACAACACAAATAAATATGGATACATGCCAACAAGCTGGCCACAAAATAAATATGGATAAATACAGACGGAAATGTTAAAAAATACCATAAAACCGGAAGCCCTATTCATAAATCTACTTGTTCTGTACAACAGCCCTCTTGTCCAGGGGATCTTCTAATGTCATGGTATGGATTTTAACAACTCTCTCATTATGAAATATTTCTGCTTATACGTCGACTGTAAATATACAATTGTTCTATCTAGGTCAACGACATAAAATATGTGCAGACACTTAAGCTCTGGTAAATAAGAATCCTAGAACTGGAAGAGCGCCCTGATCCCAAAACACTGCTTCACGTGCATACAAAATGGTGGCAATAGGCTATACATGTGCAGTTAGCATAACATTACTTAAAATGTGACTGTACAAGAGGACTAGCTTCAAGAGAAGATGGAAATGACTGACTTTATAAGACAGTGCCGTAGGGGAAGCCAAATGTAAACATCAGATGCCTGACAGTGTGGCAGAGCAGTGGCGAATGAAGGGTGTGCCAGGGAAGTAGTTAAAAGGGTAGGTGGTAAGGCACCGGCCCTGGGAGAAGATGCCAGAGCAGCAGGTCATGACTGTGTGTCAGGGCTCTAGCCAAAGGAAATGTGCTGGAGTTTCTGCCAGGGTGTCAGTTACTGATTGGGTTTTAGGGCATAGGGCATGGGATACTGTAGCGTGTGCCAAGGTGCCAGCTACTGGTTGTGTGTTATGGCATCAGCTACTGTAATGTGTGCCAGAGTAGGGTGCTAGCTACTAGTTGTGTGCCATGGTGCCAGCTACTGGTTGTGTGCCAGGGCGTCAGCTGCTGTAGTGCGTGTCGGGGTGCAACCTATTAGTTGGTGCCATGGCATCAGCTACTGTAGTGTGTGCCAGCTTCTGGTTATGTGCCAGGGCATCAGCTAATGTAGTGTGTGTCAGGGTGTCAGCTACTGGTTGTGTGCCATGGCATCAGCTAATGTAGTGTGTGTCAGGGTGTCAGCTACTGGTTGTGTGCCATGGCATCAGCTAATGTAGTGTGTGCCAGGGTGTCAGCTACTGGTTGTGTGCCATGGCATCAGCTAATGTAGTGTGTGTCAGGGTGTCAGCTACTGGTTGTGTGCCATGGCATCAGCTAATGTAGTGTGTGTCAGGGTGTCAGCTACTGGTTGTGTGCCATGGCATCAGCTAATGTAGTGTGCGTCAGGGTGTCAGCTACTGGTTGTGTGCCATGGCATCAGCTAATGTAGTGTGTGTCAAGGTGCCAGCTACTGGTTGTGTGTTATGGCATCAGCTACTGTAATGTGTGCCAGAGTAGGGTGCTAGCTACTAGTTGTGTGCCATGGTGCCAGCTACTGGTTGTGTGCCAGGGCGTCAGCTGCTGTAGTGCGTGTCGGGGTGCAACCTATTAGTTGGTGCCATGGCATCAGCTACTGTAGTGTGTGCCAGCTTCTGGTTATGTGCCAGGGCATCAGCTAATGTAGTGTGTGTCAGGGTGTCAGCTACTGGTTGTGTGCCATGGCATCAGCTAATGTAGTGTGTGTCAGGGTGTCAGCTACTGGTTGTGTGCCATGGCATCAGCTAATGTAGTGTGTGTCAGGGTGTCAGCTACTGGTTGTGTGCCATGGCATCAGCTAATGTAGTGTGTGCCAGGGTGTCAGCTACTGGTTGTGTGCCATGGCATCAGCTAATGTAGTGTGTGCCAGGGTGTCAGCTACTGGTTGTGTGCCATGGCATCAGCTAATGTAGTGTGTGTCAGGGTGTCAGCTACTGGTTGTGTGCCATGGCATCAGCTAATGTAGTGTGTGCCAGGGTGTCAGCTACTGGTTGTGTGCCATGGCATCAGCTAATGTAGTGTGTGTCAGGGTGTCAGCTACTGGTTGTGTGCCATGGCATCAGCTAATGTAGTGTGTGTCAGGGTGTCAGCTACTGGTTGTGTGCCATGGCATCAGCTAATGTAGTGTGTGCCAGGGTGTCAGCTACTGGTTGTGTGCCATGGCATCAGCTAATGTAGTGTGTGCCAGGGTGTCAGCTACTGGTTGTGTGCCATGGCATCAGCTAATGTAGTGTGTGTCAGGGTGTCAGCTACTGGTTGTGTGCCATGGCATCAGCTAATGTAGTGTGTGCCAGGGTGTCAGCTACTGGTTGTGTGCCATGGCTCAGCTGCTGTAGTGCGTGTCAGGGTGCAACCTATTAGTTGGTGCCATGGCATCAGCTACTGGGATGTGTTCCAGGGGGCAACTACTGGTTGTGTGTAATGGCATCAGTTACTGTAGTGTGTGCCATGTTGCCAGCTTCTGGTTGAGTGCCATGGCATCAGCTAATGTAGTGTGTGCCAGGGTGTAGCTACTGGTTGTGTGCCATGGCATCAGCTAATGTAGTGTGTGCCAGGGTGTAGCTACTGGTTGTGTGCCATGGCATCAGCTACTGTAGTGTGTGCCAGGGGGGCAGCTACTGGTTGTGTGTAATGGCATCAGTTACTGTAGTGTGTGCCATGGTGCCAGCTTCTGGTTGAGTGCCATGGCATCAGCTAATGTAGTGTGTGCCAGGGGGACAGCTACTAGTTGTGTGCCAAGGGATCAGCTACTGTAGTGTGTGCCAGGGTGTCAGCTACCGGTTGTGTGCCAGGGCGTCAGCTGCTGTAGTGCGTGTCAGGGTGCAACCTATTAGTTGGTGCCATGGCATCAGCTACTGGGATGTGTTCCAGGGGGCCAGCTACTGGTTGTGTGTCATGGCATCAGTTACTGTAGTGTGTGCCATGTTGCCAGCTTCTGGTTGAGTGCCATGGCATCAGCTAATGTAGTGTGTGCCAGGGTGTAGCTACTGGTTGTGTGCCATGGCATCAGCTACTGTAGTGTGTGCCAGGGGGGCAGCTACTGGTTGTGTGCCATGGCATCAGCTACTGTAGTGTGTGCCAGGGGGGCAGCTACTAGTTGTGTGCCAAGGCATTAGCTACTGTAGTGTGTGCCAGGGGGGCAGCTACTGGTTGTGTGCCATGGCATCAGCTACTGTAGTGTGTGCCAGGGGGGCAGCTACTGGTTGTGTGCCATGGCATCAGCTACTGTAGTGTGTGCCAGGGGGGCAGCTACTAGTTGTGTGCCAAGGCATCAGCTACTGTAGTGTGTGCCAGGGGGGCAGCTACTAGTTGTGTGCCAAGGCATCAGCTACTGTAGTGTGTGCCAGGGGGGCAGCTACTGTCGTGTGTGCCAGGGGGGCAGCTACTGGTTGTGTGCCATGGCATCAGCTACTGTAGTGTGTGCCAAGGGGCCGCCTGCTGGTTGTGTGCAGTGGCATCAGATATTGTAGTGTATGCCAGGGTGCTAGCTACTGGTTGTGAGCCATGGCATCAGCTTCTGTAGTGTGTGCTAGGGGGCCACCTGCAGGTTGTGTGCAGTGGCATCAGCTACTGTAGGATGTTTCAGGGTGCCAGCTACTGGTTGTGTGCCGGGGCATCAGCTACAGTAGTCCGAATAAGGGTGGTGGCTACTTGTGGTGTGCCAGGGTGTGAGCTCCTGTAATGTGTGCCAGGTTGCTGGTTGTCTGCCAGGGCATCAGGTCCTGCAATGTGTACTGCAGCACACTGGAGAATACGCCACACCACCAGTGACCGAGCATCTGCAATCTTCCAAAGGAGACGGACAGCGCTGGACCGCCAGTCAGCACTACTAACTGAGCAGGTACAGAGGAGCAAGTAAGAGCGCCATCTACAGGATGCTGAGGGAAGGCAAGAGTAGGGTGTGAGGTGGGAGGAGAGGGATCAAAGCCCAATATGGGAACAGACCTGGGCCATTGGCTAAGAAAAGTAGGTCATTAAAGATAGATGCTTAGCTTTCCTTACCATGCTTGCCTGATTTCTCCAAGATATTGTCAGGAACCAAACTTTTTGCAATGGGTGGTAACAAAGATGTGCGCGTCTGAGTCTTGGCCTCGCTCCCCTTACTCCTCTGCCACTGACTGTAGTCCTACAGGAAATAGGAAGCAAAGTTGATTTCATGTGAATATGGATCCTCCATTAACTGACCTGTGGGAAATGGATGCTTCACAATACCAGAAGAATGAGCAAACACGTCCTTCTCCTGTGGTCTGTGGTATACCTCCCCATCCTGCCCTAGGCAGGCCTGCTTACTCTATCTGTAGGGACCAGAACATCATGCAGTCACTGACTAATGCCATTCCACCAACAGGAAGGGTTAACTCTTCTGTAGCAAAAACAAACTACCCACGGTCCCGTCTGAGACAAAACAAGCATTAGCAAATCAAACAGGACTGGCCTTGCCAAGCTGGTGCAATGGGAATATTTCTATTTTTTACTACAAACATAGTCCCAAAAATAAAAACAGAAGTAAAATATGTCATTGCCTAAGTGGTGGCCTTATGCTTATAATAAAAAAAATGAATTTCATTTTGAAGAAATGTAACCATTGCTCAGACTTTTTTTAGTACAGTATAGGCGCTTTCTAGAACGTGGGTAGTCTTTTTAATTTTAACGCACACCGCAGGAAAATATATTATTGGTGCAAACAAAAGGTACTATCTGCTTTGAATTACCGTAACCTCAAGACATAGTTTAAACATTAAAAGGATGAAGATCAAAAAAATAGTAAAGTAATAAAAACATAAGTTCCCAGAGTAAAGTACTGGCACAGAAATGCACTTCTTTTTAAGAGATACTAAGAGATAGTAAATTGTGAATGACGGTTGATCAGACTAGTGGATGAAGAGGGTAGCCCCAAAGACCTCCCCAACCCAGAGTATGTTTGTATATATGTGTGGGATTCTTAATTATAAATATATTTGGGCACATGAACCTAGCAAGACCGCTGTTTCTAGCCAGACCGAAAAAAGACATTGTGGACAGTATAAAATCCAATAACTAATGAAAGCTACAGATATTTATGGACCAAATACTTTTATTATTTTTGAAAGGTAGAACACATATCTTCTACATCCATTGGCCAGCAGGAGCTATATACATATCACATAAAGGTACCACAAATGTATATCACTCAAAAACAAACCTTAACACATAAAGCTCCCATGCCCTCCTACCCGCCCCCATCAGGACTGGGAATCTTGCTGGTCCAACTACAGATAAGTATATACATATAACCAATTACCACTTATAGGCCTTCGGATCACTTACAGTTCCAGAGATATGACTAAATAGCACTGAAGTCAACAGTGGAACGATGCTGCTATCTACCTGCCCGTTTTTTTTTTTTATTTCTTCCAGACTGGATTTGGAAAATATTTTTTTTAAACATACCGTTTTAAGAAGTTTCTCTGCTGCTTCCGTAAAGGCCATCTGTCAGCAACCACCTGTAAAGGTGAGAATTAAGGTGTAACAAACCAGGTCATTCAGGCATCCAGTAAAAAATAAGGCACAGGCGTTACTGTACATGCATGTGGCCCGTGCCACCCATGGGTTCCAGGTGTGGGACTATGATGAAGAAACAACAATATTTATCAAGAAAACAGCTCAGGTTCCTGACGCAGAAAACTAAGTTAAGTAAGAACCTCAGCTCCAAGTCTTCTGGGTACAAATGTCACGTTATCATCTCCACCTTACAAAGAAAATTATTGCTGTAATCTCTCTTCCCCTATGTTAAAAGTAGGGAATCCAAGTTTAAAGTTCGGTGTTGTCTCGAGCTTCGCAGGCGCCATACATAGTTACCAGCACTAGAGGTCGCTGTGAGCAGCACTAGAAGTCGCTGTGAGCAGCAGCAGCAGCGCTCGTTTACCCGGACGCACGGATGAGTGTCTGTCAGCAGTCAGCTTTCTTCTCGGTCTTCAAATGAATTCGAAATAAATCAACGTGTGAAATACACTCAGGTTATTTACACTTTGTGTGCGAGCTTCTCATACGCACCAGCTCTGGCTTTACAATAAATTGTGGAAACAAATCCAGTGTCCATATAGCCAAGAAGAAAAAGCATTTACAATGCAATAGGTCTCGGGTTAATTAAGTTTGAGCTATTGGCATTGCTAAATATTGCAACACCAACTGCAACAAAAGCTATTGGTGTTGCATTATTTTGCAATGCCAATAGCTCAAACTTTAATAATGCGAGACCTATTGCATTGCAAATGCTTGTTTTCCTGGTTGTTGGTACCTGTGGTGGGGATGCGCTGTACAGCAGAACACAGTTCTCAAGAAGTGTATAGTGTCCCACGCTGGTATACCCCAAGACACTACGAAGGCCAGTCCGATGCTGGCGTGGGGGGGGGGGGGATGGAAGGAGGGGGGGGGCGGGGGGGGAAGGGTGGGGTAAAGGGGGGAGGTGAAAAGTTAACGCCGTTCCAGAAGAGGGGGCTGTGGCTGTGTGTGATGAGGTCGAGCTGTGGCTGTGTGATGGGGTAGGGCACGTCAGGGGTGGATGGATGTATGTGGTGCGCCACGCGATGGAGCCGGCTTGATTCATATTTTCAAATAGTTACTCTTGGGCTATCTGACCCTATCTAGAGAAAACCTAATGAAATTGGAATGTTTCTTCATAAAATAAACGAATAAATCTTTTCTAACCTGGAACCTACTCTGGAGGAAATTAAGTCAACTATTTAAAAACTTGAGAAGAGTTCACTCCAACTGCCCTGAAGAAGTCCGTGGAGGACGAAACACGTTGGCTACTGGAGAGAAGAAATGAATAAAGATTTAATCTTCAAAAATACACCTAAGGACTCTGCTACTCAATTCATTGAATAATTTTGGACTTGTGTTGAATGCTCTTTAGTGTAACAGATTTCTGAAATACTTGCGTGTGTGCTGGATCAATTGTTAAAAATTGTATGTGGTGCGTGCGTTCATTCAGCTGGGATCAGTGTGGGCTGCATGGCATAGATGAATGTATAGCAGCGGCGGTTTCTACATGGGGGCGTTTGGGCGCCGCCCACCCTGATTTCTCGCCGTGCGAGAAGAAGGCAGAAACAAATGGTAGTTATTTATTTATAACTACCATTTGTTTCTACCTGCCCTTCTCGCACGGCGAGAAAGCAGCGAACTTCCTGGTTACTAACTCGAGCCTCAGGGCAGGGGGGAGTGGCTTGGGGGAGTGGCTTGCCCACTGTTATTAATACTGACTGTTTGGACAGCCTGAGAGGCTGTCCAAACAGACAGTATTAGCAACAGTGGGCAAGCCGCTCCCCCAAGCCTCCTCCCATTCTCCGTTCTGCAGGATGCAGACTCGGAGAAATGACGCAGTTAGGGCAGCCGGCCGAACCAATCAGCGCCGGCTGCCATGGAGGGGAGGGAGGCTGCCTGCAGGCTTCAGTGAGGAGAGCGGCGGCATTCAAATGCAGGACGGCGGGAGCAGTCTCGGGACTCGAGTCGGGAAGCCAAGGTAAGTTTTTTATATTTAAATTCATTTTAAATTTAACCTTAATGTCAGACAAACTTTGCAAAATGTCTTTGGCTTTGCTTTAGCCCGCCAGCACAGGTTGTGTGTATCTAGTGCCGTCGAGGTGTGTGGGGTGACAGAATATAATAAGGCGCCAAGGGATGGTCTGTTCATTCAGTTCACTTTTGAGTGTAACCATTTCGGGTATGACCACTATGTTTTAAAGAGATACCAGGTGATTAGGAGAGAGTATTTGAATTAATTGTTTTCTATTTTAGATGTGATTTTGTTTCTCTCCATATTATATTTTAATACGTTCGGCTGAAATATTCAAAAACAGCCACATCAAAAGGCAATGTCGTGTAAATTGTTTAAACAGAACAATAATCACTTGCATCATTTTTATTGTGTTTTTTTCCTTCTATTTTTTTATTTTATTTAATACGTAATGTGCTTTGACCTTTTCAGTCCAATTGTCTTTTTTCAATTTTAAAGCAGTCCTTAAATATAAATGTTATTTTATTAAGAAGACTGTTTGAATGTATAATGTTCTAATAAGGATATTTGTAGAGGACGAAACATTTCACCAAGGTGGTCTTGGAGAACAAAAATATTTCTTACGTCAGCCAGTTGAACTAAGATGGAATGCTGGAAAAAGTGCCAAGGCCTAATTCACGAAGCTTATCTGAAGTATAGATTGGACCTATTCACGTTTTAACTCGTGCATGCATAGTTTATGCCAGATTCACAAAGTGGTGAATGCGTGAAAATACATGCACATTTATTTCAGACTAACGTGCGCTGTCTGATAAATATTAGGTATGGCAAGGAAGTTAAAGGCAAGTCGCGCGTGCATAGTCTTCATCTAGTGGGTATTCACAAATATTTGTAATATCCTTCTTGCACAAATCTATTTCTACTTCTAACCTCATCTTGAAAGGTTTAGGCATTAATGCTGCTGTGCATGTGTCAATGAATCATACAGAAAGCATTCCCCTCAGAGTATGGGAGACACTTAAGGGTTGTGTGTGAGTATGGGCCATATGTGCAAAGAATCTGAAGTGCAATTTCCAAATTATAATTGTAGGGGTCTGTGCTAGCAAAGACACTCGTGCCATCTGCCGGCTCGCCGGCCTCATTTCCCGGAGCAGGCGCCACCCCGCCCTGCTTGCTTAGCCAGGTGGCTCTTCCCTGATGACGCGGGCGGATTAATAACTTTTTCGTCGACTCGCCGGCCCGCAGAGGGTACCTGTTTACGCCCCGCCACTTTAAAATGTCACCAGCCACCACTGATGTATAGGGAGGGCATGCATAGGTGGGGACGTTCGAAATGGATGAGGGACATCCCGGGGGCTGGCGGGAAGTGTTGGCTTTCTTGTGTTCGGCCTTTTCATGCCTGGTCTGAGCTGATAAAGCACCAAGCTGAGTAGTAAAAGGATAATTCTGTACTGAAACCACAGTGTCTTGTGGACAGGCGTAGTAACCCTGGATATGATATGGCAAACATATGAACCAGGAAAGGATTTGGGAAGTAGAAAGAGAAGCTTTGCAGGTAGGATGTAAATCACTGGGCAGCATTTACAGTTTTGGGCCCGTATCCAGATATCCTGCCCCCAGAAAAGAATAAAGGTGCTAATACTTTGCAGAGGGGAGACCAGGTTAGTACAAGATGTATGGCTCAAATAAATAAAACACTTGCAAGGTCTCATACCTGTTCGAATAGAGTCAGGGTTGGGATATGTGTCAGTCTAGAAGGGCCGATCCATGAAAAACATTCAGGACATCCATCTTGGCTGGGCTTAACCACATTCAATCTAAACGGAAGTTCTACATAATACATATAAAGTATAGCCTCTGCCCTCCTGGGCCAAGGCTGGACATCCCGGTCATAAAATCTCAAAAGGATAACCCAGTAAAAATAGGACTTTAACAGGGAAGGTGTGCTACTAAACCTTGAGAAAGAGCGAGTACCCACTTCCCCATTCTGTAAGCTCTTGTGGGTGAAAGCAGTATGCGATGAAGGGAGCTCACCCAAAGCCCCTCTACGTTGTAGGTGTAAGGGTATATTCTTCTAATTGTGTATTTTTTGTTCGGATCTGGCTTGTGAAATAACTAAAGTTGTCTCCAGACCAGGTCTAAAAGGCCTAGCACTGATGCAGGGAGTAAGTAGCCAGAGCTAAAGGCATGGGTGCCCAACATTTTTTATGAAGGCCAAACCCACTGTAGATTTCCAGGATTACCTTCGACTTTATCATTTCATGTAATTTACTTCTCGGAAATATATATTTTATGGACAGTCTGAGAATCAGGGAAAGCTCAGATCCTAGCTGGACCCACTGGAGTAATGTCAAGTGCAGAAGAATAAATAGGTAATGAACAGCAACCAGAGTGACCAACTAACTCCAGGCCATGTCACACATGTTCCAGTCCCAGACTTTACTGTATCGGCCAAATGTATTCTGGGTGTCGTAGTTGCTCCTATTGAAATAATTAGACAAACTAAACTGATTACTATGATTTGTAGGGAAAAAGTTCAGGACTTAAAACAGTTTGTGTGATGTCCTGGAGTGAGTGCCCCCCAAACACCCAGCGACTGACCCGTCTATTCATTTATGAATTAGAATGGAAATCAGAGGCGGAGGGAAACTGACAGTTTGAGTATGTGGTGTGAAGAGGCGGGAGGAGAAATACACACACAATTTCCAACGTTCCTCGCATTTCCATTGCGGAAAACTGTTATAATGAACACGCGTTTCCGTTTATAACAACTTTCAGCCCCCAAGACTTCACAACCCCCGTCCTGTCCAGCCAGCAATAGAAAACAAGGATAAACCAAGAGTAGTGCACTTAAGATCAGCAGAGCTGAGCATATTATAAAGGTTCGGACTGGTGGAAAATTTGCAGTAGCCCCCACCACCCACAGCCATCTCTCCCATCCTCCTTCTTGCATAGTAGGTTTGCTACGGAAACGTGTTAAGTAGCCCCGAGAAGACACCCCCAGTTAACTGCCCGGCTTCGGTCACTACGCCGACAACGTATGCAGGGCGCAACAGTAAAGTTTAAACACGTCACAAACAATTCTCGCGCTACTGTACAATCAACTGACACCATTCCCCTTACCTAGCGCCGATCCAGAAAGTCACAGCAACAGAAAAAACAAGCATGCTGCCTTCCGTGAAGCCGGCCAAGAAGAGAGCAGTCATCGGTGCGCGGCGGAGACAGTGGCGACGTGAGCGTGCGCGCCGCGACCAAATCCGCACGTGGCCAACTCTTATCGCCCCCTCTCCCATTGAGAATGCTGGGCGCGTACACAGCTGTTGTCTCGTGTGCCGGCAGAAACGATTGCAATAGTTCTCTGCCGAGAACGCGCTCCGCGCGTCTCTAGGCCGAGACCTAAAAATAGTGTCTGCGCCGCTCAGCAACAGAAGCAGTTCTCTGTACCAACCAAAAGTGCAGCTATCAATGGTATAGCAGGTGCAGTGACACCAGGTTCCCGAGGGGTCCATTGAACCCCCATTATTGTTAGATTTTACTGTAGTATGGGGCTCTCTTTTTCATGCTTGCCTGCACCAGGGCCCACGGAACCTTTGCTATGGCACTGGTGCAAAAAGTCAGTTTGAGCTGAGGACTCTCCATATTTTACCAACTGGACCACGTGTTGCTAAATGGAGAAATGAAACATTTATACTTGTCAAAACTGCTACTGGGTGTACATTACAGAGCTGTCAGTCTTCTTCCTTCCACAGTCACGCATCACAGTCCTCTCCACAGCTCCCTTAGTTACCCATAACTAATTTTCTGCACTAGGGCAACATTAACCATGTCAAGGCCTTTGTGAAAAAAATGCCCTCGTAAAGTGGCAAAGTAAGCAAGGGAACCAAGTTTGGGCCTACACTGCCAACTTAGGGCGAACAAAGCTGGGGGTGAGTGTCTGAAAAGTTTCAGGGCTCCATCCATCATCTCCTTGTGTTTGCTTTGTTCGACCTCAGTTGGCTGGGTATGCCCAGACGTGGGTCCACTGCTCAATTTGCTACTGGATTCAAGCTAGCCTGGCTGATGAAGGGTGCTACCCAGAAACCGGCCCCAGGATACTTATTTCCGGTTCAGGGAAGACCTGGCTTGGCAGGTCCGGCTGGACTGTTCCCAAGAGGCACAGGGTCAAGATTGATTTGTATATAGCTGGGTCTGACCTGAGGTGGCGAAGTGAGCTAAAGAATGATGATGGATTCAACCCAGATCTGTGACTGGGGGTGAGTGTCTGAAAATTTTCCACGCTCTATCCGTCATCTCCTTGTGTTAGCTATAACATTTTGACCACCACAATATAAGGGATCAATCATCAGGAGTAAAGACAACATGGATACGCACTGATTTAAATTATCAGGTAACTGTGGTAGATACTGAGAGCCAGGACATCTGGCAGCTTTCTCTTACAATTAAAGTTTGGAGTAGGATGGCTACATTTAGATGAGCCAAGTATAATACAGTACCACAAATCCTAATAATTCTTGATAGTCTGCTGTCTAACATTCAAAGCCATGCCCATGCTACCAACAGAAATATAATGCTTTTGGCCAGTGATTTTAACATACAATCTAAACTTTGAAGCAAATATAAAATTATAGCTGAAGAGGTGGATCAACATGGGGGGTTCCATCTCTTCTTGGCCCTTTCACTTTCAACCACTCCAGAGTTTTGCCTCAGTTAGGTACTCTAATGCTAAAGCATAGTATTGAACTAATATTGGAATAACAGCATCAGGCCTCATTTCGCATCCCACCAGTATATCTGAGCAGTACTGTAGTACCATTAATTATATAATCCTAAATCAAGCAGATTGGCAATTGATAACTGAACGAGCTGAAAGTGACCAAGAGCTTTCATATTGCATTTTGAAGGCCGTGCTTTTTATATGCTAAGAAGGTGCCCAAAATTGGAATTAATCTAATGGTTTCAAAAAAGAGGAAGTGGATAAAGTGGAATTCAAGGGAGAGGATGAAAGCCCTGCCAGACATATATAATGTTTTCACAAAGGTAATCTTACAGGCGAGTAAATCTACACATGTACATTTACTCTTCCACTTTGTAGTAATTTTACTTCTTTCGTTTATCACCATTTACAAGTGTAAATTCACTACAAAGTTTAGGCTTACATGTTTAAACCTCGTGAACTCAAGGCATTGGGCCTAATTTATATGTGCAACGTTACTACTTACATATGCCCCAACAGGGCACACATTGCTCTGTGGAAAGTATAGGGGGAAGTTTAAAAGTTTCTGAAGTTTTTTTTAAAACAAAGAAAAATATTTTTAAGACCTAATATTATTGTCAATTAATTTACAATGTTTACTTTAAAACGTAGAGTATAGTAAAAATGCTACAGCGTTATTAACTTAATTTTGAATTAAATATGTAATTATTTTGAATGTGTAAAATGTAAAGGATTTTTCTAAAGATTTATATAAAGAAAATCCCATTCATGGTAAAAAAATATATATAATATATATATATTATTTTGTAAAGACTATTTAAAGTTATGTTTGAAACTAATGTAAATTAATTATGTAACAAAATGTAAGTTATTAACATATTTTATAAGAAACTAATATTTTTTAATATATATGAATATTTTAAAAGTTAAAATAAGTTAATTTAGCATTAGTTCCTATGGGGTTTTATTTTAAGTCCCTGTCTCCACTATTTTTTTTTGGGGGGGGGGGGGAGTGTTGCAGTACCAGTGGGTGGCCAGGTGTGGTGCTTGAACTTACTCAAGCTCTTAGGTGGAGTTCATTTATCACTGTTTTGGATCTTTTTAGCCTTAGCAACTATAGAAGTGCAGGTTGTGAATAGCAGTGGGCTTACTCTATTGTGATTTGGTGCTTGTCCCTCCCGAATTCCCTTCATAGCTCTCCCTTAATCCCTCCTTACTCATCTCTCTAACCCTTCACCTTTAGTAGTAAGTATTCCCCCTTTTTCAAGTCACTTGCCCCGGCCCTCCCACATTTACCACTAAATGTATACGTATGTGTGCAGAGACCTCTGCAGTTGCGCAGAGATCTTCGCACATAAAAGATGGCAGAGGCGCAGACCTCTGCATGTAGGTTTGTGAACAGCATTTTGTAGTATGTTAGTAGTACTATAATAGTGTTTCTGGATGTACTACATAATGCAGTTTATGAACAAGTCTCATAATTTGACTTGTGCACTTTTCTTTTTTTGATAATCAGCTTTATTGATTTTTGGGAAACAAGGAAGATTAGCACTGAAAGCTCAAGCACAGATTTGCATAGATGACATAATGGGTGTCAATAATAACGTACAACTATAGGCACAACGAGTATACACTCTACATGACAGGAATAAACAATTTGTCGAAGGTAAGAGTCCCTCCTCCCCACTCTTTGGTATTTGGTCAGGCATCCCCAGGCCTTGAACAAGGGTTTTTCTTGAGCGGCGCACCAGTCCACCCCTCGGGACTTGTACACTTTTTCAATGCCACTGTGGAACTGAATTAGTATATTGAAATCCTTAATGAAATGACTGAGCTAATACAGCCTTTTAATTACTAAACCTTGTTCCTTAAAGCCTAAGATCTGGGGGTGGGCAACATCTTTAAAATGATAAATCATGTTTTGAAATGTATTGATGACCTTAAAAGTTGGTTCAGGTGAGGATGTGAGGTTTTTTAGGTAGACATAAAATAATGTCAATGGATAAGAAAACCAAATGGGAACGTGAACAGTGGGGAGATCTTCTGTAGGTGTCAAAGGACAATAACATTATTTTAGACACCTGAATGTCCCTGGTGACTGAAACAATGTTATTGAGTCAGAGCCCTGTATAAAGGTTGATAGTTGGCAGGCTCATTTCTTGCCTAGACATCTCAAGTGCACCAGTTTTAAGTTCTTTCATTCTTTAAGAATAAATTAATATAAAAGTTTAGAACAATTTCCTTTGGAGGAGGTATTGGATGCCATTCAGTGCCAAAAACGGGAATGAGCATCTGGCCCAGAACTGAAAGAGAAGAGAACTGTTAAAAAAGGATAAACAGAAGACTATATGTGGTTGGCAAATAAGAAATAAGTAGTAAATATCCAGACTGGATGCAGTCAGCAGTGCTCATTTGCGGCCATGTGTCTATGGCACATAAAAAGAGATTTCAATCAATCATAATACTTGTAGAGCGCACTACTTACCCGTCAGGGTCTCAAGGCGCAGAGGGGTGGGGGGGTGCTGCTACTGCTCGAAAAGCCAGGTTTTGAGGAGTCTTCTGACGGCAAGTAGGTCTTGGGTCTGCCGTATGTGGGTAGGGAGGGTGTTCCAGATCTTGGCGGCGAGGTAGGAGAAGGATCTGCCACCGGAGGTTGTTCATTGGATGCGAGGGACGGCGACTAGGGCGAGGCTGGCTGAGAGGAGCTGGCGGGTGGGTTGTAGAAGCTGAGTTTGCTATTCAGGTAGGCTGGTTCGACGTTGTGGAGTGCTTTGTGTGCGTGGGTGAGGAGCTTGAAGGTGATCCTCTTGTCGACGCGGAGCCAGTGTAGGTCTCTCAGGTGGGGGGTGATGTGGCTGCAGCGGGGAACGTTGACGATCAGTCGGGCGGAGGCGTTTTGGATGCGTTGTATTCATCGTAGGTGTTTGGCTGGGATTCCTGCGTAGAGTGCGTAGCCGTAGTCCATAATCAGTACCAAAGCCCAATTAGTATTTTCTTGTGATCAGATTATGGTATTTCCTGTGATGTCATAATTATGCAAAATAGCATGCCTGAAGTCTGAAAACACCAACCATTTTTCTGGACACAGAATGTTGGTAGGTAAGCTAATTATGAAAGCCAGGAGTCTACTTTTGTAAAGTTTTGTATAATTTCAAAATGTTACATGCATTTTGATTTTTTTAACATAACACTGTTGTCATTAATGTCAAATGTTATACAACATCTCTTACTGTGATATGAAATATCCTAATTAGTTCTCACTTCCAAGAACTTCCAAAACTTGTGAGTTCAGGTAAGTAGCGGCATTGCATGCTTCAGCAGTGATTCTGCCTGCTTTTAACAAGATCTACCCCTCCGACCAGAGGTCGAAGGGAATGGGATCTACTGGGAACAACATTGTCAAACTATTTTAATTTTACCAAAACAGTTCCCATAAAGCTGGTTACAAAAGAACAGTTCTTGGAAAAATCAATGCCACCTTGAGTTTCCTCAGGCTGAAAGGGAAGGAGGAGGCTTCCTGCAATATGAGTCTAAAGAAGGGACAGACCGCTAAATAAGAAATAAAGCTTCGTTCCATGGTGCCTCCGACTTGAAAGAAATGCAAATGTGTGCAATTTAGTTTAAATACTTTATTTCGGTTGATGCCCATGAAAGAAACATAAAATAGGAGCAATATTGTAATGTTAATCAAATAAATACAAGAGAACCATTTTCAGATAAAAGGACCACAATATAAGATTTTAGAATTATTAAAATACCTGCGCTGGGGCAATTTTAAAATTTTAAACACAATTTTACAAATCAGAACTGTGTAAAAACATAATTTTGCTATAAAATTCAAAGTTTCTTGGCAGTTATATTTTATGATCAGCTGGGCAAGGATGTACGATGGGAACTATCATGATTGTACACAATGTTTGAATTCTAGTGTTTGCTTAATTATCCTGGATCGAAGAGGCCAGACTGCTTTTAAAAATGTTGCTGTGGACCACACAAGACCCGGTTTCTGACCTGTAGATCCACAAGGCTCATTTGTGGAACCGTATTCCAAGAAGTCTGAATAAGGGTACAATCCAGTGTCTTCTTAGTCTGGTGTATGCTGGACAAAAGAAACAAGCATCGGCATAGCCAATAGGTCTTGCTTTTTAGGTCTCGCTGGTGTTAGCAGCGCGTAGCCCTGCCCCAGCAAAAGACCTATTGTTGTGGGTTTCCTGGGAATGGCTGAGCGGGGGTGGTTACGCGCATTTCTTAGGCGATTTCATCTCTAGCACGCGCTTCAGCCTGCGCGCTTGCATCACGTGTTGAGACATTCCCGTGTGCTGCAGCTCTGGTGTAGAGAACGCGCCTAATGACTTCCGTGTTTGTTTAGATATCTTTTCTAGCACGCGCTTGAGCTGGCGCGTTAGCATCACGTGGACATTCTCGGGCGCTGCAGCTCTGGTGTAGTGAACGCGCCTAATGACTTGCGTGTTTATTTATATTTCATTCCTAGCACGCGCTTCAGCTGGCGCGTTAGCATACGCCGCTGAGCTATGGGCGAGCGTGCAGTGTTTGCTGGAGGTGGCTGTGCTGTTTTTCAGTGCTTAATATCATACAGATCATGAACCAGGAGGCCAGTTAGAGGCTTGTGTGCACCTTCGTGTTCCACAGGGGAGGGGCGGGGGTAGGCCAGTCTTGAGTAATCAGTAGCACTAGGCATGCTGGGACGAGTAGGCCGCCACTTGTGACACAAGTGCAACTACAAGTCCCAGCATGCTTACAACTGCTAACTGAGATACAGGACCCTTGCTCCCTAACACCACTTAGTGGGCGCCTGGATGTCTAGGCTTCCTCGCGCTAGACCTTGCACCTGCCTTAGCAGTGCGAGTGAGGGTGACTACCTTAAACGGAGGTGACACACACGGCGCCAACACCCATAACAAGGTTTCCAAGACCGCGCACCACATTAGCCAAGTTACGGAGATGCCATGTGATATCAAAAGGTGCCGACAGGAGTACATGTATCTACCTATTCTCAGCACTAAACAGCCCATCTGTCATGTCACTTGTAAAGCCCTACAAATGTTAGAGGTTTCTGTGCAATATAATCTGTCTCCAAATATACTTGACCTTCATATACAATTTATATGCCAATGCTGTTTACTTTGCTCTTCTCTCGTATTGCAATCTGTTTATTAGGCTTTGGCAGTTGTCTTAAACAGCCTGACCTTTTCCACATTGGCGCCATGCCGCTTTCATTCATTTCTTGCTTAGTGAGTCAGTATCAGTGTTAAAAGCTTTGCTTTCAGATATTGTAGGTCTGAATGTCCGATTTATTGGTGCTGGTGTTTACTTAGGGCGTGTCTGTTATTACATTTTGTTAATTGGGCTTTTGCACCCCCTGGCGCCCTGCCGTGTTCATCATTAGTTTCCTGCTTTGTGAGCAGCACAACAACATATAAACTCTGCAACACAACAGCATCACTCACCACCACAACATTTACATGCACTGTTCTGTTTATTAAGTCTTCTATTTCTATTACATATTAAATGCAATACAATGCATACATCTATAAGCAAATTACTCATCCAATAATTCTTGCTTTTTTTCTACTTTTGCCAATTTGCTTTGTACGTTACAGTTGCTTTTTCTTACTTTTCAGGAGCTAGATAAACACACATTTTTATTTGCACTTTCTGTTGCTCAAATGTGTCTCGATGCGAGACCTATTGCATTGCAAATGCTTGTTGTGTTTTGTAAGTGGTTAGTTATCCAGTAGATATCCTTACGTGCAGTAATATAAAGTGTTGGATATCTAAAGATTTACAATGGCTTGAAGGTGATATCTATTGTTTTTTTTTTATATCGCAAATACACGTAAAGCAAAAAGTTTGTATGTGTAGGTGTACATGTTTGTAAAGACATAAGGAAAGTGTAAAATACAAAACAAATAACAGCTGCTTAGATTAGCCTGCTGGGGCTTGTTTTGCGTGCTATTGTGTGCATTAAAAAAAATCTATTTTTTTTTCGTATAATAACCAAATGATGCATTCTGGGAGTTGTAGTCTTAGTTTACATCGCTTGTTCCCCTTTACTGCTCCTCCCCACTCAGGAGTGTTCACTCTGCCCACGTTATTTACGTGCGCCTTAGGCTTCTCTGTTTGTTTCTGATGATTGCAAACATGAAGAGCACGCGCAGTAAAACAAACCACAAGGCCCATGACTTTTTCATGTTGGAAAGGAACGAAGATAGGCTGTTGCGCATGGCGTATAATCAATCATCTGATAAACTCAATTTGTCTTGACCGTACCGCATTCCACTTGGTAGTCGAGCTCACAGAAATCTTGAGTTTTGCGATAATGAAAGGCCAATGTGCTCTGCTAATTCTTTTGACAAGTGTAGGCCTATTCTACCTTCCTGCTTAGGGGCAAGTCCGAACAGAAATCACACGTTGGGCTGCCTCCGCGGCCTGTCCCGGTTTTCTCTTTGCATTGTGGGACTTGTAGTGCTTAGTGGATGCTGAGCTATACATAACTACTAATCCCAGCATGCAAAGAAAAGGACAAGAGCTAGATGTATTATCCATGCATGGAATTTTGTAATATTCCTGGGTATTCTGGCACTGACAGCCACATGTTTGCCAGCTCTGATTAGGAACAGAAGTAGCAGAGTGATGTGAGTTGAAGCCAGAGCTTACTGCAAACATTTGGAACCGGAGAGTGGACATCTTGAGTGCGATGACATGCGGGTTAAATTATATGTAATTTACATTTGGTAGAGTATAATCCTACGTATGCGCACAGCCGGTCAGCTGCAGCCCGTTAAAGATGGTAACCACCGCACAGGCACGAGCAGGAAGGAAGCTGCTTTGTGGTGACTTCTGTCTGGGTCACGTGGCCTATGCCTGAGGGGAGATAGGCCGCCTGCCAGCTTGCAACTTGCATGGTGTTGTCACCGTCTCTGCTTGTCCATTCGGATCAAGAATGCAGGAACTCATCGCTGGAGTGGAGAAGTTCACGTTCAACATCGAGATGGACGTGGGCGAGCAGAAAGGTGCCTTCCTGCTGCCCTTTAAAGGAATGGACAGTAAGTGTGATTGCGCGTGACGCTGCAAGGCGATAGAGGAGGCGCGTGCAGCAAACATTTATTTATCCTTCGCACGCAATCAAATGTTTGACAGTTAAAAACAGACATATTTTGGAACATACAAGAGAGAAACGTGGTGTATTGAGATTACTTTCCGAATGCCAGCCACGGTGCTGTCATGTCATTGGTTTCGTCTTTTTTGTTTTGTTGCACCAACGTCTGTTGCATTCCGGGACATACAGTGTCAATTTAACAATGAACATATGGGCTCATACACCTCCCCATCCAAAATGTTTTCGGTTAAACATCAGGACAGGCCGGAGGTTTCACACTTGATGCGGTTCAGTCCAGTAGCTCTGTAAACTAAACTCCCCCCCCCCCCCCCCCCCCCACACACACACACACACAAGCAAGAACAATGGACGGGAGAAAGTGTTAAGCTCAGGGAAAAGGAACACAAAACCACAGGGCAAGGGCAGGAGGAGAAGGCAGTATCCATTCACGGACCATGAGAACCTACTCTAGGCCCTATCGCCGTGAGAAGAGCACCCAGGATACAATAATGAAAAATAGAGGTAGAAATAAGGGAAGAGGAAGGGGAGACGTACACTATTATGGGGAAAGAGTAGATGGGAACAAATGCTGCATACATGGAAGCGGGAGGGGGAAGCAAGCAAAAAGACGTGCAAAAATAGGGAATGAGAGCAGGGAAAGGTCAGGGGATACGAAGGCAAGATTTATAAGTAGCTACATAAAGGAAAAATCAACAAGCCTGTGCACTCGAGAGCGAGCACCGGGCCATACAGTGAGGGGTGAAACGAGAAGCGGGAGCTGCTGGTGTGCGTGCGGGGTTGCGAGCAGCAGCATATGTTTCCAATTATCGCGCCCGCGTCTGGACTCGATAATTGGAAAGATATGCTGCTGCTACTCGTAACCGCAAGCACTAGGCCGTGGGCATGCACCTGGGCAGACAAAAAGAGGCTTTGGCCAATTGCGTGCTGTCTTTGTTAAAAAGATGCATGCAAAGGCCTTTAGCCTGGGGCAAAACTACAAGCACAAGCGCGAACGTGTGTGAGCGATTTCTGAAAGCCCTTACATACTGTCATTGCCAGAACAGCGCATGCGCGCTGTTACAGGCTCGATCTAAAAATTAATAGGTGAGCATCTGTTTCCTGGGCTGCTTCACAGGCCGGACAGACCGTGCTACTCACTGTATGGGACCTCCATTTACAGGTGAAAGATACGAGTGGGAGAGTACCCAGCCTACATTTTATATACAAGGGTCTGGTGAATGGCGGGGCGATCTCGTCCAGGTAGATTTCGAACCTTGGCTCCCATTTGTGGTTCAACAAGAAATCAGATAGACTGCCACTACTAGTTCTGTGGCAGCGATGAGGGCTGTCTCGGGTCTGTGGTTTCGTCTGAACCCAGACTGGGATGGGTCCAAGATGTTGTTGTCTTCCAGGTGGCGGGCCAGTTGCATGTTGACAATTTTCTCAATGACCTTCACCTTGAACGGGAGCAGGGAGTTGGGCCAGAAGTTCTTGAGGACCGCCTTGGGCTTCTTGAGGAGGGCATCGATTTTGGCGTGTTTCCAGCTTTCCAGGAATGTCGCTGTTTCGAAGAAGATGTTGATGACCTTCCGTAGTTGGTGTACGATGGCTGCGTCTGCTTTGTTGAATACATGGTGTGGGCACGGGTCTGACAGAGATCCTGAGTGGATGGAGTTCATGACCTTGCGTGTCTCGTCGTCGTGGATGTTGGACCAGAAGGTTAGGCGGTTGGCGCTGGTGGTGCTCACAGGGGAGGTGGGGTTTGGCGTAGTCGGGCGGTCATGGTGTGGAAGCTGTCATGGATGTCAGCGATCTTGCAGTGGAAGAAGATGGCTAGTGAGTTGCACAGTTCTTGTGAAGGCGGTACGTCGTTGGCGTTAGCACTGGGGTTGGAGAGTTCCTTTACGATGCTGAATAGCTCTTTGCTGTCGTGTGCGTTGTTATCCAGGCGGTCTTTGAAGGAGGATCTCTTGGCTAATCTGATGAGGTGGTGAGGTCTGCGGGTGGCGTCCTTGTGGGCTGCGTGGTTGTCTGGAGTGCGTTCGTGGAGCCATATCTTCTCCAGTTTCCGGCATGCGCGTTTGGAGGTCTGCAGCTCGTGGGTGAACCAGGTGGCTCTCTTGCTGGCATTTTTGTTGGAGGGTTTCTTGAGTGGGGCGAGGGTGTTGGCGAAGTCGTCGATCCACTGTCTGAGGTTGCGGGCTGCGGTGTCTGGGTTGGTGGGGTCGGTGGGTGAGTTTTGGGCGAGGGTGGTGATCAGCTGGTCTTCGGTGACTTTGCTCCAGCGGCGGCGAGGTAGCTGTTGGGTGCGGTGGTGCATGGTTGGTTTCTTGAAGGTGAAATGGATGCAGCGGTGGTCGGTCCAGTGCAGTTCGGTGGTGTGGTTGAAGGCGACGTGGGTGCCTGAGGAGAAGACGGGGTCCAGCGTGTGGCCTGCGGCGTGGGTGGGTGCGGTGACGAGTTGTCTGAGGCCGAGGTTGTCGATCAGGGTGGCGGAGTTGGCGTCGTCGTTGTTCTCGAGGTGGAAATTCAGGTCACTGAGGAGGATGTAGTCCGTGGAGGCGAGTGCGTGGGTGCTGGCGAGGTCGGCGATGGAGTCACTGAACTGAACCCGTGGTCCAGGGAGTCTGTAGATGAGTGTTCCTCTAAGGGTGATGTTGGGGTCGGTGTGGTTCTGAAAGTGCAGGTGTTCGGCAGTGTTGAGGGGGTCGTCTGCGTGGGTGGCGACCTTGAGCATAGCATACCAAATACAACAAAAAATAGCATAGCATAGCATAATAAAACATAGCATATCAAAACAAAGCATAGCATAACAAAGCATAGCATAACAAAGCATAGCATAGCAAAACATAGCATAGCAAAACATAGCATAGCATAACAAAACATAGCATAACAAAATGTAGCATAGCATAACAAAACACAGCAGAGCATAGCATAATAAATCAAAGCATAGGATAGCGATCCATAGCATAGCATAACAAAACATGGGATAGCAAAACAAAACATAACATAGCATACAGCATCACTCAGCACCACCACAACATCACTATGCGCTACCACAACATCACTGAACGCCACAGCATCACTTGTTCGCCATCACATCACTCAGCGCCACCACAGCATCAATCAGTGCAACCATTCAACAACAACTTGTTCAAATATGTTCTCTCAATGTTTCAAGCTTTATTACAAATGTAACAAAAAGATGTTAATATTTCACTTCTGTTATTGGATTTTCGTCACAATAAAATACACTGAACATAATCTTCACAAAAGTTATTTACAAAAGTTTAAGCTATTGCCATTATAAATTACAATAACGTTCAAGTATTAATTATTTAAAAAAAATAAAAGCCATTGTTATTTGTAATCTCAATGCATGTAAGTCACGTAAATACAACACATATTGCATTACAAATGCTATAGGTGTCACATTTGCGAAAGTTATAACTATTGGCATTGTAAATGACAAAGCTAATAATTTCGCTATTTTCAAAAACACAACATAAATAAATCATTTGTCATTTACAATACCAATAGCTCAAACTTTCGTAATGCGAGACCGATTGGCACCTTTCTAAGAGAAAAATACCAGCCAGTGGTCCTGTTTTTTAATAGTCTACAAAGGCCTGGACATGCTACTACGTAGGACATCAAACAAAATCAAGTGTTTATTTGTAACATGATTTTTCTGCACTTGTTTACTTTAATTATTAGTCCAGGATCGCTAACACAGCTGTAGCAGGGTAGCAAGTGGTTAGGGTCAATCAATAAATCAATCAGGAATTTATATAGCGCAGATAATACTCACCCATACGGGTCTCAAGGAGCTGGGTGGGTTTCTGGTGACACAGAAACTCAGTTACTTACAAAAGTGACGCTGCAAACTGTCCTCAAACTGGGGTTTTGTTCGCTTGGTGTGGTTGGTGTCTGCAATGCCAGGACTTTTACATCCGTTTTCCATGTTTTTTAGAGCTCATCGCTCATAAGTGGGTTTATCTCTTTAAATGGATGTCGTTGCTTGGTGTTATGAGTGTTAAAGTGTCACTCCTTAAATGCTCTGTGCCCGCTGCTCCAATATACGTACCCAAGCTCTGTCAAATTCGTTGCCACATCCTCATGGCCCACTGTGTGTCTTAACACCCACCTATTCTGTCACCTCTTTCTTGTCTTGACTGCCCTGCACCTTTCCATCCTTCAATTACGGCAAGTGCGTTCATCACCATGGCTACAGCTAGTCGTGGTTATAAGAAAGCGGACTATGAGCTGAGGGTGCGGAGCAGGGCAGAGATGTCGGCCATCTTGGACTGGAGAAGTCCCACTAAGAACGAAAGGCAATCTTTCGCAGAGTTTCCACAATGCTGCTTCAGCCCTTACGCCCTCCCAGCCAGTCTATCGGTGATCCAATGGCTGTCAGTTGTATTTAGCATTCAGCGAGGACGAGGCGCAATCAATGAACGAATCGTCCTCTATCAGATCTGGACCCGGGAGTATGGTAATAGAAGAAGGACTCCCCTCAGGTTGCCGGGTTAGTCATTAAAACAGAATTGTAAAAAGTGAATGGTCAGTGATAAAACTAGCAGCTCCAAAACGTACTCAAATATTTAGTAATGGCGTATTTTTACGCGAATGCTTGTAGATAACGTATATCTTGATTGCGGGAGACGGGATGAAAATGGATCAAGTAACTGCAATTGTTTTTTTTTTATTTGGAAAATATATTTCAACTGAATCCGAAAATATTGTTCTTTTCTATATTGTATTTGAATTGTGATACCAAGCTTTAATCATCTTGTAACTTGAGTTGGACTAATAGGGAAATATTAGTTCTCAATATGGCCGCCACTTCTGCGAGGCTGTATATCCCCTAGTCTCTTTTCTGCTTCATCAAATGTCAACGAGGTATCATTTTACTGTTTTAGTGCGCCCATCCCACGCGCCGCTATGTTGTGATTGCTAGAAGCTGATAATGCTGAAGATGGAGTTTTATCAGAATCATGAGTCTGGATTTAGGAGATAAAATTAGTCAATTGCCATTTGTAGAAACGTTTTAAAATAATGTTATTTGATTTAAGCAGTTAAGGGAGCGCGTAAAACAAGCAAATATTGGTGGCAAAAGTTGGACGACTTTGTATGTTTCCCCAGGTTTTCTACAGAGAAAATATTGACCTAACGTAGCAATGAAGGTGCAGTAGTTTGTTATAACTTGATGGGTCATCAAAGTAGCATAACAATGTATTTAAGAAACACTTTTTTCCATTTTTGTTAGTGTTTGCATATCAAATGTAACATTCATATTTGGACCTTAGTTAAAAGTGAGGTAGACATATTTCACTGCCAGTATTGTAGGCACACTCTTCAAGGCCCTGTGGGCCCGTAAACAACTGCGACTTAAGTGGGGTTAATATTCTGGGAATGTTGGGAGTTCTTCCCCAAGGATGTTTGAGAGTTAGTGGCAAATGATGCGTAAAATATCGTTTATAGATAAAACGCACATTATTCATGTATTGCGTCAAAGAATAATATGTTTATTGTTACCCAGCTCAGTGTAACTCATTTCAGTCCTGACAAGTATCACGCATCAGACGTGACTCTAACACATTTTAGTGTGGTGATCCGCATCACCGCACTGAAATGCATTGTCACGCATATGAATAGTGCTTCAGCAGCCTCACTGAAGTTTTACCTAAACCATATCACAGAGTGACTTGAGCAGCTGGCAGCGCGCCGCCAATGGCTGGCACGCCGTTCCCATGCAGGCTTGAGTCTTGCAGTTAAGGCTGCAGGCTCACTGATGTGCAACAATGTTTTATTGTCAATATTTCCAGTGGCACGGTTCTTAGCACCTGACGTCACGGTAGTGCCCCGTGTAATAGACGTCTGATGCTGTGGGTGAGGGAGGGTGGCGTTACGTCCTGCCACTAAAGGCGGGGAGATTTTTTTTTCAAAGGAAGCGGGCGGCGGCTCAGGCTGGATTTGCGGGCGCCGCCGCAATTATGGAGCTCGAAGCACTGCCTGCTGAGTTCTCACACCTGCCAGGGCCTGGCCACCGTCGTGTGCTGTCTCAATTATTCATTACCAAGCTCACATGAAGGGAGTGATGTAGGAAGCGGAGGTGAGTGACAAAATCCTGTCTGGACTGATCGTGCCTGGACTGGCCGGAAGCACAGTGGCTGCTCACTGTGACTGCCTGTTCATGCCGAGGCGGCGATGGCCGTGGCAATCATGGTGCTTCAACGTGCTCTGCTCAGAGGTCACGGTACACTTCCAGCACCACTGACTGTGCAGCTTGCACCTAAAGACCGGCCGGGCCGTCCATGGGGAGGATGGTAAATTATTCTATGGCAGAGGGCAAATTATTTTCAGGCCCCTGCAGCCCGGACAAGTGTCGGAGTCGGAGAGGTGGTTCAGCTAGTTGGCACTTAACTTAGTGTTTTCGTTATTTGTAACACAATGCTGATAATGTCGATCAAATTAAACATTTTAGTGTGTTGTCACAGCACGTGACCTCGTTAGGGCCTGCCTGCCGCCTATTAATTGGGGAACTTTAAGTTTTCAGCCCACACAAACCCCAATGAAGGAAACGTACGCCCGCCCGACATGATATAGACTACCAATTTAAGGTGGGCACACAGACAGGCAGCGAGTTGTCAGTCGGACAGGGCATCACTGCACACTTGAAAAAAATCAATCCTAATGTTTTCACATAATTCTGCAGACGTATGTGATTTTATCGCACCAGCTAATTCCGATAAAATCAAACGTGGATTTACTACATATGCACACATTTTTCCAAAACATAATAATCACATGAAACACATAGTTCTTAGGCAAAACAGGAACTTTATTAAAATATATAATTCAGTGGACCTGTGGAAGCCTGACATGCACACCTCCTACAGCAGAGGCAGGAGAAATCAACAGGCAGCAATTTTGGCATTGCTGATGCAAAGGAAATGTGGATACGCAATTCATTGCTGTGCTCCGTTCTGGAATCTGGGGAGCTAGTTTCGTAAAATATTTGGTCCAAGATGTTACTATGGGAGCAGTGTGCCTGAGAAAGCATACATTTTCCCTCAGCTGTACAGCATTTGTAAGGTGTTGCCTCAAGGGGTGGTGAAGGAAGAGCCATGCCTCCTGGTAAGCCTTGTGGTCTACACCAAGCCAAAGTTTCTTATTGCTCAAATGGGTGTAATTTCTGATATTTACGTGTTTCCCTCCTCTTCATTGATTGATTTTGTTTGTGACAAAGTGTCACTCATAGTCTTTGAATGTCACTCATAATTACACTGAAATTATGAAAATGTCACACATAAACTATTTGAAACCTTGGCAGCTATGTCATTTTATCAACTTCAGGAGGATGAAGTGCTGAGTCGACCCACAAGGACTTGTAAATAATGGGGTCAAATACAAACCCAGAATGTTTTTAGCCATGCGAACCACCAGACCAGACTTGCTTTACCCACTTTGGGATAAAACTACCAGCCAGTTATTGCCACAACTTAAAAAAATAAACAATTCATGCATACATTGACACCAGTGGCATGGAGAGCACGGGACCCACGTCTGGGCATACCCGTTCCACTCGGGGTGACAAATGGAAACAGAACAATGGATTAACAGAATGCAGCACAATGTCATACATTCAACCCAGTACAGAGATCTGGGCCTAAATCAATTGTTTTTTTGCTCGCCATTCCAGTTTGGACCGAAGCCATATGCAAATCAGTCTTCACCCTGCGCCCAATGGGAACAGTCCAGCCGAACTACCAGGTCAGGTCCATCATTTGTTTGCTGTAACATAATATAACTGGTGCACAGTGCTGCACTTTTGTATTCAGAGCCCAGTGTTACTATACGTTTCTTCCCATACTGTTTTTGTCAGCAATTACATAATTTATTAAGAATGATTTTGCCACTGGATTCAAGCTAGCCTGGCTGATGACTGCTGATTAGCCAGAAACTGGTCCCAGGATGCTTGTTTCCGGTCCAGGGAAGACATGGCTTGGCAGTTCGGGCTGGACAGTTCCCATGAGGCACAGTGTCAGACTGATTTGCATATATGGCCATGTCTGAACTGGGATAGTAGAGTGAGCTAAAGAATGATGATGGATTAAACCCTGATCAGTTGACTGGGGGTCAGTGCTTGAATCGTTCAACACTCCGTCCATCATCCCCTTTGGTTTTGCTTTGTTCGCCCTAAGCTGGCAGGGTATGCTCAGACGTGGGTCCCTTGCTCACTTTACCACTGGATTCAAGCTAGCCTGGCTGATGACGGCTGATTAGCCAGAAACCAGCCCCAGGATGCTTGTTACCGGTCCAGGGAATACATGGCTTGGCAGTTCGGGCTGGATTGTTCCCATGAGGTACAGGGTCAGACTGATTTGCATACATGGCCATGTCTGAACTGGGGTGGCGGAGTGAGCTAAAGAATGACAATGGAGTAAACCCAGATCGGTTTTCTGGGGGTGAGTGCTTGCATCGTTCAACACTCCATCCATCATACCCTTTGGCTTTGCTTTGTTCGCCTTAAGCTGGCAGGGTATGCCCAGCCGTGAGTTCCTTGCTCACTTTGCCACTGGATTCAAGCTAGCCTGGCTGATGACGGCTGATTAGCCGGAAACTGGTCCCAGGATGCTTGATTCCGGTCCAGGGAAGAAATGGCTTGGCAGTTTGGGCTGGACTGTTCCCATGAGGCACAGGGTCAGACAGATTTGCATACATGGCCATGTCTGAACTGGGTTTGCGGCGTGAGCTAAAGAATGATGATGGATTAAACCCAGATCAGTTGACTGGGGGTGAGTGCTTTCATCGTTCAACACTCCGTCTTTCATCCCCTTTAGTTTTGCTTTGTTCACCTTAAGCTGGCAGGGTATGCCCAGCCGTGGGTCCCTTGCTCACTTTGCCACTGGATTCAAGCTAGCCTGGCTGATGACGGCTGATTAGCCGGAAACTGGTCCCAGGATGCTTGATTCCGGTCCAGGGAAGACATGGCTTGGCAGTTCGGGCTGGACTGTTCCCATGAGGCACAGGGTCAGACTGATTTGCATGTATGGCCATGTCTGAACTAGGGTGGCGGAGTGAGCTAAAGAATGATGATGGATTAAACCCAGATCAGTTGACTGGAGGTGAGTGCTTGCATCGTTCAACATTCTGTTCATCATCCCCTTTGGTTTTACTTTGTTCACCCTAAGCTGGCAGGGTATGCCCAGATGTGGGTCCCTTGCTCACTTTGCCACTGGATTCAAGCTAGCCTGGCTGAGGAGGGCTGATTAGCCAGAAACCGGTCCCAGGATGCTTGTTTCCGGTCCAGGGAAGACACGCTTGGCAGTTCGGGCTGCACTTTTCCCGAGAGATACAGGGTCAGACTGATTTGCATATATGGCGATGTCTGAACTGGAGTGGCGGAGTGAGCTAAAGAATGATGATGGATTAAACCCAGATCAGTTGACTGGGGGTGAGTGCTTGCATCGTTCAACACTCCGTCCATCATCCCCTTTGGTTTTGCTTTGTTCGCCCTAAGCTGGCAGGGTATGCCCAGAAGTGGGTCCCTTGTTTACTTTGTCACTGGATTTAAGCTAGCTTGGCTGATGACGGCTGATTAGCCAGAAACCGGTCCCAGGGTGCTTGTTTCCGGTTCAGGGAAGACATGGCTTCGCAGTTCGGGCTGGACTTTTACCATGAGGCACAGAGTCAGACTGATTTGCATACATGGCCATGTCTGAACTGGGGTGGTGGAGTGAGCTACAGAATGAGGATCGATTAAACCCAGATCAGTTGACTAAGGGTGAGTGCTTGCATCGTTCAACACTCCGTCCATCATCCCCTTTGGTTTTACTTTGTTCACCCTAAGCTGGCAGGGTATGCCCAGATGTGGGTCCCTTGCTCACTTTGCCACTGGATTCAAGCTAGCCTGGCTGATGAGGGCTGATTAGCCAGAAACCGGTCCCAGGATGCTTGTTTCCGGTCCAGGGAAGACACGCTTGGCAGTTCGGGCTGCACTTTTCCCGAGAGATACAGGGTCAGACTGATTTGCATACATGGCCATGTCTGAACTGGGGTGGTGGAGTGAGCTACAGAATGAGGATCGATTAAACCCAGATCAGTTGACTAAGGGTGAGTGCTTGCATCGTTCAACACTCCGTCCATCATCCCCTTTGGTTTTGCTTTGTTCGCCCTAAGCTGGCAGGGTATGCCCAGAAGTGGGTCCCTTGCTCACTTTGCCACTGGATTCAAGCTAGCCTGGCTGATGACTGCTGATTAGCCAGAAACCGGTCCCAGGATGCTTGTTTCCGGTCCAGGGAAGACATGGCTTGGCAGTTCGGGCTGGACTGTTCCCATGAGGCACAGGGTCAGACACATTTGCATACATGGCCATGTCTGAACTGGGGTGGCGGAGTGAGCAAAAGAATAACGACGGATTAAACCCAGATCGGTTGACTGGGGGTGAGTGCTTGCATCGTTCAACACTCCGTCCATCATCCCCTTTGGTTTTGCTTTGTTCGCCCTAAGCTGGCAGGGTATGCCCAGAAGTGGGTCCCTTGTTTACTTTGCCACTGGATTTAAGCTAGCCTGGCTGATGAAGGCTGATTAGCCAGAAACCGATCCCAGGATGCTTGTTTCCGGTTCAGGGAAGACATGGCTTCGCAGTTCGGGCTGGACTTTTCCCATGAGGCACAGAGTCAGACTGATTTGCATACATGGCCATGTCTGAACTGGGGTGGCGGAGTGAGCTATTTTATATTTATTTATTTTATTTTTATTTTTGAAACTTATAGAGCGCAACAAATGCCCTTGGGCGTCTCGGCGCTATGGACTGATCAGGATCAAAAGCTGTCTGAAGGATAGATGACCATAATACACTTCAAGCCACCGCTTATTGGTTAAACAGCCATGTTTTTATCAATTTACGGAAATGCAATAGTGTCTGACATGAACGGATCTGTGGGGGCAGAGCGTTCCACAGTTTGGCCGCTGTAACTACGAAACGCCGATCTCCTCAAGATACTGTCTTTACTCTTGGGACCTGTAACTGGAAGGCAGTCATTGAGCGAAGTTGCCTGTTGGGACAGTAGAAAGATAGATGATCTTTCAGGAACTGAGGGCCCAGTTGATTTGCAGCTTTGAATGCTATACATAGGGCTTTAAATTTAACCCGGTTCTTGACCGTTAACCAATGGTAACTCCTGATGACATGGGTTATGGGTTTAAATTTGGGGGTCCCTGATAGCAGTCTTGCGGCAGCATTCTGGACTGTTTGCAATTTATTAATCACCCTGCATTGTGCATTGGCAAACAGCCCATTACAGTAATCCAAGGAGGACATCACCAAAGTGCTGACCGGCGTTTTACCTGCAGCTTCCGGAAGATAGGGAATCAGTTTTTTAATCAATTTGAGTTTATAAAAGGCAGTTGAGACTACTTGGTTAGTATGTGATAGAAAATTCAAATTGTCATCAAAAATGACTCCTAAATTCCTAGCCTTATGTACCGGACTGGGTAAGGTACCCAGTGGTGAAGGCCACCATAAGCCGGACCATTGCGGGGAAAGCTTTCCGAAAATAATAACCTCCGTTTTTTCGGAGTTAAGTTTCAAGCAGTTGCTAGCCATCCAGTTACTGATGGCCAACATTCCTTCTTGAAAGCATTCTGCCACCTTCTCTCCATCATCAGATACTGCCAACACCAACTGAGTGTCATCCGCATAGGATGTAAGGCTCATCCCATAGGCTTTGATAACTCTTGCTAGGTCCGACACATAGATATTAAAAAGTGTCGGACTGAGGGATGAGCCCTGCGGTACTCCACACGGTAGCGTCAGTGGTGTAGAGAGAAAAGGGCCTAATTTCACAGCCTGAGTCCTATTCGTAAGAAAGGATGAGAGCAGTTCTAATGCTCTATCTTGAATACCAATGGCTGAGACACGGTCGATCAGAGTGACATGATCGACTGTGTCAAATGCTGCTGAGAGGTCCAACAATATAAGCAAGGCAGTGCCTCCTTCATCTCTGATGATCGTTATATCTTCCGTGGCTTTAATAAGCGCAGTTTCGGTGCCGTGTAGCTTGCGGAACCCGAACTGCGTGTCATCTAGCAGATGATGCTTCTCTAAAAATTCGGAGAGCTGCCGATTCATGACCTTCTCAGTGACTTTGGCTAGAAATGGTAAACCAGCTATTGGCCTATAATTTTTAAGGTCTTCAGCATTTAAATTAGTTTTTTTTAGCAAAGGTTTGAGAAAGGTGCTTTTTAACTTATCCGGATAGGTCCCTGCTAAAAACATGGCATTACAAATCTGAGTGATGACTGGGGCTATTATATTAATAACCGAGCCAAGTACTGTAGGGGGACAAGGATCAGAAGTCGAACCTGATTTTACAGTATCCATTATTTCGATGAGAAGTTGCTCGTTAACCTCCTTAAATTGCGTAAGGCAATAGTCGAGGTGCCTCGGAGAGGTAGACTGTTTTTTGATTTCAGCATTGGTGGAGAATTCTAAATAAATCGTATTAACTTTTTCAAAGAAGTAGTCTGCTAGGGATTCACATAGAGATTGTGATGGAGTCGGGGAAGACTGTGGGGAGTGTCCTGCTAGCTTCTTAACTACTTGAAACAATTGTTTAGTGGAGTTTATTGCAGCTTCAATCTGGGAAATATAAAACTTTCTTTTTTCCTGAGTAATCATCATCTACAGAATCAGCTACAGAATGAGGATCGATTAAACCCAGATCAGTTGACTAGGGGTGAGTGCTTGCATCGTTCAACACTCCGTCCATCATCCCCTTTGGTTTTGCTTTGTTCGCCCTAAGCTGGCAGGGTATGCCCAGACGTGGGTTCCTTGCTCACTTTGCCACTGGATTCAAGCTAGCCTGGCTGATGATGGCTGATTAGCCAGAAACCGGTCCCAGGATGCTTGTTTCCGGTCCAGGGAAGACACGCTTGGCAGTTCGGGCTGCACTTTTCCCATGAGGTACAGGGTCAGACTGATTTGCATATATGGCCATGTCTGAACCGGAGTGGCGGAGTGAGCTACAGAATGAGGATCGATTAAACCCAGATCAGTTGACTAGGGGTGAGTGCTTGCATCGTTCAACACTCCGTCTATCATCCCCCTTGGTTTTGCTTTGTTCGCCCTAAGCTGGCAGGCTATTCCCAGAAGTGGGTCCCTTGTTTACTTTGCCACTGGATTTAAGCTAGCCTGGCTGATGATGGCTGATTAGCCAGAAATCGGTCCCAGGATGCTTGATTCCGGTCCAGGGAAGACATGGCTTAGCAGTTCGGGCTGGACTTTTTCCATGAGGTACAGGGTCAGACTGATTTGCATATATGGCCATGTCTGAACTGGAGTGGCGGAGTGAGCTAAAGAATGATGATGGATTAAACCCAGATCAGTTGACTGGGGGTGAGTGCTTGCATCGTTCAACACTCCGTCCATCATACCCCCTTTGTTTTTGCTTTGTTCGCCCTAAGCTGGCAGGGTATGCCCAGAAGTGGGTCCCTTGTTTACTTTGTCACTGGATTTAAGCTAGCCTGGCTGATGATGGCTGATTAGCCAGAAACCGGTCCCAGGATGCTTGTTTCCGGTTCAGGGAAGACATGGCTTCGCAGTTCGGGCTGGACATTTCCCATGAGGCACAGAGTCAGACTGATTTGCATACATGGCCATGTCTGAACTGGGGTGGCGGAGTGAGCTACAGAATGAGGATCAATTAAACCCAGATCAGTTGACTAGGGGTGAGTGCTTGCATCGTTCAACACTCCTTCCATCATCCCCTTTGGTTTTGCTTTGTTCGCCCTAAGCTGGCAGGGTATGCCCCCCAGAAGTGGGTCCCTTGCTCACTTTGCCACTGGATTCAAGCTAGCCTGGCTGATGACTGCTGATTAGCCAGAAACCGGTCCCAGAATGCTTGTTTCCGGTCCAGGGAAGACATGGCTTGGCAGTTCGGGCTGGACTGTTCCCATGAGGCACAGGGTCAGACAGATTTGCATACATGGCCATGTCTGAACTGGGGTGGCGGAGTGAGCTAAAGAATGACGATGGATTAAACCCAGATCGGTTGACTGGGGGTGAGTGCTTGCATCGTTCAACACTCCGTCCATCATCCCCTTTGGTTTTGCTTTGTTCGCCCTAAGCTGGCAGGGTATGCCCAGAAGTGAGTCCCTTGTTTACTTTGCCACTGGATTTAAGCTAGCCTGGCTGATGACGGCTGATTAGCCAGAAACCGGTCCCAGGATGCTTGTTTCCGGTTCAGGGAAGACATGGCTTCGCAGTTCGGGCTGGACTTTTCCCATGAGGCACAGAGTCAGACTGATTTGCATACATGGCCATGTCTGAACTGGGGTGGCGGAGTGAGCTACAGAATGAGGATCGATTAAACCCAGATCAGTTGACTAGGGGTGAGTGCTTGCATCGTTCAACACTCCGTCCATCATCCCCTTTGGTTTTGCTTTGTTCGCCCTAAGCTGGCAGGGTATGCCCAGACGTGGGTTCCTTGCTCACTTTGCCACTGGATTCAAGCTAGCCTGGCTGATGATGGCTGATTAGCCAGAAACCAGTCCCAGGATGCTTGTTTCCAGTCCAGGGAAGACACGCTTGGCAGTTCGGGCTGCACTTTTCCCATGAGGTACAGGGTCAGACTGATTTGCATATATGGCCATGTCTGAACTGGAGTGGCTGAGTGAGCTACAGAATGAGGATCGATTAAACCCAGATCAGTTGACTAGGGGTGAGTGCTTGCATCGTTCAACACTCCGTCCATCATCCCCTTTGGTTTTGCTTTGTTCACCCTAAGCTGGCAGGGTATGCCCAGAAGTGGGTCCCTTGTTTACTTTGCCACTGGATTTAGGCTAGCCTGGCTGATGACGGCTGATTAGCCAGAAACCGGTCCCAGGATGCTTGATTCCGGTCCAGGAAAGACATGGCTTGGCAGTTCGGGCTGGACTGTTCCCATGAGGCACAGGGTCAGACTGATTTGCATGTATGGCCATGTCTGAACTAGGGTGGTGGAGTGAGCTAAAGAATGATGATGGAGAAAACCCAGATCAGTTGACTGGGGGTGAGTGCTTGCATCGTTCAACACTCCGTCCATCATCCCCTTTGGTTTTGCTTTTGCTAAGCTGGCAGGGTATGCCCAGATGTGGGTCCCTTGCTCACTTTGCCACTGGATTCAAGCTAGCCTGGCTGATGAGGGCTGATTAGCCAGAAACCGGTCCCAGGATGCTTGTTTCCGGTCCAGGAAAGACACGCTTGGCAGTTCGGGCTGCACTTTTCCCATGAGGTACAGGGTCAGACTGATTTGCATATATGGACACGTCTGAACTGGAGTGGCGGAGTGAGCTAAAGAATGATGATGGATTTTTTGTTTTTTTATCTTTTTGTGGTTATTTACATCAATATGCCTTGCTGCCTTATTCTAGCTGGATGCAGTGCTACCTTTTAAATTCCATTTCGCAAACCTTGTCTTTGTATGCTCGCCTCCCTTTTTCTATACTAAGTCCTCTTTCATATAGATACAGGCCCTGTTTAGGCCTTGTAATTTACTTGGCTTGCCTATTTATCTCCTTGAGCCATGTTTATCTAGTTACTGTTTAACATACATAGCCCGCATGTCTTATTCCTAAACCCCTAGCCTTACTCCATGATTGCCCTGTTATCCTTTTGTTTATTACTTAGTCTCTAGATGTATAGGCCTAGCCCTTTTTGCCTCTAGAAGCAAGTCATCGATTTTCTCCCTACATATCTTTTCTAGACATTTGGCTGGCTTATTGTGCCCCCCTGATCCGCAGTGGCACCTCAGCTCCCTCCCTGAACCTCGCCTGGATCTTCTACAGGCCTCTTAATTGGTGCTGCTCCGAATCTCGACCATCCAGTGAGCGCATGCACCTACTGGATTCCTTTTATACTTGTTGCTGCCTTTTACCTGCTATTCTCCTGAAACATCTCAGTGGCTCCATTCTTGAGGGCCCCTAGGTAGGCTGCCATTTCTCGACTTGTTGTCTCAAACGTATTTTTATTTTAGGGTGTAACTTGTATGTGGTGGTTTGTCTATGCACTTTCTGGTTTCTTGACACATTTTATCAGTTCTGGCGACATTCAGTGCACAAATTTTCCTTCACTGTTACTATGATGAGCACTCTGGGATATAAGGAAATTTTACCTCTGTGGTATGTGTGGATTTGGTTACCTGAATGTTTGTTTTTTGCTGACTCTTAGGAAGGCCTTCCTTCTTTTTAATGAATGATATTTTGCAGTTTTCCTTATATTGCCTCTTTTGCCCACAGAATACCTACTCTCAGCCCTTGCTGCTACTAGGACCGCTCCTCAGGACCTTGTGCCAGACGTCATTTATTGAGTCTGCCTGTTTTCTACTCCAAGTGCGCCCTGATGAAGGAAGCCTGTATTGGCACTTGTCCGAAACGCACGTCGGCGCTTTTGTGTGTGGTGATATGTATGTGAATGTCTGTGTATGTATTTGATTGTACAAAAGGTGTGTTTGATTGTATGAGTGCATGTACTTTGTGCTTGTTTTTGAATTATCTTTGCGTGTCCTAGTTTTTACATTATAATTCTGTATATGATTATATAATGTTTTTCCAGATACTATCTCACTGTCTTAAATGAAATTATTTTTCTATGAAAGCAATGTATATTTATATATATTTAAAAAAAACAGAAATTAAAAAGCTTTTTTGAATAAATAAATCTTCTTTGTGGTTGTGTGGGTTATCTGAATGTTTGACTAGAACTCTGTTCTTTTTGGTATTTAGGGAACACCCATTTTCATGTTTTTCTCTCCTGATGATGGATTAAACCCAGATCAGTTGACTGGGGGTGAGTGTTTGCATCGTTCAACACTCCGTCCATCATCCCCTTTGGTTTTGCTTTGTTCGCCCTAAGCTGGCAGGGTATGCCCAGAAGTGGGTCCCTTGTTTACTTTGTCACTGGATTTAAGCTAGCCTGGCTGATGATGGCTGATTAGCCAGAAACCGATCCCAGGATGCTTGTTTCCGGTTCAGGGAAGACATGGCTTCGCAGTTCGGGCTGGACTTTTCCCATGAGGCACAGAGTCAGACTGATTTGCATACATGGCCATGTCTGAACTGGGGTGGCGGAGTGAGCTATTTTATATTTATTTATTTTATTTTTATTTTTGAAACTTATAGAGCGCAACAAATGCCCTTGGGCGTCTCGGCGCTATGGACTGAGCAGGATCAAAAGCTGTCTGAAGGATAGATGACCATAATACACTTCAAGCCACCGCTTATTGGTTAAACAGCCATGTTTTTATCAATTTACGGAAATGCAATAGTGTCTGACATGAACGGATCTGTGGGGGCAGAGCGTTCCACAGTTTGGCCGCTGTAACTACGAAACGCCGATCTCCTCAAGATACTGTCTTTACTCTTGGGACCTGTAACTGGAAGGCAGTCATTGAGCGAAGTTGCCTGTTGGGACAGTAGAAAGATAGATGATCTTTCAGGAACTGAGGGCCCAGTTGATGTGCAGCTTTGAATGCTATACATAGGGCTTTAAATTTAACCCGGTTCTTGACCGTTAACCAATGGTAACTCCTGATGACATGGGTTATGGGTTTAAATTTGGGGGTCCCTGATAGCAGTCTTGCGGCAGCATTCTGGACTGTTTGCAATTTATTAATCACCCTGCATTGTGCATTGGCAAACAGCCCATTACAGTAATCCAAGGAGGACATCACCAAAGTGCTGACCGGCGTTTTACCTGCAGCTTCCGGAAGATAGGGAATCAGTTTTTTAATCAATTTGAGTTTATAAAAGGCAGTTGAGACTACTTGGTTAGTATGTGATAGAAAATTCAAATTGTCATCAAAAATGACTCCTAAATTCCTAGCCTTATGTACCGGACTGGGTAAGGTACCCAGTGGTGAAGGCCACCATAAGCCGGACCATTGCGGGGAAAGCTTTCCGAAAATAATAACCTCCGTTTTTTCGGAGTTAAGTTTCAAGCAGTTGCTAGCCATCCAGTTACTGATGGCCAACATTCCTTCTTGAAAGCATTCTGCCACCTTCTCTCCATCATCAGATACTGCCAACACCAACTGAGTGTCATCCGCATAGGATGTAAGGCTCATCCCATAGGCTTTGATAACTCTTGCTAGGTCCGGCACATAGATATTAAAAAGTGTCAGACTGAGGGATGAGCCCTGCGGTACTCCACACGGTAGCGTCAGTGGTGTAGAGAAAAGGGCCTAATTTCACAGCCTGAGTCCTATTCATAAGAAAGGATGAGAGCAGTTCTAATGCTCTATCTTGAATACCAATGGCTGAGACACGGTCGATCAGAGTGACATGATCGACCGTGTCAAATGCTGCTGAGAGGTCCAACAATATAAGCAAGGCAGTGCCTCCATGATCTCTGATGATCGTTATATCTTCCGTGGCTTTAATAAGCGCAGTTTCGGTGCCGTGTAGCTTGCGGAACCCGAACTGCGTGTCATCTAGCAGATGATGCTTCTCTAAAAATTCGGAGAGCTGCCGAATCATGACCTTCTCAGTGACTTTGGCTAGAAATGGTAAACCAGCTATTGGCCTATAATTTTTAAGGTCTTCAGCATTTAAATTAGTTTTTTTTAGCAAAGGTTTGAGAAAGGTGCTTTTTAACTTATCCGGATAGGTCCCTGCTAAAAACATGGCATTACAAATCTGAGTGATGACTGGGGCTATTATATTAATAACCGAGCCAAGTACTGTAGGGGGACAAGGATCAGAAGTCGAACCTGATTTTACAGTATCCATTATTTCGATGATAAGTTGCTCGTTAACCTCCTTAAATTGCGTAAGGCAATAGTCGAGGTGCCTCGGAGAGGTAGACTGTTTTTTGATTTCAGCATTGGTGGAGAATTCTAAATAAATCGTATTAACTTTTTCAAAGAAGTAGTCTGCTAGGGATTCACATAGAGATTGTGATGGAGTCGGGGAAGACTGTGGGGAGTGTCCTGCTAGCTTCTTAACTACTTGAAACAATTGTTTAGTGGAGTTTATTGCAGCTTCAATCTGGGAAATATAAAACTTTCTTTTTTCCTGAGTAATCATCATCTACAGAATCAGCTACAGAATGAGGATCGATTAAACCCAGATCAGTTGACTAGGGGTGAGTGCTTGCATCGTTCAACACTCCGTCCATCATCCCCTTTGGTTTTGCTTTGTTCGCCCTAAGCTGGCAGGGTATGCCCAGACGTGGGTTCCTTGCTCACTTTGCCACTGGATTCAAGCTAGCCTGGCTGATGATGGCTGATTAGCCAGAAACCGGTCCCAGGATGCTTGTTTCCGGTCCAGGGAAGACACGCTTAGCAGTTCGGGCTGCACTTTTCCCATGAGGTACAGGGTCAGACTGATTTGCATATATGGCCATGTCTGAACCGGAGTGGCGGAGTGAGCTACAGAATGAGGATCGATTAAACCCAGATCAGTTGACTAGAGGTGAGTGCTTGCATCGTTCAACACTCCGTCTATCATCCCCTTTGGTTTTGCTTTGTTCGCCCTAAGCTGGCAGGCTATTCCCAGAAGTGGGTCCCTTGTTTACTTTGCCACTGGATTTAAGCTAGCCTGGCTGATGACGGCTGATTAGCCAGAAATCGGTCCCAGGATGCTTGATTCCGGTCCAGGGAAGACATGGCTTAGCAGTTCGGGCTGGACTTTTTCCATGAGGTACAGGGTCAGACTGATTTGCATATATGGCCATGTCTGAACTGGAGTGGCGGAGTGAGCTAAAGAATGATGATGGATTAAACCCAGATCAGTTGACTGGGGGTGAGTGCTTGCATCGTTCAACACTCCGTCCATCATACCCCCTTTTGGTTTTGCTTTGTTCGCCCTAAGCTGGCAGGGTATGCCCAGAAGTGGGTCCCTTGTTTACTTTGTCACTGGATTTAAGCTAGCCTGGCTGATGATGGCTGATTAGCCAGAAACCGGTCCCAGGATGCTTGTTTCCGGTTCAGGGAAGACATGGCTTCGCAGTTCGGGCTGGACATTTCCCATGAGGCACAGAGTCAGACTGATTTGCATACATGGCCATGTCTGAACTGGGGTGGCGGAGTGAGCTACAGAATGAGGATCAATTAAACCCAGATCAGTTGACTAGGGGTGAGTGCTTGCATCGTTCAACACTCCTTCCATCATCCCCTTTGGTTTTGCTTTGTTCGCCCTAAGCTGGCAGGGTATGCCCAGAAGTGGGTCCCTTGTTTACTTTGTCACTGGATTTAAGCTAGCCTGGCTGATGATGGCTGATTAGCCAGAAACCGGTCCCAGGATGCTTGTTTCCGGTTCAGGGAAGACATGGCTTCGCAGTTCGGGCTGGACATTTCCCATGAGGCACAGAGTCAGACTGATTTGCATACATGGCCATGTCTGAACTGGGGTGGCGGAGTGAGCTACAGAATGAGGATCAATTAAACCCAGATCAGTTGACTAGGGGTGAGTGCTTGCATCGTTCAACACTCCTTCCATCATCCCCTTTGGTTTTGCTTTGTTCGCCCTAAGCTGGCAGGGTATGCCCCCCAGAAGTGGGTCCCTTGCTCACTTTGCCACTGGATTCAAGCTAGCCTGGCTGATGACTGCTGATTAGCCAGAAACCGGTCCCAGGATGCTTGTTTCCGGTCCAGGGAAGACATGGCTTGGCAGTTCGGGCTGGACTGTTCCCATGAGGCACAGGGTCAGACAGATTTACATACATGGCCATGTCTGAACTGGGGTGGCGGAGTGAGCTAAAGAATGACGATGGATTAAACCCAGATCGGTTGACTGGGGGTGAGTGCTTGCATCGTTCAACACTCCGTCCATCATCCCCTTTGGTTTTGCTTTGTTCGCCCTAAGCTGGCAGGGTATGCCCAGAAGTGGGTCCCTTGTTTACTTTGCCACTGGATTTAAGCTAGCCTGGCTGATGACGGCTGATTAGCCAGAAACCGGTCCCAGGATGCTTGTTTCCGGTTCAGGGAAGACATGGCTTCGCAGTTCGGGCTGGACTTTTCCCATGAGGCACAGAGTCAGACTGATTTGCATACATGGCCATGTCTTAACTGGGGTGGCGGAGTGAGCTACAGAATGAGGATCGATTAAACCCAGATCAGTTGACTAGGGGTGAGTGCTTGCATCGTTCAACACTCCGTCCATCATCCCCTTTGGTTTTGCTTTGTTCGCCCTAAGCTGGCAGGGTATGCCCAGACATGGGTTCCTTGCTCATTTTGCCACTGGATTCAAGCTAGCCTGGCTGATGATGGCTGATTAGCCAGAAACCGGTCCCAGGATCCTTGTTTCCGGTACAGGGAAGACATGGCTTGGCAGTTCGGGTTGGACTGTTCCCATGAGGCACAGGGTCAGACTGATTTGCATACATGGCCATGTCTGAACTGGGGTGGCGGAGTGAGCTAAAGAATGATGATGGATTAAACCCAGATCAGTTGACGAGGGCGAGTGCTTGCATCATTCAACACTCCGTCCATCATCCCCTTTGGTTTTGCTTTGTTCGCCCTAAGCTGGCAAGGTATGCCCAGCAGTGGGTCCCTTGCTCACTTTGCCACTGGATTCAAGCTAGCCTGGCTGATGATGGCTGATTAGCCAGAAACCAGTCCCAGGATGCTTGTTTCCAGTCCAGGGAAGACACGCTTGGCAGTTCGGGCTGCACTTTTCCCATGAGGTACAGGGTCAGACTGATTTGCATATATGGCCATGTCTGAACTGGAGTGGCGGAGTGAGCTACAGAATGAGGATCGATTAAACCCAGATCAGTTGACTGGGGTGAGTGCTTGCATCGTTCAACACTCACTCCATCATCCCCTTTGGTTTTGCTTTGTTCACCCTAAGTGGGCAGGGTATGCCCAGAAGTGGGTCCCTTGTTTACTTTGCCACTGGATTTAGGCTAGCCTGGCTGATGACGACTGATTAGCCAGAAACCGGTCCCAGGATGCTTGATTCCGGTCCAGGAAAGACATGGCTTGGCAGTTCGGGCTGGACTGTTCCCATGAGGCACAGGGTCAGACTGATTTGCATGTATGGCCATGTCTGAACTAGGGTGGCGGAGTGAGCTAAAGAATGATGATGGAGAAAACCCAGATCAGTTGACTGGGGGTGAGTGCTTGCATCGTTCAACACTCCGTCCATCATCCCCTTTGGTTTTGCTTTTGCTAAGCTGGCAGGGTATGCCCAGATGTGGGTCCCTTGCTCACTTTGCCACTGGATTCAAGCTAGCCTGGCTGATGAGGGCTGATTAACCAGAAACCGGTCCCAGGATGCTTGTTTCCGGTCCAGGAAAGACACGCTTGGCAGTTCGGGCTGCACTTTTCCCATGAGGTACAGGGTCAGACTGATTTGCATATATGGACATGTCTGAACTGGAGTGGCGGAGTGAGCTAAAGAATGATGATGGATTTTTTGTTTTTTTATCTTTTTGTGGTTATTTACATCAATATGCCTTGCTGCCTTATTCTAGCTGGATGCAGTGCTACCTTTTAAATTCCATTTCGCAAACCTTGTCTTTGTATGCTCGCCTCCCTTTTTCTATACTAAGTCCTCTTTCATATAGATACAGGCCCTGTTTAGGCCTTGTAATTTACTTGGCTTGCCTATTTATCTCCTTGAGCCATGTTTATCTAGTTACTGTTTAACATACATAGCCCGCATGTCTTATTCCTAAACCCCTAGCCTTACTCCATGATTGCCCTGTTATCCTTTTGTTTATTACTTAGTCTCTAGATGTATAGGCCTAGCCCTTTTTGCCTCTAGAAGCAAGTCATCGATTTTCTCCCTACATATCTTTTCTAGACATTTGGCTGGCTTATTGTGCCCCCCTGATCCGCAGTGGCACCTCAGCTCCCTCCCTGAACCTCGCCTGGATCTTCTACAGGCCTCTTAATTGGTGCTGCTCCGAATCTCGACCATCCAGTGAGCGCATGCACCTACTGGATTCCTTTTATACTTGTTGCTGCCTTTTACCTGCTATTCTCCTGAAACATCTCAGTGGCTCCATTCTTGAGGGCCCCTAGGTAGGCTGCCATTTCTCGACTTGTTGTCTCAAACGTATTTTTATTTTAGGGTGTAACTTGTATGTGGTGGTTTGTCTATGCACTTTCTGGTTTCTTGACACATTTTATCAGTTCTGGCGACATTCAGTGCACAAATTTTCCTTCACTGTTACTATGATGAGCACTCTGGGATATAAGGAAATTTTACCTCTGTGGTATGTGTGGATTTGGTTACCTGAATGTTTGTTTTTTGCTGACTCTTAGGAAGGCCTTCCTTCTTTTTAATGAATGATATTTTGCAGTTTTCCTTATATTGCCTCTTTTGCCCACAGAATACCTACTCTCTGCCCTTGCTGCTACTAGGACCGCTCCTCAGGACCTTGTGCCAGACGTCATTTATTGAGTCTGCCTGTTTTCTACTCCAAGTGCGCCCTGATGAAGGAAGCCTGTATTGGCACTTGTCCGAAACGCACGTCGGCGCTTTTGTGTGTGGTGATATGTATGTGAATGTCTGTGTATGTATTTGATTGTACAAAAGGTGTGTTTGATTGTATGAGTGCATGTACTTTGTGCTTGTTTTTGAATTATCTTTGCGTGTCCTAGTTTTTACATTATAATTCTGTATATGATTATATAATGTTTTTCCAGATACTATCTCACTGTCTTAAATGAAATAATTTTTCTATGAAAGCAATGTATAAATGAATAAATAAATCTTCTTTGTGGTTGTGTGGGTTATCTGAATGTTTGACTAGAACTCTGTTCTTTTTGGTAGGGAAGACATGGCTTGGAAGTTCAGGCTGGACTGTTCCCATGAGGCACAGGGTCAGACTGATTTGCATACATGTCCATGTCTGTACTGGGGTGGCGGAGTGAGCTAAAGAATGATGATGGATTAAACCCAGATCAGTTGACTGGGGGTGAGTGCTTGCATCGTTCAACACCCCGTCCATCATCCCCTTTGGTTTTGCCTTGTGCGCCCTAAGCTGGCAGGGTATGCCCAGACGTGGGTCCCTTGCTCACTTTGCCACTGGATTCAAGCTAGCCTGGCTAATGACGGCTGATTAGCCAGAAACCGATCCCAGGATGCTTGTTTCCGGTACAGGGAAGACATGGCTTGGCAGTTCGGGCTGGACTTTTTCCATGAGGCACAGGGTCCGACTGATTTGCATACAAGGCCATGTCTAAACTGGGGTGGCGGAGTGAGCTAAAGAATGATGATGGATTAAATCCAGATCAGTTGACTGGGGGTGAGTGCTTGCATCGTTCAACACTCCGTCCATCACCCCCTTTGGTTTTGCTTTGTTCGCCCTAAGCTGGCAGGGTATGCATAGGCCTGGGTCCCTTGCTCACTTTGCCACTGGATTCAAGCTAGCCTGGCTGATGACGGCTGATATGCCAGAAACCGGTCCCAAGATGCTTGTTTACGGTCCAGGGAAGACATGGCTTGGCAGTTCGGGTTGGTCTGTTCCCATGAGGCAAAGGGTCAGACTGATTTGCATACATTTCAATGTCTGAATTGGGGTGGCTGAGTGAGCTAAAGAATGATGATGGATTAAACCCAGATCAGTTGACTGGGGGTGAGTGCTTGCATCGTTCAACACTCCGTCCATCATCTCCTTTGGTTTTGCTTTGTTCGCCCTAAGCTGGCAGGGTATGCCCAGATATGGGTCCCTTGCTCACTTTGCCACTGAATTTAAGCTAGCCTGGCTGATGACGGCTGATTAGCCAGAAACTGGTCCCAGGATGCTTGTTTCCGGTCCAGGGAAGACATGGCTTGGCAGTTTGGGCTGCACTGTTCCCATGAGGCACGGTGTCAGACTGATTTGCATACATGGCCATGTTTGAACTGGGGTGGCGGAGTGAGCTAAAGAATGAGGATGGATTAAACCCAGATCAGTTGACTGGGGTGAGTGCTTGCATCGTTCAACACTCATCAATCATCCCCTTTTTTGGTTTTGCTTTGTGCGCCCTGAGTTGGCAGGGTGTGACCAGACGTCGTTCCCTTGCTCACTTTGCCACTGGATTCAAGCTAGCCTGACGACGGCTGATTAGCTAGAAACCGGTCCTAGGATGCTTGTTTCCGGTCCAGGGAAGACATGGCTTGGCAGTTCGGGCTGGACTGTTCACATGAGGCACAGGGTCAGACTGCTGTGCATACATAGCCATGTGTGAACTGGGGTGGTGTAGTGAGCTAAAGAATGATGATGAATTAAATCCAGATCAGTTGACTGGGGGTGAGTGCTTGCATCATTCAACACTCCATCCATCATCCCCTTTGGTTTTGCTTTGTTTGCCCTAAGCTGGCAGGGTATGCCCAGACGTTGGTCCCTTGCTCACTTTGCTGCTGGATTCCAGCTAGCCTGGCTGATGACGGCTGATTTGCCACAAACTGGTCCCAGGATGCTTGTTTCCGGTCCAGGGAAGACATGGCTTGGCAGTTCGGGCTGGACTGTTCCCATGAGGCACAGGGCCAGACTGATTTGCATATATGGCCATGTCTGAACTGGAGTGGAGGAGTAAGCTAAAGAATAATGAAGGATTAAACCCAGATCAGTTGACTGGGGGTGAGTGCTTGCATCGTTCAACACTCCGTCCATCACCCCCTTTAATTTTGCTTTACTTGTGTGAATGTCATGCTTTCGGGTCAAGTTCGCTCTATACAAAACTCAATAAATATTTAAATATCACCCAAGCTGCTTGGCGGCAGCGGTATAAGTGCTTCCATCCTGAACTCTATTTTACCTGAGTGCACAACAGTGATATCAAATGGAATCTCCATCTCTGGCTGTCCTCAGACAGAAAAATGCACTGCAGGGAGCTCAAGTATGGGAACCGATTTGTACAGTTTATAGGCTCCGGAGACAATCATAATGCATGTACGTTTCAGTGCAGCAGATAAACGGTCCGACTTCACGTGTCCCTTTTCACTAAAGGGAGTTGGTGTTAAAATGCACCCTGTGAATCTAACCTGGATGTGTGGGTTGTCTTTACAGCAAGCAGAGATTATGGGACACCGGAGGGAAGCTTAGCTAAATGCATTTGGGGCCCCAAAGCTCCTTCCTTACACATTTGGTACAGATAGATTGTGCTTGGTAGTCAGGAGGGGTTAAGACAGGCTGCCCTTCTAACCACTGTGTACCATGCGTGGGCATTGCTGGGTGCTGGGGTTGCTCAAGGCCTTCCTTCTACGAGCACATAGAGCTGGGAAGGCAGCAGAGAATGTGGTGGGATGTGATTTGCTGCCTTCTGCAGCCCCCATCTCCCACCTCTCCAGACTCGTCTCATGTATGGACGGACATTATATGAGCAAGAGGCAAAGCTTTTTTGTCGTTAGGTTCTGCTTTTGGGTTTACCTACTGCAAATAATACCTGGGTGGAAATTCAATACGCCAAAGTAATTTTGATAATTCTATGTTACTCTTTGTGGAATTACCAATAATTACGTGATTGCTCCTCTTCATGTAATGTTTGGGGGGGGGGGGGGATTATCCTACAGCAAGATCACATTTGGTGAACGCAAGCGTGGTAAACATCGTTTACCCCGAAACCGGAACAGCGTATTCCATTACAATGCGGTTGTTACAACGACCGCGTTGTTACAACGTAAGCCATTACCCCGCAAGTCGGAACAACAACTTGCTCTAGGGGTCAGAATGTGTTGGATTTAAAATCCAACACCTTCTCTACTTTTGCACAGGCTGGAGTTGGAATAGTAATTATGCTATTCCAACATTCTGCCCCCCCCCCTTCCAGAGCAAGTCGTTGTTCCCACTTGCGGAATAATGTCATGCGTTGTTACAACTCGGTCGTTGTTATGGCATGCGTAAAAAAGCGTGCAGGAAAACGAGCCATATTCATGTCAAGTCAATAGATCTTTATTCGGTATTTAAAAAATACCATAAAAGTACTTGATAAACTGTTAAAATCCATAAAATACAATTCATATGCCAGTAATTAAACAATAGACAAGCCATATTCACAAGCGGGCACTTGCTATTAATTTTCTGCTGCATTTAACACTATTTTAAGCGCAAAATGCACCCTCACGTGCATTTTTCACTAAGATAATGGTGCTAAATTACCGGCAGTAAGTTGGGGAAAAATCCTAACCCAAAAGTACAATTAGCGCTATCTCTTAGCGCAGAAATGTCCCCTCACATCCAAAATGGACCCACTGTGCATTTTTGCTCTAATAAATAGAGCTAAACACATAATTATTCTTCTCACATAATTCCATGCAATGTCGCTGAATTATCAGGTAATGCCACATGATTATGCTACATGGAATTACTTGAGTTATACCCAACCCTAGTTCTGCAGCTTGATTCTCATGTACATGGGAATCACAACACCGTCAACCCCTCTGAAGAAATTCCTTCGCCATGTGGTCCCTTCCGGTCTTAATACTAATTCTTGCAGCTCTTTTTCCCATGAACACATACACCCTTGCAGACAGCTGTGCTGTCAAGCCAGGCCTAAAAACAAATTACATTTCCTTAAAAACATGGCTTGTCAGACATGGTAAGCAAAGGCATTGCCTACTACAGTAAACGTTGGAAATCCATGTTAGAAAATACAACTAACACGTCTCCAAGCAGCAGGTCATTTCATGTCAAAAGTTTACAAACTACTCATTCCAAAGGCCGGGAAAGCCCAAAAACGTAATGAACTAAAGTGGGAAGAAGAACCCAACAATACGGGAATTGAACTCGACTGGAGCAGAATTCACGCTACAGTTCTTGTGAACAAAGTATCTCCGATCCTATCACAAACAAAGTTTATGCTGCTTAACAGGGTGTTCTGGACACCCCAAAAATGTTTAAACTTAACTTAAGGGATAGCCCAAAGTGCTGGAATTGTAATCAGGCTGAAGGTGACCTGTCACATATGTTTTTTCATTGCCCTTCCCTAAATAACTATTGGAATAGCATTTTCAACTACATAGAACATATTTTTAAAATCAAACCACGGAGAGAATTTATTTATGTCATTCTAGGTGCTGTAGACCCAGCTGTGATTAACGAGTATGACCGACAATTGTAGACCTGCTTCTCACCCTAGCATGTAAGGTTATTTTGTGTAAATGGAAGAATGCTGAGGAAGTCTCCTTTAATATGTGGCGGAATGGGTATCTTGTATCAGAGGGGTAGACAATAGTGCCTTACAATCCTCCCCCTGGCGTGCACCCACTAAAAAACTCTGGAAATCTCTGGATGCTTCCTCCTTCTCATTCGACCCCCCGTAGAGGGAGCGCTTGGTTTTCTTACTTGCATGAATGGCGACCCGTATATGTTATAAGAAATATAATTGATGGCATGCTACCTCCTACACCATGATATTGCAACACTGCCAAGAACTTGGTATGGGCTGTATTCGATATCTTGGCGTTAAGCACCAGTTTATGTGCTATCATTTGTAATTCTTCGCCTCATCTTACTTCAACCATTCAAGTATTTGTGTATTTTATACTTTATACTTTATTTATTCCTTGTATATTTTGTTCAGTCTTGCAAAACAATTTCATGGCTGTATATTACAGGTATAATGACATAAATGTACATCTTTGTAATACTATCTTTCACACCATTTGTCATGTGGTTCCAGTGCCAGCCATATCCGTATGTATCGTATGTAGCTTTTGTATTATGCTTTATTCGTTTACTTTCTGTTCATCTTATGTTCCTTTTCTTCAATAAAAACGATCTGAATACAAAAAAAAAATACTTCTCGACAGGCCTTTGCACAGTGTGATAACAATATACCCATAAAGACCTTTTGCTTTTAAAACAAATACAAATTTGGGTCTTTTCATTCACCATAACCTTTCATACTAAACAGATCACACTGATCGAATCGGACGTTACATTTCCCAATGAAACAACTCAGGTCTACAAGCACTCTTTATCAGTGTAAGAACACAGTTTCTCCACCCATTCAAATCCAGTAGGTTGGAAAATCAACAAAAGCCCTGCTCGCAGTAATGCTTCTTGAAAATCTTTTTCTGTTTATCCCGTAAGAACAAAAGTAAGGTGCCTATTGAATGCAGGGTCGTGGAAGATGGGTGTTTGAAGAAAGAGGGGAGATACAGTGCAGACACTGTGAAGACCAGAGTTACACAGTATTTCTCAGGAAACCAGGGTGGAAACCTTCTTAAAGTTTACCTCCTAAGATATCTTGTATTTAGCGTTCCCAGTTTAAAGTTTTTACATTTATGTCCCTAATATCCATATTTATTATTTTCATATTTTAGTGTTATTTATCCATATATATTCTTTGGTTAATGATAAAGTTATGCTTGCTGCTATTGTAGTCCCACATTGATTTAACTGAAAATTGTACACATGCAGCCATATGCATCAAGCTAAAAACCGGTCGCAAACGGGCAGATTCTCAGAATCTGCCCCTTTGCGACCGGTATTTTTGCATTTGGGATGCATCATCCCAAATTCAAAAATCGCAATTTAAGGAATCTCTAAATTGAGATTCCTTAAATGCAATGCATCAAAGTCAAAAAATTAGCGATTATGCTAATAGGAGTAGCAAATTACCATGAAGTTGAACTTCATGGTAATTTGCAAAAACATTGAAAAATGTACTTTTGTGCATTTTTCAAAGTTTCATGTTGCGCACACACATGCCCTTAAGGCATATGGGTGTGCAACATATATGCACAGATCAATTTCAGGGGTGCAACAGGGTGTCATTTTGACACCCTTGTACCCTTGAAATTGCACGAGCAATTTGCGAGTACCTACTGGTGCTCGCAAATTGCTCATGCAATCTCCAATTCCTTCGGAATGAATGGGACAACATTCCTTAATTGCGACTCGCAGTTTGCGAGTAGTAATTAAGGAATGTTTAGGAATCGCTATTTTTATAGCGATTTCTACATGCATAGGCTTTTGCGATTCCTAAATAGCGATTCCTTAAAAATCGCTATTTAGGAATCGCAATTCCTTCTGTTGATGCATGTGGCTGATGGTGTTTTAAATACCCCTAACAATCCGCACTCTTCTCTGTTTCCACTGCGTCTTATGTCCCCTCATGTCCTGCTTCTCATATAATGTATATTAACAAGAAATATCAGCGTCATTGTTGGGAAATCTGTAGTTCACCACCCCCACGCCCATCTTACTGACAAAGCTATGCCCCGAGTACTTCTGTGGGTGAGGTAGTGTGCAGGATGTTGTTTCATTGGCTAATGTCGTGATTGGGGGTTGACATGATGAGAGATACATTTAAATCCTATTTCCGGGTCCTCCTCATTGCATAGAATTATGAAGACATGCACCAAAGATCTTGGTGAGGGCTGTACAGACATTGGTGTAACTTTGACTGTACCTTTGAAAAAGATGTTAAATGAAACTTTAAATCTACATGTGTGGGTTACTTTGAATGGAGCTTTGGAAGAAATTTCAGATATTCCTCAGATTTGCTCGGTAATCCCACGGTATTACATTTTAATATTCTTAAATGTTTTCAAACAGAAACTCCCTGAGATGTCCTCAAAGATTGGCTCTGATGAGATGCCATGTTTTGTTTAGTTCATTTGTATGACGTTCTCTGTATTTAGATATGTTTTTTGTTCACACAGAGTCACATATAATTCAAAGATAGTCACTGCTTTTGCCACACGATGTACTATATACGGTATACCCTTCTTGGTGCCCCCTACTGAAGGAGGAGCCTAAAGTCCAGCATACAGCGCCTCGCCGTTCCTATTATAACCGATGTCAGCCATCTTGTTTGTCCTGTGGTTTTACCAGCCAGTCAGCATTCCAGTGATATCTCTCGGAATCACCACAGTTTTCCTGTGGCAAAAGCTGCGACAAGTTTTGTACTACATGGTGATGTTTTTTCACATCAGTCTGTAGTCTTTTGGAGTTACACAAGTAAACCACCACCTTTTTCAGCTCCAAAAACAGTTTTTATCTCTTTTTTTCTCCATTTTGACAAATTGCTACGAGGACACATTGAAACTTACTAACCAGTGTGTGGCATTCTCCCCTTAGTGTTTTGGCCACTGCTGCTCAGCCAAAGGGGCTGTGATGTCATTAGAATGCTGATGTGTGCCTGGTTGGGTGAATGTCAGTTGGAGTGCCTGGACTGAGCAGCAAAGTTGCTGCTCCTGGTGGGGTTTCCTTCACACCTACTTTACCTGTAACCTGAGACTACTACCTTAAGAATAAACCTTGATCGTGTTTCATCTTACTATTGGCTACCCTGCATCCTCATTTAACACTCAGTCAAAATAAATACAAAAATCAATAGAGAAGTTTTACTGTTAAACAATGTTTTATTTCGTTTGACGTGTAGATATAAGTGCATCCCGTAGGGTATAAAATATAACATTTCACACATTACAAGGCAGTCTCCAACATTTACTCACTGCAGCAATGCATCTCTTTCAAATTCAGAGCTTTTACAGTGTTAACATAATATTTTTAATAATACAGTACTTCAAATTTTAGTAATAAAATAAATAGAGCCTTCATGTCATTTAAAACACAACAGTGAAAGATTGGTACTGTGATACTGTCCAACGCTTAGAAGGAATAACTAAGAGGATATTAGGTAATTGAACCAATAAATATATTGTACTGAAATTAAATGGTTCTCATGTTGGTTATAAGGGGGTCATAAAGCGGTTATCAGAGTCTGAATATCTAGGTATGGTTGTACTCTGAGGGGCCCATTACGATCTCGGTCGTAAAGATTCCGACCTTAGGTCGGAGGCTTTACGATCAAGATCGTCGGTTTCAATTCTGAACGGCTGATATTAATACAATCGGTCAGAATGGAAACCGGCTGGTCATTCCGCTGGTCCCGACAGGCTCCAGGAGCCCGTCGGTCAGTCGGAGACTGGCCCGTAAACCCATAGGAAAGCGTTAACACCTTCGGGATTACGATGCTCGGCTTCCGACAGGCTTTTCATGCCACGCATTCCGACATGGAAAGCATGTCTGAAAGCGAGTTTGGAGGCCCCTAGCATGGCTCTCTTTTACTTGCGGCCTCCGGTTGAGGTGCCTGCCATGGATAATATGGGAAACTGGGGAATATTTACAATGTTTCCAAGGTGTCCAATCCTACTGAAATACTTTTTTACCTCCGAAAATTGCACACTCTGCCCTTCGACATTACCAAGAGAGGATTTCTACACCGACTATACCACAAGCTATAGTCACCAGGAGATCCTTCCCTCGATGGGAAAACAAACTTTTCCAACTTTTGTAATGAGAGGAAGGAATTCACACAATCAAAGCATAACATAACTATAGCAACTGATTCAGAGAGGTCCCCATTTTCAGAAGAAATCCCAATGCAAATGATACATATGTGGACCACATGAAACAGGTGAACATAGGAAGAGGGGTTGGGTGGGTTTGGGGGAAGGCTCCGCTGGGCGGAAGATGCCAGGAAGAGCCCAAAGCAGCAGATTCATGAAAGAACCCCGAGGGGCCAAGTAGCACCAGTAATGTCCATGGCGGCACAAGGGAGGACGCTTGAGGGTATTTGTTGGAAGGCCACCAAAGGGAGGTAATGTCTTGAAGAGCTTAAAGAAAGAGATTGATGGGAGAGCCCTCTGCGGAGCACTGGGAGCCGGGTGACAATGGAAGTGCCCATAAGATGCAATACAGAACAACGCCTAATAAATCCACTGACCCATCAGTGCCTCCAACTGGCCACTGAAAGGAGCTATTTACAAAACTACCTCTGAAAAGCGGACACGTTCAGCGGGTGCTCAAGGCCGCTAGTGAGTTCCCACTCAAATGTTTTAAACATGGAGAACTAAATGACTGCAAAAGTAGCAGGAGAAGTAGTTCAGGTCATATTTGCTAAGTATAAGCAGGGCCACTGAAATTAGGTGGCAAGAGAGGAACAAATTATGTAACAACGTTAAATAAATTATATGGTAAGAAATGGCGAATCATGCTGTCTAATGGAACACATTATTTAGGCATTAATTATTTGCACCTAATTAGTTCCATTTTAACACCTACATTCAGCAACCTGATAAAAAAAATGACCTCTCTCTGGGTGGTAAAGAGCATGCCAGTGCGCTGCAACATGTGTGGCAGTGTTTTAACAACTTTTGATACAAAATTTTTTATTGTTAAAATCGACACATTATGCAGACGATGATGGATTATGTGGAAAGTGTGTCAAATCAATAGCTATGCAGAAAAGCTAGCAGCCACAGAATTGCATAATTCTGGTGGCCCTGGCTATAAAGAGCTGTGCCAGAGTTTAGTGCTGAACAGGCCTATGTGCAATGAAGTAGTATTACATCCCATCCCACCTAATAAGATGGGATGGGATGGAATAAGTTATCTCGACAATCCAGGCAGCCTCACAGAGAGATCTGCAGTCATCTGAGCTCTCCTGCTAGCTTTGGCAGTCTACTGAGCTTCTTATGGTGCTGCCTTAGTCTAAGTGTACTAAGCAGGCCCTTTCCTGCCCACAGAAAACTGACATGCATGTCACCAGGCCAGGCTTGTCATATTTTGGTTAACGCGTGGACACAGGAGTGAGGGACTCCACTTCATCTATTAACTCAAAGGCGGCTAAAGATGGTCTCAGAGAGACGCCTCTTTCTCCTCGCAGATCATGTTGTTGTTGTTGGGGTCAACAGTGCCCACCAGCTCTGTGATCAGCGTCTGCAGGGTGGCTGCCCGCATCTTGCCTATCTCCAGCACCTCGTCGTGGCTCACCTCCTCCTCGCCTTCGTACTCCTTGACCACCCTGTTGGTAATGAGCGAGATGCCGAAGACCCTCAGCCCACAGTGCTTGGCCACCACCACCTCGGCAGCCGTGCTCATCCCTAGGATCGGGGAGAAAAGACAATTATTCCTGCACTCACCAAAGCCTTGAGATCCTTCTACAGTTTTTTGAGTAGAGAGTTTCATGCAGGCTTCAGACACAATCAGGTCTTGTGGGTGAACCAGAGTTTGTCATGGTAGAGACAAATGTAGGGTCTGAACAGAGTAACCCACAGAACAGCACATGCAGAGAAAGAACACGCGTCCCTCACAACATACACAACTCACACAGGTGCAGTTTTGCATGCTTACCACACTCGCATAGAATCTGCAAACGTCTCACTCTGTGAAAAGGTCCTGTCGGTCAGGGATATGGGATACAACCTAAGAAAACCAGCTTCTCAGACCCTATCTTGAAAGCCCATTCCATTCAACAGAAGGTTGGAGATATGGGTACTTGCTCATTTAGCTCCATCTGCATATGAACAGAGGGAGTGTCCTCAGAAACAAGGCTGCTTGGAAACTACAAGTGTGTGAACAGAAATGTCTAGATCTTTGGAAGATATTTGAACGGCGTGGTGCACTTGGGGAAAAGTACCATACGATATGGGACAAAAAACAGACATTGCTGGTGACGAGCAAATGTGGAGTCGAAAAGCCTGATTTAGAGTTTAGCAGCCTCGAGACTTCGCTAAAATGCGACGAATATCCCGTCCGCTGTATTACAAGTGCCGCAGGCTATTAAAAACTTATTATGTGGTGAAAGGGACATCTCCCACATTTGTTTGTGAATATCCCCATTCGCCAAACTCTAAATCAGGCTCCTAATATATGTATGCAAGCGCCTCATGTGAAGGGGATGGCAATGTAAAAAGAAACAGTATGTTTGTAAGTTATTGTGCCGCAGAATGAAAAGTATGGTTTAGCTGCAAACCAATGGCTATATTTAGGTTTGATGTGTATACGTCTTTATATGTCATAGCTTATGATTTCTGTCGCATGTGTGGTTTTGAAGGCCAAATAATTAATTTTATGCTTTTGCATCTTGCAGGACGTGCCCACAAGAGACTATGGGGTCCAGCACCCGCGAGCAGTCCCTGTTATTCAGTACCATCTTCTGGTAGGAAGACTGTCTTGGCTCGTCTGGCAACTTCTCAACGTCTGAGCACCATGGCCTTAACGCTGCCTGAAGGACACTGCACGAGGGATCGCGTGTTAGAGGAATTGTTGTTTGCAGATACTTGTTTACGGGTTAGACGATGCCAGCTCCATGCATCTGGCTTGCTTTCAGTCATTCGCCCTAAGAGTTTGCTGATTAGTTAGTTGTTGATCATCCTTTGTGACAGGTCACAAGGGGAGAAGGCAAAAGAAGCCCAAGTCTAAAACTAAAAGAGAGGGGATTTTTGTGGAACATCACAACAGGCTCTTGTAAGAAAGGTCCTTGCCAGCAGATACAAAACTCTTCTCCTTTATGCTAAGTTATCTATCGGTTACAGGCACCTTATCTGTACAAGCCCCAGAGCTGGAATACTTTGCCATCTCAGCCACTGTTAGACCTGTCTGCACTGGTGCATACTCAGCCAGAGGTCAATTTGAAGCACACATTGCATATATGAGGATAGTAGCATAGGGCCCCACACTCTTCTTCACATGAACAAAACAGCATTCCATCATCATCCAACGAGCCCAACACATTCCAAAATGCCAAATGTATGTTGTGACATAACAAAACCTCTAAGTCTCTGGCACGTAATCACCAGCACAGGATCTGCCCACCCCTGCCATGCTACAACTGGACACAGGTCCACTCATTCTCAAACACACAGAGGCTTCAGCCAATGTTCCTCTGACCCCAAACGTTTGTCAATTGAGCTTTACCATTTACAAAGACAAGTTCCATTGTCCACACAGTACTCTCAGGCACCCAACATTTTGAAAAGTGTCCTTTCGTGAAAGGGAATTTAAATCTAGGGCTGGCTGCTACTTAAACTCAGGTGCTGAAAGTAGGAGTGCAAGGGTGGTTCAGCACCCCCATACTTACCATTTTGGAGTTCAAAAGGTGAAAGAGCAATAAAGATGCATTTACATTTTGTGTTTTCAAAGCCACAGGGAAAATTTCAAGCTATTTCGACAAATTTCTGGTTGCTTCTTTCACATGGTGATTGGTGTTTACTTTTCTTTCTCAGGCTGCAAATTGAAAGCATTTGGTAACATAAACTATGCGACAAACTTCCTGTCATAGTTTTAGTATGAAAGGGACGACTGTAGCACGTCTATCTTTTTCTAACACGCAACTAAATTTATATGGCCGTAAATCAGGTGTCTCCAACCAGTCCATCACAAGCTACCAGTAGCTCACTGACACCTTCACAGTAGCTCACAGCCTTGAGTTCATTTTTAAATAAATCAGTGCTTCGCTTCTTCACCTTTGTACACCAGCCTGGGTCATGCATCTGACTGCTCACTGAGCACTGCTCATTATCAGGCCCTGCTATCTACAATGTGAAGATACTAATGTAAAATAAACACAGCCTTCCCTTAAATTTAAAAGGAAAATGTGTCCCTGTGCTTATTTAAAAATGAACCCAAGGCTGTGAGCTACTCTGAAGGTGTCTATGAGCTGCTGGCATCTTGCGATAGACTGGTTGGAAACACCTGGTCTAGACCTAATAAATAGCTCCCCTTGAACAGAAAAGATGGAGAGAGCTTTCCAGAAAGAGCATGGGTTCTCTGCTGCTCCAGAGAACTCCTGGCTTGTACATTTGGTGAATGTTTGTACTTCTCCAGTGTGAGGCAGCAAGTTCTGTGGAGCATTATTTCCAGGAATAGTGATGTGACGGTAAGGAGAGCTACCCCACCTCACTCAAACACATAATCTGTACACCACTAGCCAAGCACTGTAACAGAAGGGCAATTACCCTCAGACAGCAGGAACATACCTCAAATAGACAGCAGCAGGACACCCATTACCCACACACAGCAGGCACACTAGAGGCAGAACTGTTAGCTTCCCTCAAACACAGCAGGAGCAGCACTGTCTGCAGCTGTACAGAATGTACAATTTTAAATAGGCACTAACATTTGAAAGCTGCAGCGCCCAATGAGCCCAACTTACCCACTGCATCTGCCCCCAGTTTATGTAGAAAGCGCGCCTCTGCCACAGACTCAAAGTTGGGGCCCCCCACCATGCAGTACACCCCCTCGTGGACAAAGGACGAGTAGCCCAGCCTCTTGGAGATATCCCGAGCCGTTTTACGCAACTTCTTGTCGTAAGCGTCGGAGAGCGGCGGGAAACGTGGACCGAACCTGTGAGGAGCAAGAAGAAATATAAGTGGCTGGTTCTCAAAAAGGCCATGAAACCAATAAACGGATGCATTAGAGGCCAAGAGTGGCTAATGGGGGGGGGGGGGGGGGGAAGGGGGGGGGGGTGTTGGGATTAAAAGGCTGCCATGAGATGGTAGGGGCTGATACTTTCCCTGAATAGAGCACGGCGAACCCATCAGATTTATGTGTAGTACCACATTTGTTTGGGAAAATGAGTTTTATTGAAGTTACTTAAAACCATAATAACATTACAAGTGCAAATAAAATACTTTGGCCCACATGCATCAAAGCAAAAAACGGTCGCAAACGGGTTGCGAGCGGTATTTTTGCATTTGGGAGGCATCATCCCAAATGCAAAAATCACAGTTTAAGTAATCTCTAAATTGCGTTTACTTAAATTGTGATTGCATTTAAGGAATCTCAAATTGAGATTCCGTAAATGTAATGCATTAAAGTAAAACAAAATGCGATTTTGCTAATAGGGAGAGCTAATTACCATGAAGTTGAACTTCATGGTAATTTGCAAAAACTTTGAAAAATGCACTAAAGTGCATTTTTCAAAGTTCCATTTTACACACACACATGCCTTTGGGGCATGTGTGTGTGCAAGATGTACTCATATGCAGATTTCAGGGGTGCAACAGGGTGTCCTTTTGACACCCTGGCACCCTTGAAATAGCATTCTCAATTTGTGATTCTCTAATTGAGAATCGCAAATTGAGAATGTCTTCCCATTAATTCCTATTGGCCTCTAGGCCCATAGGAATGAATGGGGAGGTATTCCTTAATTGCGACTCGCAATTTGCAAGTCGCAATTAAGGAATGTTTAGAAATCGCTATTTTTTAAGCGATTTCTACATGCATAGCCTTTTGATATTCCTTATTAGCGAAACCTCATTTTTCGCTAATAAGGAATCGCAAAAGGCATTGTTGATGCATGAAGTACACAACAGAACAACACACACCGGCCTTGCAGTATATACACAAAAACAATTGTAAAATGACATTTTCCATTACATCAAGGGCTAAGACCATTGATGAATTTATAAAAGGTACTGAATATGTAAATGCATTAATGCCCCCCTCCATATATCTGACTAGTGGTATTTCCCTACACCTTGTGGCACAGTCAGAGAATTTAAGAGCCAATACAACAATCTAATGAGGATCCTCCTGGTCATACTGTACTCTAAAGGTGGACAAGCGTTCTCTGTTTTGGGTCCTTCAATCTGGAACCCCTCATCCCAGAACCTGCAGTATGCATTCAGTCTGGCCGTCTGCAGAAATGCCCTAAAAACCAACCTGTGTTAAGGTAACTTCAACACAGCTGTTTCAGGAAAACTTCATTTTTGTTGTGCCATAAAAGTGTTTTAAACCAGCCAATTGAGAACATTACAATAACTAAGGAGGGAATTGTCCATTGCTGCTGCCTCCATGGTGGAAGATTCTTGGGGACCAAAGGTGTGCTTTGAGGCATTTTCTAAATAGTGAAGAATATTAACACTTTCTCCAGTTCAACAAGCTGATGTAAGTAAGGGTCATGGTTTTGGTGACTCGCAGTTCTCTGTGTGTAACCTTCTCCAATTCCCCACCTTACAATCCTGGCCCTGCTTCACTAACCGGTCATCATTGGGTCCCAGCAGCGGGTTCTGTCCAGACAGGCCCAGCAGGTTGATGTGATCCCGGATTATCATGAGGTCTCCAGGACAGTACTCATTGGCCAAGGATCCAGCGGCATTGGTGACAATCAGGACCTGCACCCCCAAGAGCTTGAACACTCGGATAGGGAACGTGACCTATTGAAGAGAGCGCATTTATGTAATTATTTCTGGTTTGCAAGCACACTTACTAAACATGCCATACGTACATACACAGACAATTCCAGTAACTACACAAAGAACAAATAGAAATGATTGGATGGATGCATTCAATGAATCTACAAATTCCAACCTGGTCAGGGTTGCTAGTGTTGACGTACTACTTTTTTTGCACATACGCGGCATGGCATAGTGAATGAGTTAAGGTTAGGAAATCTGACGATTTTCATGCATTAAGGAAGGGAGCAGGCACAGAATTCAGGGTGGACAGCCTTTACAACGCGGTGTTTACAACGACATACCTTTACCACACATGCCTTCACCACGAATATGCCTTTCCAACGCATGCCTTTACAACAAAAGGCAAGTATATTTAAGGAAAATTATGTGTGTGTGTGTGTGTGCGTATATATATACATATATATCTCCAGCTCGTTGGGGTTGTGTCCAAAAAGCGAGACGCACTATGGTGTCAGGAGCTAACCCCATCGCTTTTATTTGTACAGGTAAACGCGCTGTTAGGTGAATATAAAGCAGCTGACCTTGCCGACGCGTTTCGATAATCAATCTTCCTCCTAGGCTTGCAGGTCAGGACAGTATTGAAATCCCCCAATCCCCAGTCATTTAGAAACATTGTGTGCCCCAATGGGCAATGAGAATTAAAACGTTAGCATTCTGGGAAATGGAGTCCAATTAAAATCCTGTATGGATACTGCCATCTCTCCATGCAAGTAACAGATTTTCACATGAGCCCCTAGCAGCGCGTTCACCTTCAATCCATTCTTACACTCCACAATAGGCGCTTGCTCCTCATGCACTTCGTGGCCCCTTCATAGATCCGGGACAGTGCGCCTCAGCGGCAGGACGGCTGCTAAAACATCCAGCTCGTTGGGGTTGTGTCCAAAAAGCGAGACGCACTCAGGTTTAAGGAGCTAACCCCATTGCTTTCATTGGTACAGGTAAACGCGCTGTTAGGTGAATATAAATAGAGGGGGGTGTGGCCCGCAATGCTTCTTTCGACCGTGCCTCTGAAGAAGTTTGATAACGAAACGCGTCAGGCTTAGGTTGTGTGCTTTAAAATATCAAGGAAAGCTGCCAGTATACCAAATAAAGCTTGTTAAGGGGAAGAGCTGAACCGCGCTTGTGTGCTGCTTGAAATATGGACACCCTAGGAGCTGTATGTAATACGCGGCGGTCCAGCCGCGAAGCGGGCACCACCCCAGGACTCCAGGGGTCAGGACTCAACATGTGGAGGGCGATTCCTGGATTCAGCAGTGCTCCTTTCCTTGGGGCTCATGGTGAGCTTTAAACTGGCAATTATTACACGAGGCATCCAATTGTGGACTGAAATGGACTACATGTCCCAGAAAACCTACATGTTTGCTCATCTAGCGCAGCTGCATATCAGCGCATGATGTGGTTAAATACAGGGGGTGTGGCCCGCAATGCTTCTTTCGACCGTGCCTCTGAAGAAGTTTGATAACGAAACGCGTCAGGCTTTGGTCGTGTGCTTTAAAATACAGAGAAAAGCTGCCTGTATACCAAATAAAGCTTGTTAAGGGGAAGAGCTGAACCGCGCTTGTGTGCTGCTTGAAATATGGACACCCCTAGGAGCTGTATATATATATATATATATATATATATATATATATATATATATATATATATATATCTATATATATATCCAATGAAGAAGCCCGATATCGAATCCACGACAACAAAGCAGGTACGAACCACTCAATGCAGATTTCAAAGTAAGTGCTTTATATATATATATATCACATTTGCGGTTTGGGAGTGCGTAGGGCTATAGGGTGGGAAGGGTGTTTATAGAGTATGGGGTGGGTAAAGGTGTTTTTAGGGTTTAGGGTGGGTTTGGGTATTGGGCGGTGTCGGTGTTTTAGGGCTTAGGGGTGTGTAAGGTTATAGGGTGGTAAGGGTGTTTTTAGGGTATAAGGGGTGGATGTGGGTATTGGGAGGTAAGGATGTTTTTATAGTTTAGTGATGGGTAAGGATATTGAGTGGTAAGGATATGTTTGGGGGCAGGAAAGGGTATAGGGTGGTAAGGGTATTTTTAGGGTTTAGCGGTGGGTATGGGTATTGGATAGTATTGGTGTTTTAGTGTTTGGGGGTTATGGCTAGGTTTGGGTATTGGGTGGTGAGGGTGTTTTAGGGCCTAGGGTAGGTAAGGTTATAGGTTGGAAAGGGTGTTTTTAGGGTTTAGAGGCTGGGTATGGGTTTTGGGTAGTAAGGATGTTTTTAGGGTTTAGGGGCGGGTAAGAGTATAGGGTGGTAAGGGTGTTTTTTAGGATTTAGGGGCAGGTAAGGGTATTGGGTGGTAAGGGTGTTTTAAGGTCTAGGGGTGAATACGAGTATAGAGTGGTAAGGGTGTTTTAGAATTTAGGGGTGGGTAAGGATATAGGGTGGTAAGGGTTTTTTTAGGGTTTAGGGGTGGGAACGGGTATAGGGATGGTAGGGTATTTTTTAGGTTTATGGGTGAGAAAGGGTGCAAATGTTTTGTTAATATGCTGTCAGTCGTGATAAAACTTCACAGTTCTTAATTGCTGGGAGATCAGTTTTCACTTTTCCAAACCCATATTCTAAATCCATATGTTCCTAAAGGGATCATAATAGGAATATTCGTGTAGGTTCATCACTGATCACAAAGCCCCTGTGTTGACAGAACTCCAAAGCAATTTGGAACTGTGGAGTTTTAGCATCATTGACATCATATTAACAAAACAAGTGCACTCTGAGTCCTTACTCACTGTTTAACTATCTCAGTGTATTTAAACTCACCAGCATATGACCCTCGTAATTTGCATATGATTAAGACCCGTCTGGGTCGAAATGGGTAAGGCTATACCTGTGGGTTACCTGCTGAAATATAGAACTTGCTTTCACCTACTCTCGACTGGAGGGCTTGTTTCTCATGAGGTGACAAACATGTCAGGTTTTGCGTGATATATATATATATTCATTCCCTAGCCCATATTGTTTTCCCAAGCTCTTCCAATATGGCGCCCGTACTTACAATAGATAGCACTTTATGCTATATTGCAGTCCTACAAATCTGTTTACCATGAATTACTGTTTGGCGCGCAATGTGGCTTGCTGCCGTTTTAAAAACACTGTGTGAGCTAACCGTCAGATATCAGTGAGCAAGGGCATGGACGTGCCCGAAACGCGTCTGATGACATGCACCAGTAACTTAAGAAAATAAAAAAGCATTCGATGAAGTCTGGCTCTGGCTATTGATTTGCTGTCAGCGTACCAATCTGTGCAGCAACGCACACAGAAGACGGGTTGGATTTGGATATATATATATATATATATATATATATATATATATATATATATACACACACACACACTCTGGGTAGTTCTCAAGTTTAGGTGGAAAACAACTCCAGTATAGAGCACTCTCAACGCCAGCAACACTCTAGATCTGCTCACCTCAAATGTCTGCTTTTCTATCAAAGTCTTTAAGCATAGGATTAGCACAGTGCTATCCACGCCGAGATAGAAATGGACAAAGTCTTTTGGCATTACACAGTAAAGGATGCGTGGTAAAGGCATGTGTTGTTCCATTGTACATCCGAGGGGCACGACATGGTTGTAGTCCTAATTAGTGGATATGGAGCAGTGGCACCAGGACAAGGAAGTCGAAGGACACCAATTCACCCGAAACATGACTGTCCTGTGCTACCTAACTGGGGCATAGAGGCCATTTGGACCAGAGCAAGACATAAGAGACAGTAGTGTTAACAAGAGTGCTCAACGTGCGACCAATACAACACATACCTTCCAGAGCGGGTACCCCTCATACATGTGGAAACGACCTTTCATGCAGACACAGAACTTCCCCTGCAAATCTCCAAACACCAGCTTTCCAGCATGACCGGGTACTGTAGGGCATAAAAGATGTGTTTTAGTGAAAATATGAGAGGCAGCAGGAGAGAGAGGTAGAAGCATGGGACAAACATTTCAGTGAAGTTTCACTGAAAAAAAACAAAGGTTAAAGTAATGTTATATTTAGGTGAAATGTTATGGAACAATGTAATGTTTTAAACTCTGAAAACCACAGAAATTCACCGGTTATAGTTACAGTTACCTCAAGTAACTATAACTGGTGTTTTAAGGTAACTATGTCTCGGTCACCTGCTATGCATGGTTTTCTCATCAATAATTTCATTGCAACTGTTGCAGTTATATTATCAATGATGTAATAGAAGATTTCATGGTTGATGTCATATGTGGGGTAATTAGCAGTGTACAGCAAAGGGCGCAAGTTATAGTTACCTTAGGATACAAGTTATAGTTACTTGAGATAACTGTAACTCTAACTGGTTAATTTCTATGGATTTAGACTTTAAAACGTTATGTTGTTACTGAACATTTCACCTAATTATAACTCTACTTTAACCTTTGTTTTTTTCAGTGAATTTCTACGGTTTTTTAAACGTAAAGTCACAGCTAGTCCCTTATTGGAGGCTGCGGGGGAAGCCCAGGGCCCCTACAGCCCCGCCGGCCTCCCTGCTTGCACCCACTGGGGGTGCAGCGGGAGCCGGCATTGCTCCAACCTCTGTAGCAGTTTTCTTTTCCTCCCGCTGGGTGGGAGCAATTTAAAGCATTTCCCTGCCCAAGAGCAGGTTTGTGCTCCTTCCAAGTGGGAAAACTTTACATTTTCCCTGCCCACGTTCGCTGACATCGAGCTTTGGATCGGGTTCGCCGCAGAACGGGCATACAGTGAATTGCCACCCAGCCTGGATTGTGTTCCATTACTACATCGCTCATACCTATAAGTTAAGATCCCTTATTAAATTTGCACAAGATCCGCCAATTGTAGCTAGTTACAGGCTCCATGCGCTCTGTGACCCCGCCCATATTGTACGAGGCACTATAAAATTCAGGCTTGTATTATACCCCTCCATGATGATGATCCTCATATGGTTTTAAAAGGATCGAAACGTTGTTGACTTATTCAAACACTTTGCACATTAATCCAATGTGATAAAACAAGTGCATTAACTGTTTTTTCTAAGCTTGCCACAGTTATCCCTACATTTCCACAAGCTACCTTTGTCTTGCCTGAAATGTTTTTGTCCAAATGTAATTGTGTGTTTGTGAAGGATGTAGGATTGTGTTCCACTGTATTGATGTGCTCCTATTTGTTTTTGCATTTATCAATTCATGAATTTGTTTGCCTGGCTGGACATCATCAATATAGCACTGATAAAAGTCTATATTTATCTCATCATTATTGTTTCTTTAAAGGACCATTGTTTTTATATAAAACTGACACCCAAGGTCCTTATCTACCTTGCGGGTTCCCTTGTTTCGTTGAAAATAGGGAAATAGACATTGTCCTGGGGGTTAGGGACCCCAGCACACTATCACTTAGCCAGCTCCGGTGGATGGGGTCTCTGGGGGCCATTGTATGGCTCGAGGAGGAGAGCTGCGCGGCCCTCCTCCCCTTTAACGAAGTTTTGGCTCCATGTGATGGGGTCCTAGGCCCCTCTCCAAGGCCCGGTGAGAGGGGGCGCACAGCCCTGGGGGATGGGTTCTCCTGGGCCTTGTGGAGCCTCGCAGAAGGGGGAATGTACCCCCCTTTTAACCTCTTCGCTGGTGATGACGAGCTGAGCTCGTCATCAGCCACGGTGGTCGTGTGCGGATGACGAGCTGAGCTCGTCATGTAACGCGGCTTTTTTAAATTTGCGGGAAAAGCCGCCGCAGCAATGCGGTTAAAATTATCAGCCCTAGGGGACGGAGTCCCATTGCCTCATGAAAGCTTGTAGAGAGGGGTCACATGCCTCCTCCCCCTTATATAAATGCTGCGCCTCCCCCTTCCGGTCCTGGCTGAACCGGAGGGGGGGGTAAATTTGCTGCAAAATGTTCCTTAAAAAACGTTATATATATATATATATATTCCATCTGTAAAGCACCCAAACTTGGAGGCCCACATGCAGTGTTGCAATCTTTATTTTCTGCCAGGCAGCTCAATGACAAACGACACCTGCACAGCAAAATACTTCGCCGTCAGTATCCTACGCGTTTCGGGCGTCTTCCCGCCCTTCTTCCAAGGTAATGGCATGTACGGAAAGGTAGCCAGCAGGTGGTTTAAATACTATGAATTGTCCCTCCCATCGGGTGTCTGCCCAGTGCATTCTGGTTATCGTAGTTTCATGGCACTATACCTCTAGTGGGATGCCGCTGCTGCTTCCTTCAAAAGTTCTTATATTCCCCACTGGGCACTGTGTCAGTTCGTTGGATGCCTAAGTGTTTCTAAGTGTACAAGACTCATGCAATTTTGGGAGGTACTAGAGCATCCGGTAAATTCCAATAACACCAGGTGTGCTATTTACGGGGTGCTCTGTAACCATACCATCTTGATGTGTGCACCTGAGAATGGGTAATAACTTGTATGCTCGGTTCCAGGGTGCACACACTCAGGATGGATCGTATTTGTTGGCACGAATGCACCAGATTTAACCTGGCAGAAATAATGTGGGGGGGGAAAACCCAGGCCCGCTACTACTGCACCCAATATATTCTCAAAGCCTGGGTTGGCATTTGTGCTGTAATTGTAAAGAGGCCTTTGTCATTAGGATTTGATGTAGTGCACACATTCTCATGGGCTTGGCTGACATACTGATGTGCAGGACACCTTGGCTCCTCCTTGGCTGAGAGGAAAAAAGCCCCCATTTCTACCTGCCTCACTACTCTTTTCAAAATCTTTTTGTTTTGCATTCCCGCATTAAGGCAGATTACAATTATTCAGAGCCCATTTCAGGAAACTGGCCTTCCAAGATGCCACTCTCTAGTAGGTAGCCACCATTTCAGAGTCTGTACTACAGAGAAGGACCAGTGGGCAAGATGAAGGTCAGGTAGCGAATGGTTTCAGTTTCAGGCTAGAGGAGTGCCTTTCACCACCTGCGAAGACTGGAAATATTCCCCAGAGTGGGGCTAAGCTGGCAGTGCCCACATACCTAGACTGGCTGCTTATGCTTCCATGAAAGTCTGCTGTCAGAGGGCTTCTGAGCCACTGATCACTGGATGCTACGAAATCACTTTAAACTCAATGCATCACATGTGGCCAATCATATGCAGAGGTTGAAAAAAGCAATGTTCAATTGACAGCTGACCCCAGGAATTTTGGGTTCCACCAACAACTTCAAGGAAAGTTATACATTTAGGAAGTATCATCGACTCTGCCCTCCCCATGGGCACTTAATATAACCAAGTGACTAAGTATGTGTCTTCGTACCATGCGTACACTACGATTTAGCTTTCCATGTCTAGGATTCCTGCACAGGATCTAGGCATCTACCTCCCTTGCCATATCATGACTGCATTAAGCAAATGGTCTGTACCACAGGAACTCACTTACAATAATGAGATACCTACAGAGAATTTAGATCACTGTGTTAAGACAACTCCGACAATTAAATATGTGGGAGAACCCCTCACCTATTTTGAATGCCATCCTTTGGGTCCTGATAAAGTAATGGGGTTACCCTGTGTCCCTCAGAACCTGGGTCTATATAATATGAGCTACAATTTGTTCTGTCGGGTGATACAATTGCTTAGCACGATCAAGACTTGACTATACAATACAACAGAACAATCTTTGAACTGAAGCACACAGTTATCAATACATTAACACTCCTTCTCTACAATAAATGTAAGACACACCACACAAAGTAATTATTTAATTTGTTTATTCAAAATTTGAAAAGAATGATTTCTTTCGTATATGGCTGTCATGGATTCATGTATTGATTACTGTATGCTTCTCTTCTTTGGTTCCCGGTCACCAAAAGTGCTACTTTTACGATCATCAGCATCATCATCAAGACCATAAATGGTAAGGGTTCTGCATTTATACATGTAAAGCTGAGCGGGTAATCTCAGAAAAGGACCTTACAATCCAGAGTGCCACCTTGGCTAACCGTACTGTGAACTCGCGTCTGGTGAGGGTAAGGGCCATTGACAACTACCTGAATTCAGCAGGACAGGGAGGACCTGGTGTGGGGATGCTGGTAGAATCTTGTATGTGGTGTCACCTGGAATGCTTACAGGGGCCTCTGTCCACGAGTGTTCTTTCTGTTGCAGTTGCCGCCAGTGCCTTGGGATGCTCTCAGCATAGATGTCTCTCTGCATCCATTATTAAATACGCCTTCACAGTGATGCGTACTGTCCTTTCATCAGTGGCGACAGAAGATGGGATTTAATTTGACCACCCAAGAGGACTCTACTAAAGGTGCAACTGAACCGAACTTTGTCAGGTACCGGTTTGAGCCTTCTAGCATATGTGTCGGCTTAATGGCTTGGTAGTTTAGTCTGCCCTGTTCCCATGATGCACTGGGCCAGGGACAGACTGATTTGCATATAGCCAGGTTCTGAGCTGGGATGGGGCAGTGAGATAAATAACGGTGATGGATCAAGCCCTGATCTTTGGACTGGGTAAGAGTGGTCTGCTCAATTCAGACACTCTGTTCATCACCACCCCCTTTTGTAAATCGATTTTGGCCACTATAGGTGTGGCAGGGTATACTCAGACATGAGTCCCTTTCTCACTGCTCCATCAGGATTAAAGCAAGCCGGGCCGAAGACGGCTGAAATGCCAGAAACCGGTCCCCGGTAGCTTGTCTCCTTTCTGGTAAAGAATTGGCTTGGTAGTTTAGTCTGCCCTGTTCCCATGATGCACTGGGCCAGGGACAGACTGATTTGCATATAGCCAGGTTCTGAGCTGGGATGGGGCAGTGAGATAAATAACGGTGATGGATCAAGCCCTGATCTTTGGACTGGGTAAGAGTGGTCTGCTCAATTCAGACACTCTGTTCATCACCACCCCCTTTTGTAAATCGGCTTAACGGCTAGGGCGTTTGACCTAGAATCTGGGTTCAAGTCTTGGCAATTATGCTGAACATCCTGTGATTCTGGGCAAATCACTTAATCTCCCCGTGCCTAACAAAAATTAATGTGTCCTCATACAATGCAACTGGTGCTAAGTAAAGCGCCCTGATACCCGATTGGGGTCAAGTTTGCGCTATATAAAACTCTGTAATAACAAAACGTAAGTACAATTTGTTTATTACCCCAAGGCACATATTTTTTGGAAAGAAAGGGTACAGAGAGCGTCCATTGCACCCTCTGGCAATGAGGTGTGCTATTTAATGTATGACTGTGATATGCAGTGTGCTTGGGAGGCAGCTAATAGGAAGTCTGTTGAAACAGGATCAAAGAATTGTGAGCCTATTGTCAGGAGGGAAAGTCATAGACTTAATGTTGGGGACTGGGTTTAGTTAAAAAATCCTATCTTTCCAAATTTTTGGAGTCTCAACAAATTGTGGGAAGTACACAGAAATGCAGTGAAATTATCCAATGGAAACTGGTGGAATATCTCTCCTGTTGCAAGGGATCCTTCCAAGATGATTAATGCAAACAAGGGTATCTTTCGGGGGGATGGGGTTCCCTCTGTTTCTTCTGGGGAATGGGGCCAACAGGAAAAGCACTAGGGTTCGTGTCAGACCCAGTAAATGACATGATTATATTTAATTGCTTCATTTTCATTGTTCTCGGTTTTTGCTAAAATGTTCAACACTTTTGTTATGTATCTTTTCTGTTCATGCTTCTGTTGTCTTATCGAAAAGGGGGTGGTGTGGTGATGCTGGTAGAATCTTGTATGTGGTGTCTGCTGGAATGTTGACGGGGGCCTCTGTCCACGAGGGTTCTTTCTGTGGCAGTTACCACCTGTGCCTTGGGATGCTACCAGAGTGGATGGCTCTCTGTATCTGTTATGAAATACTTAATTGAATCACCTTCACAATGATACATACTGTCTTTTCATCACATGGCTCCTCCTGTCTAAGACTACAGGAAATGACCAGACCAGCCCTGCTGCCTGCCATTCTTTAGGGATGGAGGCACCAGTGTCTTATAATGAAAAGAACTGTGCAATAGACATGCTTCACCCCTCCAACACCATCAAACCAACTGGAGAGAAGAGGCTTCAGAGAAGTATGAAATGCAGACTCCCTTAAACAGCTTCACAAGGAACGATGCTAGACATGGCTGACAGAATTAATTGAATGATGCCAAATAATTGGTGCCTCATTATAAAGAAAAGTGCTACGCAAACAAATGATGGACAGAATGCGGAGTAAATCATATCCACCCCCAGTCAAGAGATCTGGGTTAAATCCATCGTTCATTTGCTCACCATGGCACCCCAATTGGGACCCAGCCACATGCAAAGCATCTTGACCCTGTTCCTCATGGGAACAGTCCAGCTCGAGCTGACAAGCCAGGTCCTTCCTAGACCGGAAACAAGCATCCTGGGACCGTTTCCTAGGTAACACCGCTCATCAGCCAGGCAACTTAAGTTCTGTAGTTGTGACTTTTAACAACTGCACTGTCTATCAACGAAAATGTGTGAAATTGAAAGTAGTGACAAATGCTGAAACAGAAAAATAATGGTAAGCATGCAATCTTGGAAATCAATGGCAACCCATTCACAATATCCAAAATGTAAAAATATGTCAACAAATAGTGAAATGGTTTCTAAGAGTATTCTATATAGTTGACAGGGATTTTGCAGATTCAGTAACGCTTTGACCACTCGAATTTGACTAGGTTCTGTTTGCTCGCCTTCTCATTTGGAATCTTTTCTGAATCTTAAAATCATCCTGGGGGCCAACCTGGCGGCTCTGTCAGATATGAGTTCCAAGCAGTAAGATGTGGCACAAATGATCAAATGAAGAATCCAAAAGATTTTGGTCCAGCAAATGCTCTGACTAGGTTAAACCTGAAGTCTGTGGACCGAATCAAGCTCCTGGAAGTGGAATAAAATGTATGGACGATCCTGTCCAATCAGAAACAGTTAATATAGGACGTTCTAATTAGGAAAACACTTTTTTGTAGCCCTGCTTTGAAGTATGGTCACCAGGCTTACTTTTGAGCCAATGCCCAATCTAAAGATGGTTCCCTGATTGTAACTGTAAATTTGAAGAACAGTCATTTTTCCACTTACAGAATGTCTTGGAGTCTTCAGAACAGTTCTATGGAAAAAAATGTGCAGGTGTACCTCAGACCCCAGTCTTTACAGGTCTACGCAATTAGTTCCTGTTGACCTTCAAATATCATATAGTTTAGAAGCTTCATCAGGATTCAGAGGAATCAAAGGGCCCTCTTCAAGCCATATGTCCCTGGAGGAGATGACCTTTGTAAGGAAGCAAGCTTTTCACAGTGAAAGAGACCTCAATAGCCATGGAGGTCAGGTTGAGAGGGCTGAGTGGTTTAACCCAGGATGCAAAGTCTTTCTAAGAGATTACGCGTGGACAGGTCTGAGACATCGCCAATCATTCCTGGACCGGTATACATAAGTCTTCAAATGTTAGGTCTGACCAAATACATTTGTGGCTGAACTATTTATTTTAAAGGGAAATCCAGCTATGCCGCTGGATAATGAATCTCTATCCAATGCTAAAACATTTCCACTTTTGGCAGTACAGCCTTTTTACCCAACAATTTAATTTACAGTGTTCTGGGCTTTGCTTTTAAGCAAATCAAGCCCCATCAGGACTTCTGGGTAAAATTTACTTTAGTAAGATTTATGACATTGCGGAGGGCGCCACAGACGAGATGGGTCTTGTACATATGCACCTAGCCCTCATGTTGTGCTTTAACGAGATAGAGGTCCAAAGGGCTATAGAGGAGATGACAAAACATAAAGCACCGGGACCTGATGGCGTCCCTGCAGACTTATACAGCACCCCACTTAAATTCTGGACGAAGACATTAACAATTGTCTTCAACTCCACTAGCACTTCAGGGTTCCCCTCGTCGTGGGCCCCCTCCATAATAATACCCATATTCAAAAAAGGATTAAGGAGTGACCTCGCCTGCTACAGGCCGATTTCCCTGATTGACACTGCCGTTAAGATCTTGGGCAGAGTCATCCTGCATAGACTGGAAGACTGCCTGAAGGAGAGGGGGGTCCTTTCCAACCAACAATATGGGTTTACGGCCAAAAGAGGCACCCTTGACCAATGTCAAAATCTTTACATGCTAATCAGAAAATACACCCAGGCCAAGGATGGCCTGTTATATATGGCCTTTATGGACCTTTCTTCGGCCTTCGACCTGGTCAACCGAGCGTAGCTGTGGTTCATTTTATATAATTTAGGGATTGACCCGTCGCTAGTAAATTTTCTGGCTGTCCTCCACCAAGGACTTTTAGCTTCTATCAGAGTCAACAAGGAGGGGGGATGCACCAGCTTGTTTAGGTCCAAACGAGGCGTCAGGCAGGGCTGCATCTTGGCACCCCTCCTGTTCACCTTATATATAAACTCACTGGAAAAATCTTTGGAGGGGCTACATTAGATGTACCGCGAGCAGGGGACTCTGCGGTGCCAGTACTTCTTTACGCGGATGACGCGGTGCTATTGGCCCGCACAGGACTGGGGCTGCAGAGACTCCTGGATGCATTTGGGGAATTTATGCGCACTTTAGACCTTTAGGTAAATAACAAAAAATCGCATGTCATGGTCGCAGGTAAACGACCAAAGACCCTTAAAATAAAACGCTTTACCTGCAATGGGGCGGATGTATCCAGGGTTTCTGTATTCACATATCTGGGGCGTCATTTTTGACGAAAGGGGCACTTGGGGACCCCAACTAAAAGCTAAAGGCACTGCTGTTACTAGATCAACCTCAGCCCTCATGGGCTTTGCAAAACATTTGGGTTCACGTCCCATTGAAGCTTTACTAACAGTGTATAAGTCCAAATGGTTGTCTATAGCATTGTATGGCGCGTCATTGTGGGGTTATTTGCCCCAAGGTAAATTGCAGATTATAGAGAACAAATTTCTAAGATCCCTATTAGCGGTCCCCCAATCCACTCCAGTATTTTCGGTGCACTCTGAGCTAGGACTCGGTTATATCGCCGATCAGTTACACTTGGCCCCACTGATTTGCTGGGCCAAAACTTGGCTCAACAATGAGATTACATTGAACCACACTATTTTAAAAGATTGTATGGCACTAGATTTGGCAAACAAAATTGCCTGGCTAGTATATATTAAAGACACTCTGTGTAAATTGGGACGGCCAGAATTATACGCTTCACCAAACTTGCTGCAGAAGGGTGATATAAACTAGATTAAGTACAACTTTCTGGAATTAGCTGTGCAAGAACGGGAGGCAGTGGAGGTGCAAAAACCTTGTGTCAGGGCGAATTATATGTTTCTGGCCACTCCACTTATTGAACCTTACCTAAAGATCGTTACTCTCCCTTTCAGTCGACACCTTCTAGTCAGATTTTGATTTAATATTATACAGTTCTCCCTGGGTCATTTTCCAGTATGGGGAAAACCAGATCAGTCCATTCCCTGCAGTTGTGATAATTTTTCTGATCAATCCTCAATGCACTTCATCACGTTCTGTGACCATTATGCTGATATCAGAAAACAGTTTCTGGTACCACTGCTGAGAGAGGCGGGTTTTACACAAGTCCGGCCTGCACTCATGTATTTACAACTGTTGGGCAGCACCCGGGTAATATTTGGAGTTGCCTGCTTCTTGGTTGCAGCTATGCGTATTAAGGCCAAAAGATTGATGGTGAATGTCTCTGAGGTGTGACTCTATTTTAGCTAATATTTTATTCTCTTGTGTATGAGGTTATTTATCCACTTTAATTGTACATTCATGATGATGAATTGGTTAAAAAGGCTATTTTTAATTTTGGAATAATGTACTGGAGTTGCTTTTATGATTTTAATTAATCGAATAAAGTATGATTAAAAAAAATAATAATAATAAATTTTAAAGTGAAGTGGTCTTCTATCGTACAAATAACTACTACTCAATGAAATAAAACCTCTACAGAAAACAAATGTTTCTCTTCAAAGGAAGGACCAGATTCCTAATGTGTTTGTAACAAAGCTCTAATGGGTCTTCAGAGCAAACAAGACTCTAAGGCATTGGCAGTAGATAGCCCTGCCCTTGCGGGAAAGGGTGGGGTGTTGGGCTCACACTGTCCAAACAGGACAAATATTCTGGAAAATCTCATTTTCTAACATGCCTATGTTCAAAGAAATGTTTCTACTGCTTGAAACTGTCTCATCCCTCAGCAGTCTCTGAAGCTTGTGTCAGTGAAGTGCTGGCTTTGAATAGAGACATTTTCTAGTCCAGTGCTTATTTTAAGCTGGTGGTTTCCAGTGCTCATGACCGACACTTTAATTTATGAAGACTGCCACTTGGTGGCGCTGTTTGTCTAATTTAGAGCCAAATATAACAATAGTTGTGTACTTGTGTGTTAATTCAATATACATTAAAAAAGTCTAATACCTGGTGCCAAAGCCATTCTTGGCACTAGGTATTAATGTAAAGGTTAGTAGTTGTGTTGAATCTGTAACTGGCAGTGCTGACAGCAGCAATGAGTGCTGCAAGTGGAAGATGACTTCTGACAGGGCCCTGGCACTTAAGTTTTTTTTTATTTTTACAAATTAAGCACTGTATAATAAGTCTCAAATATTTGCAAAAGTAGTAACCTCTTAGCTCAGACAAAAAATAATGAGGAGGGTCTCAAGGTCGTATTCATGCAGCTTTTTGTGTCAATAAATTGAGGAAAAGGGCAAAAAAAACACGACCCACAATTAAAGATTTTTTTCAGAAAGTGACCTTGATGCCCTAAATGTGGCCTCCAGTGCGACAACCCTGCAAGCCTTTCAGAACAACCAGCATGTCGAACAATCCCTTCTGTCCCACTGGCCGGTCTGCCCTTACATGCAGTCCCTGTGATGGTTCACCTGTACTGGTGGGGAAGTGGGGGATCTCTCCGTATTCGAAGGTTTGCTTCCCCTCCAAGGTTTCTGCCAGCATGCCGAGCCCTGAGCCGCATATGATGGCGATTTCCGGCTGCTGCTTGATGCGCCCAAGAAGCCACTGGGCGGTCGCCTCACAGTCCTCATAGCTGAAAGAGAAGGTAACATGGACAGTGAGTGCAGAGTGTCTTACATCAGATGCCAAGAACTGAACCAGTATGCACTACCTAAATGCCCAATTTTTTGTTATTAGGAAATAAACTAATTATCCCAATTTTTTTTTTTATTTGACCATCTAACCCAGCTTATAAATATTTGCAAATACACCTCAATTTTGGGGGTCATGACAATGGCGGCGAGACCGCCACCAACAGTCTGTCAGTGGCGTCTCACCGCCATCAGGACCACTTTCACTGCCTGCCACATTAGGATGGCGGGCGGTGTGATGGCGGTCGTAAACACCGTCCGCCACGCATCTGGCAGGCTACTTTAGTCTGGCAGAGGGCCTCGCAAACCCTGCATTGGTGGTGGTGCCCACCAGGCACCGCCTTAGGGATTATGACGTCCCTTCCCCGCCAGCCTTTCCATGGCGGTTCACCATTCTTGGAAAAGGTGATGTAAAGGGACATTGGGGCCCTGTAGCGGGCCCCCTCTTGCCCCCTGGCCTAAGGATGTGGGCACTTACATATTCCTGCACCATGGTGCCTTCCACGTAGTGCAGGGATATGTGCGGTGACCGCTTTTTGTCTTGCGTCGTGTGCTGCAACCAGCAGCACATGCCGCAGTACAAAAAATAGGCAATGTGAGTGCCTCGCTGGCAGTCGTATCGTAATTCCTACTGTGGGACCGCCTTAGAAGCGGGCGGTTCCAAATAGGAAACAATGGCAGACGGACTGAAGTCTGTCCGCCGTCGTAATCAGGCCCATAGTCACAAAACAATAGCCTGTGATTTTCTGGAAAATGCTGTCATGTTACCATCAAATATAAGCCTTAATTTCAACAATAAATGCACATTTATTATAGCAGTCATTGGTTAGTTTGACACACATTAACAGATACTGCTTAACATTCCCACGTTCAGGTTCAAATTGCAGGCTGCACCTTACGGAATCATACAGTTCCACCATACATCATGGTTGGCCACCATATGCTAGGAAATCTTCCAGATCCGATGGAAGAGCACCTCATGCTAGAAATAGCCACCACATGCCGAACATAGTCACTATAATGCTAAGTATGCCTCCTAATAGGAGGAATAACCACAATATTTCATGGACGGCCTCCAAAGTGCCAGGGATGGACACCTTGATGGCACAGAAAGCGAACCCCTCCATCAAGCTTTCAAGTTAGGTTTTTCTCATAAACTGGGAATTTCCACCCAGGATTCATGCAGGTCTTGAACTCGTAAGTCCTATAATCATAAGGGGGCAGATTTTCTGGTCGAGGGTTATGCCAGGTCAGTCTGCAATTGGTTCTGCAAGGCACTTTTGGGGTTGATTTCAGGAGTCATTTGATTTACATATCAGCCATTTATAAAGTTAGCCACTTCAGAGCACTCTGGACGTGGCAGGTATATTACCCAGGGTTCACGCAGCAGGGCGTAGATGTCTCCATGTCAACTGATGTCGCCATTGCCTAGTTAAGATGAGGAGATGGTAAACCCTTTATTCTGGGGTCCCCAAAAAGAGTCATCCCTGGCCTCGCTGACACAAGGGTATAGAAATGTTTAAGCAGATCACCAATCTGGGCAGAGAGGGGCAAAAAAGGTAGGCTGGAGTGGAGGAATGGTGCACCGTAGTGTGGAATCACTTTGTGTTGTATGCTGTGCATACTAGGATGGTCTACAAGTATTCACAACATTTTTAGATGTATATTTTACTTTACGAGGAGTGCTGGGAGCACTTACGAAAATGTGAACCCTTGGACAAGGACAGATTTCCCGCTACGCTTGCTGGATATGGTTGGCAAATGGCCGTAATGTTGGCCAGCGCCTGGATAGCCTCACGGGTGCCAAAAAGCGCTCTACATATATATTGACTGATTGGATGTGACCGACCGGAAGCACTTGTTGGAAGAACTTCAGGACCTTACATAGCTAACCAGAAAAGCTTGCATGTTTTGACTAGGGATTTAGGCACAAGGTCCTGAACTGGGATTTAAACTGGGAACTAGTGTAAGTCCTTCAGCGACTGTGAAATGGTGTTACAGTCGCCGAAACATTATAGGAGCTGGGCAGAGTATTTATGGATTCTTCTGAGTTTGAAGAGTTCATTTCTTGGCAGCCTTGTTTGGGAGGTATTGCAGTAGTCTGACAGTGGCGTAAGGGGAGTAGGGGTTTGCAACTAGGGAGGACTTCTCAGAGTAGGTACACCTAGTAGTAGGCACTCTAGGGGGTTGTATTTCTGTCAAGGGTGAAACTGCACACTCAGTGTATTGACTTATTGTGCATGTTTCGAGAGAGTCTGAGCGAGTAAAAACTAGAATGGGAGCGGTGATTGGTCAACAAGGCCCGTAAGGAAGGGGCTTTTCTTTTAGATGTTAAGGTAAAGTTGATATTGTTGTATTCTCTCCTGGATGTGTCTCATACAGTTTGCTACTTCGTGTTGATTTCTTGATCCCTCATCCAACTAAACGCAGATCTGGGTCCTGAGGCAGCCCATGCTGCGGGCTTCCAGTACGGTGCTCAGTGGGGCCATACATTTGTTGACGAGATATGCATAGGGTCAACCTTTAGGGACTCTACGATTGATGGTGGTGTTGGAGTAGAGGCCCAGAGGGAGCTTGTTTGTCTGACTACATACAAGAAGGAAAGAAGCCAGGGTAGAAAGGTTCCCTCCCCCATTTCCAGACACCGTTACCAGGTGGTTATGGTCCACTTTTTGGACAATTGTGTCAAACGCAGCAGAGAGGTCCACCTGGAAGGTCACTCGCTTGGCACACGTCACGCTTGAGAGGTGATCTTACACAAAGTCCAGGAATGCAGAACCACGTCTAGGAAGAGCCCGACTAGAAAAAATGTACCAAGTTAATTATCGTAAGTTGATTATTACTGATCGAAGCACCCAAGATGTTCATGTAAGCCTGAGAAGAAGTCAGAGCTGGACAAAACCTCTTGGTCTGCATTTGTCTTTTTTGTACAGGTGAGATTCTGGGCAACTATCCCATCTGTGAGAGGGCACTGATACGCCTTGTGATAATAAGCTCCAAAGTGGACAGGCCTAGTGGCACCTTTTTGTACAGTACAAAAGTTGGAGAGGTGAAAGGAAGTGAGAATGTTTGTGATGTGCAAGGATTTGATTGGGATGAATGAAAGCAGCGATGCTTGATGTACACACTCTTCAGCACGGGAAACACTATAATGTGGTTTTTGATGGAAGCAGTTCTACTGTGAAAATATGCCCTGAGCATATTGCATTGGACTGCGGCCAGAACAGGAGTGTGCTTCACTGAGGCAGTTCTCTGTAGATGCAGAAAATTTAAAAGAAAGGTTTGTCTCTTAGGTAATTCGGATCCACAAAGTATATTTTTTGCTTATCAACAGACTGTGGTGTAAACTCGTGAGAGGTGCTGGTAGGGGGTGCGGTAATCCCATGTTTGGGGATTGGACTGGCCTGTTTTTTAAAGACTCTACCATTTTCGTTCATTAGGGGTTATTAATCAGAGAATTAGCAATTGTCTTTCCTGTTGTGCTGTTTTATTATTGGTTGCCCGGGGGTGGGGCGGGAGTGTAAAATGCTCAATCCCTGTCTTAGGTTTAGGATGTGCCTTGTCCACCCTGAGGTACAACAAGCCCAGTGACAACTCATCTGGCCTTGATTAAACCATATGCAGCGTGGCTCTTGAAAGGATTATTACTGGATTGGCCTCTCGTTGTGTCACTCCTGTTTGAAAATTCCCATTGTTAAGAAGATCCTCCCTCTGCCTATTTCCTTGGTGCCTCCCTAGCCTAACACTTTTCCCTCGAATAGCCTTTTCTGGTAGCAACACTCTCTGCCACCAGTCTCAATGAGTAAGTGTCCCTTCTCCACAGGCCACTTTCATCCAAGTAATTGCATGAGCTTGCCCTTAGCTTGGTATACAACCTTTACAACAAAACTTTTACAACGCACTACCATTACAACACAGTCATTACAACGCAAACCATTACAACGCATTGCGCTGGGGGGGCGCTCTAGGATAGGGAATAAGTTTAATTTACTATCCAACACCTTCCCTAGTGTCCACGGGGACTGGAGTTTGAATAGTAAATTAAACTTTTCACTATCCAGCACCCCAAAGCGCTATGCGTTGTAAAGGCATGCGTTGTAAAAACCGCGTTGTAAGGGTATGCGTGGTAAAAGTATGCGTTGTAACGTCATACATCCCCTTAGCTTTATTGCTGTATTTGGGTGATAAACTGGTCCTAATTAGGTGAAACCTATGCTCAGACAGTCATGGTATGCAAAAGAGACAACATACTATTGCAAAATGTGCTGCAGTATGGCTCATAATTTGCTTTTTCTTACCGCATAATTTAGTCATCTCTGCTGCATCATTTGGTCTACCCCGGTGGCTGTAGTTCCAGTGGCCATGGCCTCTTGTCAGACTGTGTGATTTGTGAATACTCTTCTCCAGCTCGAACGCATTACAGACTCTGCCCCAGCCCTACTTGCTTGGGGTGCATCCTGAATATTGACCCCAGTTTATCGAAAGGACAAAATATCGAGGACAACATACTAGAAACAAAATATCGACAGGTAAGGAAGTCTACATTCTCTGTACCTAATCTACACATATGGACAAACGCAGTGCATATATATCTTCAAGGTATGTAGATCTGGAGTTAAGAAAAAGAAATCTATATTTTCCTACATTCACTTAGCTTTCAATATTTTGATTTTCGATATTGTCTCCATGCAGACGCGGCCCGTGCAGGTAAGAGCGGTTGGGCATGGAGTCGACAGGCAACGACGAGTGGAAAAAAATAAAAAATTGAAAACCACTTACCTTGCGCTCGCCGCATCGCCGACTCGGTGATACGGCGAGCGCATGGTTATGGTTTTCTTTTTTTAAATGTAAGTTTCTCCCCCCATCGTCGTCCGTCGACTCTCCCCACCCTGCCTCCCCCCCCCCCGCTTTTACCTGCATGGGCCGCGCCTGTCTCCATGATATCCTTGCACCACGTTATTCTGGGGGTGCGATATTTCGTAGTACAATCCTACTGGCCTTATCTGGGCACTGGCTTGCCTTGAAATCTGCCAGGTTCCCTGCAGGTCAGTCCGTCCCAACTCCTTGTTCAGGTCAGTAGTGCCCAGGCGGCATGTGGGCAGGCACCCAATGGGAATATTTGCTCACTTCCCCTTGCTGCAATACGGCTTAGCCTGCAGTGAAAATGCTGAGCACATTAATTTAACAAATTAAAAAGCAACGTGTGTGAATTTCTCCAAATTGTGTGAGATGTACTGGCCTTTTCTACCACTGTTCTATGATACTTCCCCCTCCAACAACGTACATCCACAAGACATAAACGGGCACATGCATCATTGTCAATTGCATTCGCAAACGGTGCGAATCGCAATTTTCGGCAGTTTACGAATGCAATTGACAAAATTGGGATGCATCATGTTTTTCGCAATTTTAGAAATCGCAATCATGTTGAGATTTCTAAAATTGCGATTCCATTTAAGAAATCGCAATTTGAGATTTCTTAAATGCAATGCATGAACATTTTAAATGTGCGAATTCGCAAATAGGGAGAGGTAAATTACCATGAAGTTGACCTTCATGGTAATTTGCGAAAACTTTCAAAAATGCACAAAAGTGCATTTTTGAAAGTTTCATTTTACACACACACATGCCCTTGGGGCATGTGTGTGTGAAAAATGCACTTAAAGTTATATTTCAGGGGTGCGGGGGGGTCCTTTGGACCTCCCCCTGCACCCTTGAAATTGCATTTTGAATTTTTGATTCACAAATTGCTAATCGCAAATTGAAAATGACTTCCCATTGATTCCTATGGGCCTCTGCCCATAGGAATCAATGGGAAGGCATTCCTTAATTGCGATTTGCAAATTGTGAATCGCAATTAAGGAAATTTAAGAAATCGCAAAACAAATGCGATTTATTGGTGCATAGCCGTTTGCGATTTCTTAATTGCGATTCCTTCATTTTCGCAATTGAGAAATCGCAAACGGCAACAATGATGCATGTGGTCGAAAATGTTATACTATGGATGAAGAGATTTGATATAAAGTAATGTGAACAATGTAAAAGTGTGAAGCATGGTGATCTTTTTAAAGTACAAGGTGTGCGAAGTCCCAAAAGCACAAATCTGTCTAGAGGGCAATCTAAAGCCAGAGGGTGGAAGTCGGTGCCAGTACAATGCCCCAAAAAAAGTATGGGTGTTTATTAATTATTTAATATATGCCTTTCACATAGCGCTACATGTGGAGTCGAGCTGCTTCTGGGTGCCCTTGGGTATGCCAGTATGAGTAATAAGATGCTAGATGCAGCAAGAACCCAGCACCCGGATAACCTCACGGTGATTAGCGGAGCTCTACAAATCCTGATTGATTGATTGATTGATTGATTGATTGATATAGATGGGCAGGTGTAAACACAGTAAACGAAATGGGCAGCAAAGCAACTGCATTTCTACTGACCCTGATAGGAGGACCGGTTTAGGCTGGACGACTTTGATGCAAAGAGGTATGTAAATACCAGTAAAATAATAATACAGTGTCTTGGCCTGATATTGACTGGCCTGTCTTCAAGCACAAATGGCAAGGCTTTCCTAGCAAGGCAGCCATGTTGCAAGCTGTTCTGCCTGCAGTGGCGGCTCATTCGCTATGGCGAGGAGTGTCGCTCCACTGCTCAAAAGGAAAAATGCAGGGATAATAATGTACCGTTATTATCGATGGATTTTTCCTATGACTGCTTTATCAGCCCTATCGGGCGACCAAACTGTCATGCGCACTCTGCATCTTCCTCGCCAGCTTGCATTACACAGCCTGTTAAGGAACATGCAAACCCTCCCAGTCCCCGTCTGAGTGCCGATCCACAGCGCTCAGTCCAATCTCAACACTGCATTGCAGCGTTGTGATTGGCTGCGGGGAGGCTGTGTGCTAGGTGCTTCCTTCTGCCTGGACTGCAGGAAGAAGGATGCTGGAAGAAGACGGAGGAGAGGCGGTGGCTGGCGAAAAGGTGAGTGTTTTTCTTTTTTAATCCCCCGCCCCACCACTCCTGTCCGGTAGCAGCTGCTACTGTCTGCCTGGGACTATACACAAGCAACGGCGCCGATGCCACATGTGGGAATTGCTTACCTCACGTCATAAGGATGCCATGTTTGCGGTCCTGGCCTTTCGTTTGGCAATTCAGGGCATTCTGGATGTTGTAACCTTGGTTCGATTCTGTTTAGACAGTGGGACTGATTAAACTGATTATAATGTTTTCGAATGGAAAACTCAGTCTAGACCCTTGGTGTAAGGAAGACAAGTAGCTTGGTGGCAGCCCCTGCCTCAGGCAGTCTGGTGGGCCATATGACAAAACTGGCTGACACCAATCTGTAAGGCCCAGCTATAGGGTAGAGAGATTTATTCACTTTATGGAAAGTGGAAGAGAAGCCCAGGCAAATTCACCTTTTGGGGTTCTGCTTCCTTTTACCACAAACTGAGAATCACAAACAGGCGGTGGCATCCTACAGTGCTCCATGGACTTCAACGGGACGTAAAGTTTCCTAGCTTTCGCGTCTGAAAGTTTTCAATTCTATTTAGGACACTCAGGCAAGGTGTTTGCCTTCTTTTCCATTACTTGCATACTCAGCAACCCATTTATAACATGAACAACTATCAACACAAACGTAAGGACTACATGTTCTAGGAGTCTTTGATTGAAATGATAACATGGCATCAACGATGCTGCCAGTCAGGATGGAGAATCTTGAATAAACCTGCCTCCTGGAAACTAACCAGATCTTTTTGCTGGAAAACGGACGCATGTAACTTTTTATATCTGTCAATTTTGTTTGTTATCGATACCTAGAAAAACAGCATATATATTGCATCTCGATATGTGACTCTTGTACAACAAACATCTGATGGTTCAGGCCCGATCCCCGTTCCACCACTGATGATTCAGCTTGATGTGGAGGGATAGACCACCATAGTAGGAAGTGCGTTACCTCACTTCTGGTCTATAGAGGTTAGCAGTGTAGCTGCTCGCCTCCACAGGTACTTAAACCTTATGCCCCCCCCCGGAAGCACAGCAGAGGAGCGCAGTGGGCGTGCCGAGTGCGCGCCGAAGGCACGCCTAAAGCAAGCCCGTCTGCGTCCGTCCGCGCCGGGTCGGGGCTCAGGGCTTCTCCCCCTGTGCGAAACTTCTCTTCGCATCATGTCCCTCGCATTTCTAACACCTCTGAACAGCTAAAGGATATAAAATTAAGCGCTCCCTCACCTCATTGTTTTCCACTGTCCCTCGCTACTGCTTGTGCCTCTTTACCCACACCTTGTTCCACATGTCCTTTCATACTTCCTGTTCCTCGCCCCCTTATTCAGCCTCACCCACCCAAGTTACGCTCCCCTTATCGTGCTGCCCTCATAAACGCACTCTCCCTACCTAAGCACAACTTGAAAATCCTGGAGCTGATCACAAGCCAAGAGCTGGACGTTCTGTTTATTACGGAAACCTGGAGTGATGCCGCATCAGGACCAGACTTTTGCTCAGCTATCCCTCAGGGTTTCTGTGCGTCTAGACTAAATAGACCCTCAGGCAAGGGCGGCGGACTCGCTATCATTCATAAAGTTATATATCCTATAAAAACCGAACCTATTCCCAGTTTGGACTGTGAGGCACTAAAGTACTCTATCTCGCTGAACAATAACCAAGTATTCAAAGGAACTCTCCTTTATCGACCCCCAGGTTCACGTAAACATTGTCTCTCTAACCCTCGATGAGATGATAGAACCGCTGATAGGACCATCGGACTATACTATTCTAGGAGATTTTAATTTCTACCTAGAATCCCCTACGGATAAAGATACGGCCCAACTTACCACCGATATGGCAGCAGTAGGATTACATCAGTTAGTTTCAGTCCCGACTCATCAAGTTGGTCACACTCTCGATGGGTTGTTCACTAATAGCCTGGATATATCCTTGCTTAAGGTGCTTCCCCTAACCTGGTCAGACCATGCAGCAGTTATTTTTAGCATAAAGGCTCATAACCCCAACCCATCACATTCTAAAGCGCAAATTGCGCAAAGTTTCCGAGATTGGAAAAACCTAGATGCCCCTCTTCTTACTCAGATCCTTACCACCTCCCCTTATGAGGCTTCCTCAAATCCCACGCAGGCTTCCATCAGGTATCAGGACTGGCTCCGGGACGCCCTTAGCTTGGTAGTCCCTACCAAATCAATCTTTCCAAACCGATCCACCCCGTCTGCGCGATGGTTTTCGGAGGACCTTAGACTGCAGAGGCAACATTGCAGGAACCTCAAGAGACATTGGCAGAAACATTATAGCCCTCAAGACAAACAATGCTATAAAGACGCCTTAGCCGTATATAAACGTTCTATAATCTCTCATAAGAGTGCCTTCTTTCTATCTCAAATCGAATCTGCCCAAAACTCGTCCAAGCAGCTATTTTAAACAGTCAACACCCTATCTATTCCCCCATCAGGTCCTGCTATCGAGCCATCTCAAGACCTATGTAATTCCTTAGCTGATTACTTTGCTACCAAGGTCACCAATATATACCTAGCATTCTCCTCATTAACCGATCCACAAGTCTTGGTCTCTCGACCTGTGCCTACATCGGCTGGCCTGACTTTTTCACTCTTTCACCCCGTCCCAGCTGACACAATCAGCAAACATGTAGCCTCCATCAGCTCAGGCTCCCCTTTAGACCCCTGCCCACCTTCGATATTCAATATGCTCACTGAAACCACTACCCCTCCACTCATAGACATCTGCAATTCCATGTTTCTTTCAAGTGATTACCCGGAGATATGGAAAAAAGCAGTAATTAAGCCTCTGCTAAAAAAAAACATCCTTAGATCCCTCAGAATTAGCTAGCTACAGACCCATAGCCTGCCTCCCTTTCCCAGCAAAGATATTCGAATCTCTCATGAACCACCAGCTTTCGGATTATATCAATCAACACCATCTGCTGGATGATACACAGTTTGGGTTTAGGCAAGGCCACGGGACAGAAACCGCATTGATAAAGGCGGCTGACGAGATCAGGACAATCCTAGATCATGGCGGGGCGGCGGCCCTCATATTGTTAGATCTCTCCGCCGCCTTCGACATGGTCGATCATTCCATCTTGATCGACCGTGTCTCAGCATTGGGGGTCAACCACCTAGCCAGAGATCTTGTAGCCTCCTTCCTGGCTAACCGCACCCAATCTGTGAAATTGGGCACATTCTACTCGCCCACTTCCACCTTGCCGTGCGGAGTGCCCCAGGGATCATTGCTAAGTCCGACACTATTTAATATCTATGTGTCGGACTTAGAGAGGGTCATAAAATCATATGGGCTGAGCTTAACCACCTATGCAGAGGACACCCAATTGGTGTTGGCTGTGCATAAGGATGGTGTGGTGGTTGCATCGATATTCCAGAAGGGCATGTTAGCCATAGGCTCCTAGATGTCGATGAACTGCTTAAAATTAAACTCAGACAAGACCGAGGTGATGATTTTTGGCAACCTCTCTCCGGTATGGCCAGACAACTGGTGGTCAATCGAAATGGGCCCCCCGCCAGAACCGGTTGCCAAGGTCAGAAACCTGGGGGTCATGTTTGACACCAAACTAACATTTCACCATCATGTCAATACAGTGATCTCTTCCTCCTTCTTTATTCTTAGAAAAATCAAAAAACTACTCCCTTACCTACCTGCTGCGGCAGGAAAAACTCTCATAACCACCTTAATATTTTCCAAATTGGACTACTGCAATGCCCTCTTGTTGAATGCTCAGAACCAGGTTTTAGACAAACTGCAGTCTGTCCAAAATGCGGCGGCTAGAGTATTACTCTCTATTCCCAAGCACCATTCTGTATCTGCTGCCATACGTCAAGTTCATTGGCTGCGAGTCAGAAGCCGCATAAAATTTAAGGTCCTCTGCATTGCCTACAAGGCTATCCACAACTCCGGACCACGATTTCTCAGAAAGGCTTTTACGATCTACACCTCCAACAAGCCTCTTCGATCAGCATCGACCTATCTTCTACCAGTTCCTCGCACCAGAACAGTCGCCTGGGGAGATAGACGCTTCCTAGTGGCCACTGCGAGGCTTTGGAACACTCTCCCACTCACCATCAAGACCAGTCCTACACTTTTAATTTTTCGGAAACAATTGAAAACCTGGCTCTTTGACCAATAATCTCCTTCAGTATGGTTTATGTCATCTTGATAATCCTATGCGCCGAGACACCTTCGGTATTTGTGCGCAATACAAATCTAATAAACATAAACATTTTCTAAACCTCTTTTCAATATACAAAGAAATTCCCACTGTTCCTAGTGTAGCACAACATCTCAGCCAAACTAAATTATTTAACATCATTACAAGGAGTGTTTATGACTCTCAAAGCAATCTGTAATCAGTTTTAACAAGCATCCTTGGGAGAGAGAACCCCTGTCTCTGTGTGTCTAATAGATTTCCAAATGTTTAAATGCGAAATCTAGGAAATTTTACAGTCTGTGTCAGGACCGGAGGCAAGGATTATGCTTGCTCAAAGTTTACCCATGTTGGACACAGGCTGGAAGTAAAATTACTTTTAAATATTGATTCGGAAGATAACTCCTCACATTTCAAAATTAAATTCTGGATGGCCTTCAGCCACCAAGGACTTTGAGGCCAGAACTGTCTCGCTGAGTGTTCCCCATCTATCTAATATTAATGCTGGCTTCAGCCATGATATTCTGTACCCCCTGGGCCAAGGTGGCAACCGAAGCTAACGAGCTCCAAAAAGATATTCGCATTTGTTTGTCATTTGAATGTCTGCACTCACCTGAACGTAATTCATACTCCTTCAAACCTTGAACTATGCAAAGATTCTAATGTTTGGGAAACCTCTGACAGAAGAAGAGCCTAGTGGACGTAGTTACTTGTAAGGTGCTAAGTGCGTTATACGTTCCAAGGCCTGTGCATTCACATGCAAACATACAGATTCCTAACATTTTTTCTATTCCTGGTGGTGTTGTTTTAGATTCTGTTTTTGTAAGATATATATTATTATTTACTTACAGATTTCAATTAATCAGCCCACACGCGTTTCACCCAGTGAGATGGCGTGAGGTCCTGGGACTTTTTCAAGCTACAGTGATCTGTCAGTATAGAGAATTTTGAGCGAAGTGGACATAGCCCTATGGATGGCAGTCCCACATCAAGGTCTGGTGTTGTGACAGATGGCAAACTGTAGGAGTCAGATGAGGACAGACAGCACCATAAATGAAGTTCCCTATACGGACAGACTACTTGATAAAATCCTAGGCTTGCAGCCATCTCAAGGTAGGTTACGCCTTCTAGACAGAGCATGGCTTGCCTATTGCAAGGCATATTGTGCTGAGCAAGTGCGGAATGCTTCTGGCGTTCACTGAGCAAGTGCTGATGCTTCTGGTGTTTACTGAGTAAGTGCTGAATGCTTCTGGTGTTCCCTGAGTAAGTGCTGAATGCTACTGGTGTTTACCGAGCAAGTGCTGAATGCTTCTGTTGTTCACTGAGTAAGAGCTGAATGCTTCTGGTGTTCACTGAGCAGGTGCTGAATGCTTCTGGCTTTCACTGAGTAAGTGCTGAATGCTTCTGTTGTTCACTGAGTAAGTGCTGAATGCTTCTGTTGTTCACTGAGTAAGTGCTGAATGCTTCTGTTGTTCACTGAGTAAGAGCTGAATGCTTCTGGTGTTTACTGAGTAAGTGCTGAATGCTTCTGGTGTTTCCAGAGTAAGTGCTGAATGTGAATGCTTCTGGTGTTCCCTGAGTAAGTGCTGAAAGCTTCTGGTGTTTACTGAGCAAGTGTTGAATGCTTCTGTTGTTCACTGAGCAAGTGCTGAATGCTTCTGGTGTTCACTGAGTAAGTGCTGCATGCTTCTGTTGTTCACTGAGCAAGTGCTGAATGCTTCTGGTGTTAACTGAGAAAGTGCTGAATGCTTCTCTTGTTCACTGAGCAAGTGCTGAATGCTTCTGTTGTTCACTGAGCAAGTGCTGAATGCTTCTGTGGTTCACTGAGCAAGTGCTTAATGCTTCTGTTGTTCACTGAGCAGGTGCTGAATGCTTCTGGTGTTTACTGAGTAAGTGCTGAATGCTTCTGTTGTTCACTGAGCAAGTGCTGAATGCTTCTATTTTTCACTGAGCAAGTGCTGAATGCTTCTGGTGTTTACTGAGTAAGTGCTGAATGCTTCTGTTGTTCACTGAGCAAGTGCTGAATGCTTCTGTTGTTCACTGAGCAGGTGCTGAATGCTTCTGGTGTTTACTGAGTAAGTGCTGAATGCTTCTGTTGTTCACTGAGCAAGTGCTGAATGCTTCTGTTGTTCACTGAGCAGGTGCTGAATGCTTCTGGTGTTTACTGAGTAAGTGCTGAATGCTTCTGTTGTTCACTGAGCAAGTGCTGAATGCTTGTGTTTACTGAGTAAGTGCTGAATGCTTCTGTTGTTCACTGAGCAAGTGCTGAATGCTTCTGTTGTTCACTAAGCAGGTGCTGAATGCTTCTGGTGTTTACTGAGTAAGTGCTGAATGCTTCTGTTGTTCACTGAGCAAGTGCTGAATGCTTCTGGTGTTTACTGAGTAAGTGCTGAATGCTTCTGTTGTTCACTGAGTAAGAGCTGAATGCTTCTGTTGTTCACTGAGCAGGTGCTGAATGCTTCTGGTGTTTACTGAGTAAGTGCTGAATGCTTCTGTTATTCACTGAGTAAGTGCTGAATGCTTCTGTTGTTCACTGAGCAGGTGCTGAATGCTTCTAGTGTTCACTGAGTAAGTGCTGAATGCTTCTGTTGTTCACTGAGTAAGTGCTGAATGTTTCTGTTGTTCACTGAGTAAGTGCTGAATGCTTCTGGTGTTTACTGAGTAAGTGCTGAATGCTTCTGGTGTTTACTGAGTAAGTGCTGAATGCTTCTGTTGTTCACTGAGCAGGTGCTGAATGCTTCTGGCGTTTACTGAGTAAGTGCTGAATGCTTCTTTTGTTCACTGAGTAAGTGCTGAATGCTTCTGTTGTTCACTGAGCAGGTGCTGAATGCTTCTGGCAGTTACTGAGTAAGTGCTGAATGCTTCTAGTGTTCACTGAGTACGTGCTGAATGCTTCTGTTGTTCACTGAGTAAGTGCTGAATGCTTCTGTTGTTCACTGAGCAAGTGCTGAATGCTTCTGGTGTTTACTGAGTAAGTGCTGAATGCTTCTGTTGTTCACTGAGTAAGAGCTGAATGCTTCTGTTGTTCACTGAGCAGGTGCTGAATGCTTCTGGTGTTTACTGAGTAAGTGCTGAATGCTTCTGTTATTCACTGAGTAAGTGCTGAATGCTTCTGTTGTTCACTGAGCAGGTGCTGAATGCTTCTGGTGTTTACTGAGTAAGTGCTGAATGCTTCTGTTGTTCACTGAGCAAGTGCTGAATGCTTCTGTTGTTCACTGAGCAGGTGCTGAATGCTTCTGTTGTTCACTTAGCAAGTGCTGAATGCTTCTGTTGTTCACTGAGCAGGTCCTGAAAGCTTCTGGTGTTTACTGAGTAAGTGCTGAATGCTTCTGTTGTTCACTGAGCAAGTGCTGAATGCTTCTGTTGTTCACTGAGCAGTTGCTGAATGCTTCTGTTGTTCACTGAGCAAGTGCTGAATGCTTCTGGTGTTTACTGAGTAAGTGCTGAATGCTTCTGTTGTTCACTGAGCAAGTGCTGAATGCTTCTGTTGTTCACTGAGTAAGTGCTGAATGCTTCTGTTGTTCACTGAGCAGGTGCTGAATGCTTCTGGTGTTTACTGAGTAAGTGCTGAATGCTTCTGGTGTTCACTGAGCAGGTGCTGAATGCTTCTGGCGTTTACTGAGTAAATGCTGAATGCTTCTTTTGTTCACTGAGTAAGTGCTGAATGCTTCTGTTGTTCACTGAGCAGGTGCTGAATGCTTCTGGCGTTTACTGAGTAAGTGCTGAATGCTTCTGTTGTTCACTGAGTAAGTGCTGAATGATTCTGTTGTTCACTGAGCAGGTGCTGAATGCTTCTGGCATTTACTGAGTAAGTGCTGAATGCTTCTAGTGTTCACTGAGTAAGTGCTGAATGCTTCTGTTGTTCACTGAGTAAGTGCTGAATGTTTCTGTTGTTCACTGAGTAAGTGCTGAATGCTTCTGGTGTTTACTGAGTAAGTGCTGAATGCTTCTGGTGTTCACTGAGCAGGTGCTGAATGCTTCTGGTGTTTACTGAGTAAGTGCTGAATGCTTCTGTTGTTCACTGAGTAAGTGCTGAATGCTTCTGTTGTTCACTGAGCAGGTGCTGAATGCTTCTGGCGTTTACTGAGTAAATGCTGAATGCTTCTTTTGTTCACTGAGTAAGTGCTGAATGCTTCTGTTGTTCACTGAGCAGGTGCTGAATGCTTCTGGCGTTTACTGAGTAAGTGCTGAATGCTTCTGTTGTTCACTGAGTAAGTGCTGAATGCTTCTGTTGTTCACTGAGCAGGTGCTGAATGCTTCTGGCATTTACTGAGTAAGTGCTGAATGCTTCTAGTGTTCACTGAGTAAGTGCTGAATGCTTCTGTTGTTCACTGAGTAAGTGCTGAATGCTTCTGTTGTTCACTGAGTAAGTGCTGAATGCTTCTGGTGTTTACTGAGTAAGTGCTGAATGCTTCTGTTGTTCACTGAGTAAGTGCTGAATGCTTCTGTTGTTCACTGAGTAAGTGCTGAATGCTTCTTTTGTTCACTGAGTAAGTGCTGAATGCTTCTGTTATTCACTGAGCAGGTGCTGAATGCTTCTGGCGTTTACTGAGTAAGTGCTGAATGCTTCTTTTGTTCACTGAGTAAGTGCTGAATGCTTCTGTTGTTCACTGAGTAAGTGCTGAATGCTTCTTTTGTTCACTGAGTAAGTGCTGAATGCTTCTTTTGTTCACTGAGTAAGTGCTGAATGCTTCTGTTGTTCACTGAGCAGGTGCTGAATGCTTCTGGCGTTTACTGAGTAAGTGCTGAATGCTTCTTTTGTTCACTGAGTAAGTGCTGAATGCTTCTGTTGTTCACTGAGTAAGTGCTGAATGCTTCTTTTGTTCACTGAGTAAGTGCTGAATGCTTCTGGTGTTTACTGAGTAAGTGCTGAATGCTTCTGTTGTTTACTGAGTAAGAGCTGAATACTTCTGTTGTTCACTGAGCAGGTGCTGAATGCTTCTGGTGTTTACTGAGTAAGTGCTGAATGCTTCTGTTATTCACTGAGTAAGTGCTGAATGCTTCTGTTGTTCACTGAGCAGGTGCTGAATGCTTCTGGTGTTTACTGAGTAAGTGCTGAATGCTTCTGTTGTTCACTGAGCAAGTGCTGAATGCTTCTGTTGTTCACTGAGCAGGTGCTGAATGCTTCTGTTGTTCACTTAGCAAGTGCTGAATGCTTCTGTTGTTCACTGAGCAGGTCCTGAAAGCTTCTGGTGTTTACTGAGTAAGTGCTGAATGCTTCTGTTGTTCACTGAGCAAGTGCTGAATGCTTCTGTTGTTCACTGAGCAGGTGCTGAATGCTTCTGTTGTTCACTGAGCAAGTGCTGAAAGCTTCTGGTGTTTACTGAGTAAGTGCTGAATGCTTCTGTTGTTCACTGAGCAAGTGCTGAATGCTTCTGTTGTTCACTGAGTAAGTGCTGAATGCTTCTGTTGTTCACTGAGCAGGTGCTGAATGCTTCTGGTGTTTACTGAGTAAGTGCTGAATGCTTCTGGTGTTCACTGAGCAGGTGCTGAATGCTTCTGGCGTTTACTGAGTAAATGCTGAATGCTTCTTTTGTTCACTGAGTAAGTGCTGAATGCTTCTGTTGTTCACTGAGCAGGTGCTGAATGCTTCTGGCGTTTACTGAGTAAGTGCTGAATGCTTCTGTTGTTCACTGAGTAAGTGCTGAATGATTCTGTTGTTCACTGAGCAGGTGCTGAATGCTTCTGGCATTTACTGAGTAAGTGCTGAATGCTTCTAGTGTTCACTGAGTAAGTGCTGAATGCTTCTGTTGTTCACTGAGTAAGTGCTGAATGTTTCTGTTGTTCACTGAGTAAGTGCTGAATGCTTCTGGTGTTTACTGAGTAAGTGCTGAATGCTTCTGGTGTTCACTGAGCAGGTGCTGAATGCTTCTGGTGTTTACTGAGTAAGTGCTGAATGCTTCTGTTGTTCACTGAGTAAGTGCTGAATGCTTCTGTTGTTCACTGAGCAGGTGCTGAATGCTTCTGGCGTTTACTGAGTAAATGCTGAATGCTTCTTTTGTTCACTGAGTAAGTGCTGAATGCTTCTGTTGTTCACTGAGCAGGTGCTGAATGCTTCTGGCGTTTACTGAGTAAGTGCTGAATGCTTCTGTTGTTCACTGAGTAAGTGCTGAATGCTTCTGTTGTTCACTGAGCAGGTGCTGAATGCTTCTGGCATTTACTGAGTAAGTGCTGAATGCTTCTAGTGTTCACTGAGTAAGTGCTGAATGCTTCTGTTGTTCACTGAGTAAGTGCTGAATGCTTCTGTTGTTCACTGAGTAAGTGCTGAATGCTTCTGGTGTTTACTGAGTAAGTGCTGAATGCTTCTGTTGTTCACTGAGTAAGTGCTGAATGCTTCTGTTGTTCACTGAGTAAGTGCTGAATGCTTCTTTTGTTCACTGAGTAAGTGCTGAATGCTTCTGTTATTCACTGAGCAGGTGCTGAATGCTTCTGGCGTTTACTGAGTAAGTGCTGAATGCTTCTTTTGTTCACTGAGTAAGTGCTGAATGCTTCTGTTGTTCACTGAGTAAGTGCTGAATGCTTCTTTTGTTCACTGAGTAAGTGCTGAATGCTTCTTTTGTTCACTGAGTAAGTGCTGAATGCTTCTGTTGTTCACTGAGCAGGTGCTGAATGCTTCTGGCGTTTACTGAGTAAGTGCTGAATGCTTCTTTTTTTCACTGAGTAAGTGCTGAATGCTTCTGTTGTTCACTGAGTAAGTGCTGAATGCTTCTTTTGTTCACTGAGTAAGTGCTGAATGCTTCTGTTGTTCACTGAGTAAGTGCTGAATGCTTCTGTTGTTCACTGAGCAGGTGCTGAATGCTTCTGGCGTTTACTGAGTAAGTGCTGAATGCTTCTTTTGTTCACTGAGTAAGTGCTGAATGCTTCTGGTGTTTACTGAGTAAGTGCTGAATGGTTTTGTTGTTCACTGAGCAGGTGCTGAATGCTTCTGTTGTTCACTGAGCAGGTGCTGAATGCTTCTGGCGTTTACTGAGTAAGTGCTGAATGCTTCTTTTGTTCACTGAGTAAGTGCTGAATGCTTCTGGTGTTTACTGAGTAAGTGCTGAATGGTTTTGTTGTTCACTGAGCAGGTGCTGAATGCTTCTATTGTTCACTGAGCAGGTGCTGAATGCTTCTGGCGTTTACTGAGTAAGTGCTGAATGCTTCTTTTGTTCACTGAGTAAGTGCTGAATGCTTCTGGTGTTTACTGAGTAAGTGCTGAATGGTTTTGTTGTTCACTGAGCAGGTGCTGAATGCTTCTGTTGTTCACTGAGCAGGTGCTGAATGCTTCTGGTGTTTCCAGAGTAAGTGCTGAATGTGAATGCTTCTGGTGTTCCCTGAGTAAGTGCTGAATGCTTCTTTTGTTCACTGAGTAAGTGCTGAATGCTTCTTTTGTTCACTGAGTAAGTGCTGAATGCTTCTGTTGTTCACTGAGCAGGTGCTGAATGCTTCTGGCGTTTACTGAGTAAGTGCTGAATGCTTCTTTTGTTCACTGAGTAAGTGCTGAATGCTTCTGTTGTTCACTGAGTAAGTGCTGAATGCTTCTTTTGTTCACTGAGTAAGTGCTGAATGCTTCTGTTGTTCACTGAGTAAGTGCTGAATGCTTCTGTTGTTCACTGAGCAAGTGCTGAATGCTTCTGGCGTTTACTGAGTAAGTGCTGAATGCTTCTTTTGTTCACTGAGTAAGTGCTGAATGCTTCTGGTGTTTACTGAGTAAGTGCTGAATGGTTTTGTTGTTCACTGAGCAGGTGCTGAATGCTTCTGTTGTTCACTGAGCAGGTGCTGAATGCTTCTGGCGTTTACTGAGTAATTGCTGAATGCTTCTTTTGTTCACTGAGTAAGTGCTGAATGCTTCTGGTGTTTACTGAGTAAGTGCTGAATGGTTTTGTTGTTCACTGAGCAGGTGCTGAATGCTTCTGTTGTTCACTGAGCAGGTGCTGAATGCTTCTGGCGTTTACTGAGTAAGTGCTGAATGCTTCTTTTGTTCACTGAGTAAGTGCTGAATGCTTCTGGTGTTTACTGAGTAAGTGCTGAATGGTTTTGTTGTTCACTGAGCAGGTGCTGAATGCTTCTGTTGTTCACTGAGCAGGTGCTGAATGCTTCTGGCGTTTACTGAGTAAGTGCTGAATGCTTCTTTTGTTCACTGAGTAAGTGCTGAATGCTTCTGGTGTTTACTGAGTAAGTGCTGAATGGTTTTGTTGTTCACTGAGCAGGTGCTGAATGCTTCTGTTGTTCACTGAGCAGGTGCTGAATGCTTCTGTTGTTCACTGAGTAAGTGCTGAATGCTTCTGTTGTTCACTGAGCAAGTGCTGAATGCTTCTATTTTTCACTGAGCAAGTGCTGAATGCTTCTGGTGTTTACTGAGTAAGTGCTGAATGCTTCTGTTGTTCACTGAGCAAGTGCTGAATGCTTCTGTTGTTCACTGAGCAGGTGCTGAATGCTTCTGGTGTTTACTGAGTAAGTGCTGAATGCTTCTGTTGTTCACTGAGCAAGTGCTGAATGCTTCTGTTGTTCACTGAGCAGGTGCTGAATGCTTCTGGTGTTTACTGAGTAAGTGCTGAATGCTTCTGTTGTTCACTGAGCAAGTGCTGAATGCTTGTGTTTACTGAGTAAGTGCTGAATGCTTCTGTTGTTCACTGAGCAAGTGCTGAATGCTTCTGTTGTTCACTAAGCAGGTGCTGAATGCTTCTGGTGTTTACTGAGTAAGTGCTGAATGCTTCTGTTGTTCACTGAGCAAGTGCTGAATGCTTCTGGTGTTTACTGAGTAAGTGCTGAATGCTTCTGTTGTTCACTGAGTAAGAGCTGAATGCTTCTGTTGTTCACTGAGCAGGTGCTGAATGCTTCTGGTGTTTACTGAGTAAGTGCTGAATGCTTCTGTTATTCACTGAGTAAGTGCTGAATGCTTCTGTGTTCACTGAGCAGGTGCTGAATGCTTCTAGTGTTCACTGAGTAAGTGCTGAATGCTTCTGTTGTTCACTGAGTAAGTGCTGAATGTTTCTGTTGTTCACTGAGTAAGTGCTGAATGCTTCTGGTGTTTACTGAGTAAGTGCTGAATGCTTCTGTTGTTCACTGAGCAGGTGCTGAATGCTTCTGGCGTTTACTGAGTAAGTGCTGAATGCTTCTTTTGTTCACTGAGTAAGTGCTGAATGCTTCTGTTGTTCACTGAGCAGGTGCTGAATGCTTCTGGCAGTTACTGAGTAAGTGCTGAATGCTTCTAGTGTTCACTGAGTAAGTGCTGAATGCTTCTGTTGTTCACTGAGTAAGTGCTGAATGCTTCTGTTGTTCACTGAGCAAGTGCTGAATGCTTCTGGTGTTTACTGAGTAAGTGCTGAATGCTTCTGTTGTTCACTGAGTAAGAGCTGAATGCTTCTGTTGTTCACTGAGCAGGTGCTGAATGCTTCTGGTGTTTACTGAGTAAGTGCTGAATGCTTCTGTTATTCACTGAGTAAGTGCTGAATGCTTCTGTTGTTCACTGAGCAGGTGCTGAATGCTTCTGGTGTTTACTGAGTAAGTGCTGAATGCTTCTGTTGTTCACTGAGCAAGTGCTGAATGCTTCTGTTGTTCACTGAGCAGGTGCTGAATGCTTCTGTTGTTCACTTAGCAAGTGCTGAATGCTTCTGTTGTTCACTGAGCAGGTCCTGAAAGCTTCTGGTGTTTACTGAGTAAGTGCTGAATGCTTCTGTTGTTCACTGAGCAAGTGCTGAATGCTTCTGTTGTTCACTGAGCAGGTGCTGAATGCTTCTGTTGTTCACTGAGCAAGTGCTGAATGCTTCTGGTGTTTACTGAGTAAGTGCTGAATGCTTCTGTTGTTCACTGAGCAAGTGCTGAATGCTTCTGTTGTTCACTGAGTAAGTGCTGAATGCTTCTGTTGTTCACTGAGCAGGTGCTGAATGCTTCTGGTGTTTACTGAGTAAGTGCTGAATGCTTCTGGTGTTCACTGAGCAGGTGCTGAATGCTTCTGGCGTTTACTGAGTAAATGCTGAATGCTTCTTTTGTTCACTGAGTAAGTGCTGAATGCTTCTGTTGTTCACTGAGCAGGTGCTGAATGCTTCTGGCGTTTACTGAGTAAGTGCTGAATGCTTCTGTTGTTCACTGAGTAAGTGCTGAATGATTCTGTTGTTCACTGAGCAGGTGCTGAATGCTTCTGGCATTTACTGAGTAAGTGCTGAATGCTTCTAGTGTTCACTGAGTAAGTGCTGAATGCTTCTGTTGTTCACTGAGTAAGTGCTGAATGTTTCTGTTGTTCACTGAGTAAGTGCTGAATGCTTCTGGTGTTTACTGAGTAAGTGCTGAATGCTTCTGGTGTTCACTGAGCAGGTGCTGAATGCTTCTGGTGTTTACTGAGTAAGTGCTGAATGCTTCTGTTGTTCACTGAGTAAGTGCTGAATGCTTCTGTTGTTCACTGAGCAGGTGCTGAATGCTTCTGGCGTTTACTGAGTAAATGCTGAATGCTTCTTTTGTTCACTGAGTAAGTGCTGAATGCTTCTGTTGTTCACTGAGCAGGTGCTGAATGCTTCTGGCGTTTACTGAGTAAGTGCTGAATGCTTCTGTTGTTCACTGAGTAAGTGCTGAATGCTTCTGTTGTTCACTGAGCAGGTGCTGAATGCTTCTGGCATTTACTGAGTAAGTGCTGAATGCTTCTAGTGTTCACTGAGTAAGTGCTGAATGCTTCTGTTGTTCACTGAGTAAGTGCTGAATGCTTCTGTTGTTCACTGAGTAAGTGCTGAATGCTTCTGGTGTTTACTGAGTAAGTGCTGAATGCTTCTGTTGTTCACTGAGTAAGTGCTGAATGCTTCTGTTGTTCACTGAGTAAGTGCTGAATGCTTCTTTTGTTCACTGAGTAAGTGCTGAATGCTTCTGTTATTCACTGAGCAGGTGCTGAATGCTTCTGGCGTTTACTGAGTAAGTGCTGAATGCTTCTTTTGTTCACTGAGTAAGTGCTGAATGCTTCTGTTGTTCACTGAGTAAGTGCTGAATGCTTCTTTTGTTCACTGAGTAAGTGCTGAATGCTTCTTTTGTTCACTGAGTAAGTGCTGAATGCTTCTGTTGTTCACTGAGCAGGTGCTGAATGCTTCTGGCGTTTACTGAGTAAGTGCTGAATGCTTCTTTTGTTCACTGAGTAAGTGCTGAATGCTTCTGTTGTTCACTGAGTAAGTGCTGAATGCTTCTTTTGTTCACTGAGTAAGTGCTGAATGCTTCTGGTGTTTACTGAGTAAGTGCTGAATGCTTCTGTTGTTCACTGAGTAAGAGCTGAATACTTCTGTTGTTCACTGAGCAGGTGCTGAATGCTTCTGGTGTTTACTGAGTAAGTGCTGAATGCTTCTGTTATTCACTGAGTAAGTGCTGAATGCTTCTGTTGTTCACTGAGCAGGTGCTGAATGCTTCTGGTGTTTACTGAGTAAGTGCTGAATGCTTCTGTTGTTCACTGAGCAAGTGCTGAATGCTTCTGTTGTTCACTGAGCAGGTGCTGAATGCTTCTGTTGTTCACTTAGCAAGTGCTGAATGCTTCTGTTGTTCACTGAGCAGGTCCTGAAAGCTTCTGGTGTTTACTGAGTAAGTGCTGAATGCTTCTGTTGTTCACTGAGCAAGTGCTGAATGCTTCTGTTGTTCACTGAGCAGGTGCTGAATGCTTCTGTTGTTCACTGAGCAAGTGCTGAAAGCTTCTGGTGTTTACTGAGTAAGTGCTGAATGCTTCTGTTGTTCACTGAGCAAGTGCTGAATGCTTCTGTTGTTCACTGAGTAAGTGCTGAATGCTTCTGTTGTTCACTGAGCAGGTGCTGAATGCTTCTGGTGTTTACTGAGTAAGTGCTGAATGCTTCTGGTGTTCACTGAGCAGGTGCTGAATGCTTCTGGCGTTTACTGAGTAAATGCTGAATGCTTCTTTTGTTCACTGAGTAAGTGCTGAATGCTTCTGTTGTTCACTGAGCAGGTGCTGAATGCTTCTGGCGTTTACTGAGTAAGTGCTGAATGCTTCTGTTGTTCACTGAGTAAGTGCTGAATGATTCTGTTGTTCACTGAGCAGGTGCTGAATGCTTCTGGCATTTACTGAGTAAGTGCTGAATGCTTCTAGTGTTCACTGAGTAAGTGCTGAATGCTTCTGTTGTTCACTGAGTAAGTGCTGAATGTTTCTGTTGTTCACTGAGTAAGTGCTGAATGCTTCTGGTGTTTACTGAGTAAGTGCTGAATGCTTCTGGTGTTCACTGAGCAGGTGCTGAATGCTTCTGGTGTTTACTGAGTAAGTGCTGAATGCTTCTGTTGTTCACTGAGTAAGTGCTGAATGCTTCTGTTGTTCACTGAGCAGGTGCTGAATGCTTCTGGCGTTTACTGAGTAAATGCTGAATGCTTCTTTTGTTCACTGAGTAAGTGCTGAATGCTTCTGTTGTTCACTGAGCAGGTGCTGAATGCTTCTGGCGTTTACTGAGTAAGTGCTGAATGCTTCTGTTGTTCACTGAGTAAGTGCTGAATGCTTCTGTTGTTCACTGAGCAGGTGCTGAATGCTTCTGGCATTTACTGAGTAAGTGCTGAATGCTTCTAGTGTTCACTGAGTAAGTGCTGAATGCTTCTGTTGTTCACTGAGTAAGTGCTGAATGCTTCTGTTGTTCACTGAGTAAGTGCTGAATGCTTCTGGTGTTTACTGAGTAAGTGCTGAATGCTTCTGTTGTTCACTGAGTAAGTGCTGAATGCTTCTGTTGTTCACTGAGTAAGTGCTGAATGCTTCTTTTGTTCACTGAGTAAGTGCTGAATGCTTCTGTTATTCACTGAGCAGGTGCTGAATGCTTCTGGCGTTTACTGAGTAAGTGCTGAATGCTTCTTTTGTTCACTGAGTAAGTGCTGAATGCTTCTGTTGTTCACTGAGTAAGTGCTGAATGCTTCTTTTGTTCACTGAGTAAGTGCTGAATGCTTCTTTTGTTCACTGAGTAAGTGCTGAATGCTTCTGTTGTTCACTGAGCAGGTGCTGAATGCTTCTGGCGTTTACTGAGTAAGTGCTGAATGCTTCTTTTTTTCACTGAGTAAGTGCTGAATGCTTCTGTTGTTCACTGAGTAAGTGCTGAATGCTTCTTTTGTTCACTGAGTAAGTGCTGAATGCTTCTGTTGTTCACTGAGTAAGTGCTGAATGCTTCTGTTGTTCACTGAGCAGGTGCTGAATGCTTCTGGCGTTTACTGAGTAAGTGCTGAATGCTTCTTTTGTTCACTGAGTAAGTGCTGAATGCTTCTGGTGTTTACTGAGTAAGTGCTGAATGGTTTTGTTGTTCACTGAGCAGGTGCTGAATGCTTCTGTTGTTCACTGAGCAGGTGCTGAATGCTTCTGGCGTTTACTGAGTAAGTGCTGAATGCTTCTTTTGTTCACTGAGTAAGTGCTGAATGCTTCTGGTGTTTACTGAGTAAGTGCTGAATGGTTTTGTTGTTCACTGAGCAGGTGCTGAATGCTTCTATTGTTCACTGAGCAGGTGCTGAATGCTTCTGGCGTTTACTGAGTAAGTGCTGAATGCTTCTTTTGTTCACTGAGTAAGTGCTGAATGCTTCTGGTGTTTACTGAGTAAGTGCTGAATGGTTTTGTTGTTCACTGAGCAGGTGCTGAATGCTTCTGTTGTTCACTGAGCAGGTGCTGAATGCTTCTGGTGTTTCCAGAGTAAGTGCTGAATGTGAATGCTTCTGGTGTTCCCTGAGTAAGTGCTGAATGCTTCTTTTGTTCACTGAGTAAGTGCTGAATGCTTCTTTTGTTCACTGAGTAAGTGCTGAATGCTTCTGTTGTTCACTGAGCAGGTGCTGAATGCTTCTGGCGTTTACTGAGTAAGTGCTGAATGCTTCTTTTGTTCACTGAGTAAGTGCTGAATGCTTCTGTTGTTCACTGAGTAAGTGCTGAATGCTTCTTTTGTTCACTGAGTAAGTGCTGAATGCTTCTGTTGTTCACTGAGTAAGTGCTGAATGCTTCTGTTGTTCACTGAGCAAGTGCTGAATGCTTCTGGCGTTTACTGAGTAAGTGCTGAATGCTTCTTTTGTTCACTGAGTAAGTGCTGAATGCTTCTGGTGTTTACTGAGTAAGTGCTGAATGGTTTTGTTGTTCACTGAGCAGGTGCTGAATGCTTCTGTTGTTCACTGAGCAGGTGCTGAATGCTTCTGGCGTTTACTGAGTAATTGCTGAATGCTTCTTTTGTTCACTGAGTAAGTGCTGAATGCTTCTGGTGTTTACTGAGTAAGTGCTGAATGGTTTTGTTGTTCACTGAGCAGGTGCTGAATGCTTCTGTTGTTCACTGAGCAGGTGCTGAATGCTTCTGGCGTTTACTGAGTAAGTGCTGAATGCTTCTTTTGTTCACTGAGTAAGTGCTGAATGCTTCTGGTGTTTACTGAGTAAGTGCTGAATGGTTTTGTTGTTCACTGAGCAGGTGCTGAATGCTTCTGTTGTTCACTGAGCAGGTGCTGAATGCTTCTGGCGTTTACTGAGTAAGTGCTGAATGCTTCTTTTGTTCACTGAGTAAGTGCTGAATGCTTCTGGTGTTTACTGAGTAAGTGCTGAATGGTTTTGTTGTTCACTGAGCAGGTGCTGAATGCTTCTGTTGTTCACTGAGCAGGTGCTGAATGCTTCTGGCGTTTACTGAGTAAGGGCTGAATGCTTCTTTTGTTCACTGAGTAAGTGCGGAATGCTTCTGGTGTTTACTGAGTAAGTGCTGAGTGGTTTTGTTGTTCACTGAGCAGGTGCTGAATGCTTCTGTTGTTCACTGAGCAGGTGCTGAATGCTTCTGGCGTTTACTGAGTAAATGCTGAATGCTTCTGGTGTTTCCAGAGTAAGTGCTGAATGGTTTTGTTGTTCACTGAGCAGGTGCTGAATGCTTCTGTTGTTCACTGAGCAGGTGCTGAATGCTTCTGGCGTTTACTGAGTAAGTGCTGAATGCTTCTTTTGTTGACTGAGTAAGTGCTGAATGCTTCTGGTGTTTACTGAGTAAGTGCTGAATGGTTGTGTTGTTCACTGAGCAGGTGCTGAATGCTTCTGTTGTTCACTGAGCAGGTGCTGAATGCTTCTGGCGTTTACTGAGTAAATGCTGAATGCTTCTGGTGTTTCCAGAGTAAGTGCTGAATGTGAATGCTTCTGGTGTTCCCTGAGTAAGTGCTGAAAGCTTCTGGTGTTCCCTGAGTAAGTGCTGAATGCTCCTGTTGTTCACTGAGTAAGTGCTGAATGCTTCTGGTGTTTACTTAGTAAGTGCTGAATGCTTCTTTTGTTCACTGAGTAAGTGCTGAAAGCTTCTGGTGTTTACTGAGTAAGTGCTGAATGCTCCTGTTGTTCACTGAGTAAGTGCTGAAAGCTTCTGGTGTTCCCTGAGTAAGTGCTGAATGCTTCTTTTGTTCACTGAGTAAGTGCTGAAAGCTTCTGGTGTTTACTGAGTAAGTGCTGAATGCTTCTGTTGTTCACTGAGCAGGTGCTGAATGCTACTGAAGGTCAACATGGTCTTTCCCTTTAACAGCTCTGTTATTCTATCAGGGTCTTTAATAATAGTTAGAAGAAGAATCTGATTTCAAATAGGACTAAATTTCGCACCTCCAGTGTTACTATTAACCAGTGTAATAGACCTCAACCTTCAAAGACTGAAAGCCCGAGTCAGTCATGCCGGATTGGGATCTGACTTCTTCTGGGCCTTTTTTTTGAGTGTAAAGTCTGTGCTGTGTTGTACTGACATCAAGCAGCACACCATGGGCTGTACCACGACCAGTGACGCTGGCTCTGAGCAGTGCACACTGCCTGTTTTCTTACCACATTTACCTCCAAGTGAGTGCATGTTTTTCGGACAGCACAGTTCAAATACACATTGGGAAACAGCTGCTCACTGCTCCCGAGTTGAGCCGTCTGAAAATCACGCGATAACCTTCAGAAATATCGGGTCAATGGTATGTTATGTTATGTTATGTTACTGGGTGTTTTGTAGAGCGCTCAGCTGCTCAAAGAGCGTCCCGGCGCTATAGATCCTCTTCACAAACTACCAGCAACCAACAAGACAGCCAAACGGTACTAGAAATCCAAGGAACAACTTACAGAACAAAGAGATACGTTTTAAGTCCTTTTCTAAAGGCGGACAAATTAGGGCACGTTCGCAGCATCAGGGGCAGAGTGTTCCAAAGATGGGGGGCAAGGTAGCTAAAAGAGCGACCTCCACAGCGAACACGTCTCACTACCGGTACCATGGCATAGGCCTGGGCAGCAGACCTCAAGGGTCTAGATGGAAGATAGAAATTGACCCTTCTCTGCAAATAGCCAGCGCCGAGATTGTGAAGCGCCTTAAAAGCTGTAGTTAAGGTCTTAAATGAGATGCGCTTGCGAATCGGCAGCCAGTGCAGAGTGGCAAGGAGATTGCTCGCCCTGGCTCCTCTGGTAAGGCCAAAGATTGCCCTGGCTGCTGAATTTTGGACTATCTGCAGACGGGTCAGCAGATATTCAGGAAGACCCAAGTAAAGGATGTTGGCATAGTCTAGGCGAGAGCCTATCAGGGCCTGCACCGTTATCTTCTTGTGTTCCAAAGATAGGTACGGCAGAAACTTTCTCAACATCCTTAAGATGGCGAAGCACTTCCCTGTCAGGCCAGCTACCTGGGCTTTGAAGGAGAGGGTGTTATCGACCAGCATGCCCAGATTCTTTGCTGTAACAGAATCGCTGGCCGGGGGGAACATGGCCAAAGGCCACCAAAGCTTCCATCTCGGGTCGGCAGGACAGCCGAAAAACAATATCTCGGATTTGTCCGAGTTGCATTTGAGGCCGCTTTTCCCGAACCAATCAAACACAAACTCCAGGCACTTCCGGATGGCCGCCCCGTCGAAGTCACAGCCCCTGTCACACGTGAACAGGAGCTGTGTGTCATCCGCATAGGATACGATCTGGGCCCCTAGCTCCTCCACACGTGCCGCCAATGGTGTCATGAAGATGTTAAAAAGGGAGGGGCTGAGTATGGAGCCCTGCGGAACCCCCACCTCGAGCTGCGGCATAGGGGCGGAGAAAGGGGGGGCCCAGATCGTTTGTCTGCGGTCGGCCAAGAAAGATTGAAACCATTCGAACACCGTTCCCCTTAGGCCAATCTCCCAGAGTCTTGTAAGGAGAAGGTCGTGGGGGACGGTGTCGAAGGCCGCCGACAGATCTAGCATGATGAGCAAGGCCTTTCCACCCCTGTCCAGAGTTTCCTTCACAGCCTCGGTCACCTCGAGTAGTGCAGTTTCAGTACTCAGGTTAGATCTGAACCCCGACTGTGACTGATGTAATAAGGAATTAACCTCTAGATAGTTGGTTAAGGTGGTGTGTACATGCTTTTCCGCTAATTTGGCCAAAGCGGGCAGCAACGAGATTGGCCTATCGTTGGAATGCAATTTGGCATCTACATTTGGTTTTTTTAACAGGGGAAGGACTAGGGCCTGTTTCCAAGTTGAGGGGACTTTGCCCGTACTCAGGGATAAGTTGATAATAGGGTTGATGATAGGGTTGAGAGCAGGTGCCAGAGTCGCAAGATACTTGGCAGGGCAAGGGTCAGATGGAGAGCCAGATTTCAAGTTGGATAAGAGGTCAAGCGAGGCCTGAAGCTCTAAAGCAGGGAAGCAGTCAAGAATAGGACCCGGGGTATACGTGTCCGATACAGATGAATGTACCCTGGGATTAAGAGAGCCGTCAGCCCCGGATCCCGAAACCGAGATGTTATGGGCTCCTTGCAAGGCCGACTGAATGGTGCGGATTTTAGTAGTGAAGAATGCTGCAAGCTCCGTGATCCATGGTTCCGAGAAGACAGACGTAGGAGTGCAGCAGGAGGGAGAGATAAAATCTTTAACAATCTTAAAGATCTCTTTGCAGGAGTTATCTGCTTCCTCAATTCTTTTAGCTATAAAGGATTTTTTCTCTGCAATGATTTCCTTATGATACTCCTTCACTGCTTCTCTATAGGACTGCTTAGCAGATATATCATAATGCCTCCGCCAAATTCTCTCCAGCCTCTTGCAATGCCTTCTCTTGCCAGCCAATGTAGCAGAGAACCACGGCGCCGACACTCTTGCCGGTTCTGATCTAACCTGGCGGGGTGGTGCCAAGGTTTCCAGACGTGCGGTGAGCCAGTTCTGAAAACACACCACATCGTCCTCCAACCTGCCTGTAAGAACACAAGGATAGGTTTCTAAGGCCTGGGTAAGCATGGCTGGGGTGACTTTGTGAAAGGCTCTAGGCAAACGTGCTGTTTGCCGCTGCACCTTGCGAGTGGTCGTCAGATGATGTTCTATCACGAAGTCCGCTAGGAAATGGTCCGACCAGAGGACTGGGGCAAGGGAGGAGAGGGACACCGGAATGGTCGAAAAAATTTGATCCAGAATGTGCCCCTTCTCGTGTGTGGGGGCTTGCAAGTACATGTGAAGTCCCACCGAAGATGTCATATTCAGGAATTTTTGCACTTGACCCTCTATTAGCTGCACTTCGGCCTCTCAGTCACAGCCACCACCGGAATAAAGGGAGCGCGCGGAGTAACCTCGCAGTCAACAGCAGGGGGCAGTGATGAGGACGCTGGTGCGAACAGTGAAGGTCCCCGGACTCTGCCTATCACAGGACCTGGAGAAAATGCCCCCCACAGACCATCCTGATCACTTTCACCTCTTTGACCAGTTTCAGTTTCTTTTCCTTGGCTGCTCAGCGATTGGACAGACGTTTTGGTTCAATATCAAAGTCCACGCAGAGATGACACAATGACACAGTGCTATGATTGGGCAGTGACCAGGGGCGTAACACGGGCCCCTGCGGCTCAGGAAGGCCCCCCGGCCCTTTAAGCGGCCCCAAACCCTTCAAGCATTTGCAATGCAATAGGTCTCTCATTCGCGAGAGTTTAAGTTATTGGCATTGTAAATGACAATGCCTTTTATTTATGTTTTAGAAACCAAAACATAATTAAAAGACATTGCCATTTACAATGCCAATAGCTCAAACTCCCGTAAATGCGAGACCTATTGCATTGCAGATGCTTGTTGTAAATCCACCGCTAGGTAAGTGATGGAACCTCCAATGAGCCGTGTGAGGAAGCTAGTTGTCATGTCTTTGTAGCCGGACTGCATATACACCAGACACAGGACACAGGTGAGGGTGTGTAGTCTTCTTTATTGTCTTTGCAGCAGCCAGCCTCAGCACGTCCTGTCCCCTTGGTCCGTCCTCTTGATGTCCGTCCCCTTCCTGTCCCCTAGCAGGATGTGGTGTCCGGTGACCTGGTCACCTCCCTCATGACCCACAGGGTCCTAGTGTCCCCTCCTGTCCAGTCGCCCATCTGTCAGGTCACTACACCTCCCCCCTTGTCGCAAACAAATCTTTGGTGCATACAAACAAATCTTTAGTACATTTCACTAGACATTGTCACCCCCTTTTATGTTGACAATTTTTTTTGCTGATGATTTTTTTTTTTGGAGAGGTAGAGAGAGAGAGAGAGAGAGAGAGAGAGAGAGAGAGAGAGAGAGAGAGAGAGAGATAGACATTGATATGCGGAAAAAGTGTGTCCACAGGTCTCCGTTTCTGCATCTCCTCAATCAGTTTCTTGGACTTATTGCCTTTTCTTTTTGGTCTTTGTTCTGTTAAGTCTTCTTGTGTTGCTTCCCTCTGGGCGTCTTTCTTCAGCCCATCTTTCGGCCGCTCCTCTTCTTTTGTCTTCACTTCTCTGGAGTACGACTCATTCCTGGTGATGTGGTATTGTCCTGCTGACGCCGTTATCATTTGTCCTCCCACTTTCGTTACGGTCAGTGTGCCTTTTGCGAAAGTGCTGTCTGACTTCCGTTGTTGTCTTTGTCGAGCTAGCGCAGTGTCTCTTTCTTTCGCATTCGCATCTGTTGCATGTCTCTTCCGATCAGCATCCGCCTTCATTCATGTTTTCACTTCTTTGTCTCTTTCAGCTATGTCTTTTTTTTTTTACCCTTTCCACTTCTTTCACTTGGGGCAAACTCGTTCTACTTGATCGCCCCAACACCAGCTCCGCAGGGCATCTTCTTGTGGGGCTGTGAGTGGTGTTTCGACAGTCTCTCAGCACCTGCCATAGTGCTTGTCCAATTGAGATCTGTGTTGTCTTGTTGCTCTCGATTGCCTTTTTGATTGTTCCCATAGATCGTTCGGCCATTCTGTCTTCTTGCAGCCACAGAGACGCTATTCGTCGATCGTTGATCCCGAGATACTCCATGAACCTTTTGCATTCGTCACTAGAGAATGGTGGTCCATTGTCTATTTGTTGTGTCTGCTGTGACACCCATGCTGCCAATATGTGATCCAGAGCTGGCAAAGTTTTGTTGGCTGATGTTGACGCCACTTGTCTCACTATGGGGAATCTGGAGAACTCATCTATTACTACCAGTAGGTAATTTCCTGCTTTCAACTGCCCGTAGAACTCAGCTGCCAGCTCTGTCCATGCTTCTTTTGGAAATGCGGACATTTGCAGTGGCTCCTGCTTTGATGTGGCCCCCGTTATTTGGCAGATGTGACAGTGCATCACACTTTCTTCTCCCATGTCCTCAAGTCCCGGGAACCATACTTTTTCTCGCACCATTTTTTTTGTTGTAACAGTCCCGCTATGTGACTCATGTGCCAATTTTGCTGTCTTTCTTCTCAGCGTCCGTGGAATTACTATCCTGGTGCCTCTCATTACTGTTCTGTTCTCGCTTTCTGATAGCCCTTCGCTAGTCTTTCTGAACACCAACAGCTCTTCCTTTAATGCTTTTTTTTTCCAGCTGCTGTTGTTGTTGGCGTGCCTCCACCTTTGCTGTTTTGTCACCTTCATTATGGTCTGCATGGTGATGTCTTATTTTGTCTCTTGTTCTGGTTCTTTCATTGTTATCTTTGCCGGTGTGTTATGATTCAGTGCAGAGTTTAGATGTTCCTCTGCCATGGTTGCTGTATTGTGTTCCTGTTCCTTCCCCGGCTTGTGTATCATTTCACACGCCCACACTGCCGCCAAACTCTCCTTTTACGGCTGGTAGTATCCTGGCTGGGAGTATCCTTCTTCTACGTTTGATATACTTTTGCTCCCATGTGCCACCATGTGTCTTCGGTAATCTTTTCCTTTTTTGAGTTGTGCTAATATTGCTCCCAGTCCCACTGGGCTGGCATTTACAGTCAGTCCAATGCGCGGCTTGCGGTATTCTTTTAGGATGCTTCTTTTCTCTGGCATGTTGTATGTCATGGCCATGAGACCCATTGTCTGAGCTGTGATGATGCTCAGCAAACATGGCGCCGAGATGTCGCCCTTCGGCACATAAATGTCCTCTTTGATCTTTTGGTCGTCGTGTGTCGACTCTTCTGTAAATTTCGATACCCACATGATGTTACATGTTGTACCGCTGTCCAAAACACACTTTGTTTTGTGTGATCCTGCTCCTACAGTCACGTACTCTGTCTTTTTCATTTTGCTTTTGCCCACCAGGCACCTTCTTTTTCTTTTTCCATCTTCATTCATTGACTCTGTGGTAACATCCGTCATAAGATAGAGTCGTTCAGTCCTTTCTTCTTCTTCTTCTTCTTCTCCCCATTCTGGTGAAGAGCTCCTTGTTCCTGTTTCACCATGTCTGCTTGTTGTCACTTGCGGTCTCCATAGTCTTTTTCTGTCGTTTCTGAACTGCATTCCTTGGCGTGCGCTGGCATAGTCATTTCTCCCGTTCGATTTCTTGCACATCTGGCCAAGCGTTAGGCATGGGCCTCGATGTGGACATTCAAGTCCACCCCTGTAGCATGTTCCTTCATCATGGTGCTTCCTCGTGGCCTGTTCATTCCTGCCTTTTTTCCAGCTGCCCGCGCGACCTTGTTCCACTCGTTTGTCTTTCCCTCGCTCCGTTTCCTGACCGTGTGCTGTCGCTTTTGCCTCCACTCTTGCTAGCGACGTGATATTCTCTAGTGACGTTAGTTCTCTAATTCCTACTTGTGGCTCAAACAACTTGAAAGGTGGCGGTCTTCTGTCTTGTGCGTTTTCTCTTTCTTGTTTCGTTTCTGCCATCTCTTCTATTTTCCGTGCTCTTCCTGGCACTCTTTCGTGTGCTCTTCCTGGCACTTTTTTGTTGTTTCCCGTGCTCTTCCCGGCACTCTTCTGTTCTCCGTGCTCTTCCTGGCACTCTTTTGTTACTTCCGGCGCTCTTCCTGGCACTCGTCTATTTTCCGTGCTCTTCCGGCACTCTTCCATTCTCTGTGTTTTTCCAGGCACTCTTTTGTTGTTTCTTGTGCTCTTCCTGGCACTCCTCTGTTCTAGGTGCTCTTTCTGGCACTCTTTGTTTGTTTCCTGTGCTATCTCTTCTTTTCTGTGCTCTTTTGTTGTTTCTGGTGCTCCTCCTGGCACTCTTCTCTTCTCCGAGCTCTTCCGGCACTCTTCTATTCTCCGTGCTTTCCAGGCATTCTTTCGTTCTTTCTTGTGCTCTTCCTGGCACTCTTCTATTCGTTCCTGCGTTTCCTGTTTCTTTTGACCTTTTCTTTTTGTTGTTTCTCCTTGTCCCTCTTTTTTTTTTTTTTTTTTTTAAATTTATTTCTTTCTTTCTTTATTTATTTGCATTTGCATTTGCCTGTGCTTTATTGAACCATTAATTCTTAAGTCGGCACTTTTTCTTTTCTCACTTTTCTCTGAACCTTTCTTTAGCTTCTCTTGCTCTTATTTCAGTCTTTAAACACTTTTCCTTCTCTTTTTCTTCCTTTGCTTCCGCCCAGCCCACTCAACTGAGTCCGTCATAACATCAGTTCTGGATAACCTCCGACAAGGAATGGACACCAATCAACATCAGGCCCTGATCCTCCTAGATCTTTCCGCCGCATTCGACACCGTGGACCATACCATCTTACTTTCACGGGTCGAGGCGGCGGGAATTCGAGGAACAGCCCTACTATGGTTGTCCTCCTTCTTGAGCGGTCGGACTCAGGCGGTTCGTCTGGGAGAGTTCTCTGCGGAATCTTTACCCATCCAATGCGGTGTCCCCCAGGGTTCCTCACTATCCCCCCTTTTATTTAATCTCTACATCGCCCCCCTTATTTTTGCTTTACAGCAGCTGGAGGTCTCTGTGTACAACTATGCAGATGACCTCCAGCTCATCTTCCACCTGTCCTCTGCCCCAGAGTCCATGTCTAAGGTTCAGTCCATCATGACCTTTATCCAGGACTGGATGAACTTCAACCACCTGAAACTCAACCCCGATAAAACGGAGTTGGTGTTGACAGGTGGTTGCTCCAGTCCCTGGTCCCCCTCCTTCTGGCCCCCATCATTAGGTCCCCCACCCACTCCAGTATCCTCTGTCAAAACCCTTGGCTTCAAAATCAATAACCAACTTTCCTTACATTCCCAAGTCTCTGCTGTGGTGTCATCAGCCTTTCTGTCGCTCAGGACTATCCGTAGAGTCTCACGATTTTTCGCCCCAGACGCACTCAAACTAATTCTTCTGGCCATGGTGACATCTCGCCTAGATTATGGCAATGTCCTATACCATTAGTGTGAAGAAAATCCCAGGACGTCTAATGTACACTGTGAACACTCGGGATGGATCAGTAATCAAGTGGGAAAATCAAGAATTTAACAATATCTATATAAAATATATATCTTTAATGAGTATTTGTTTAAAAACAACATGTAAAATGTGACCACGAGGTCAAACCATATAATAAGAATAAAAATTAATTCAATGACATACAATTCTAATAATCAAACAACATCAAAGTCATAATCAATACAAAAAATGGACACAGAAATGCATGTAGTACGTCAAATATTAAAAAGGAGCATAAGAACTCGACGCGCGTTTCGGCAGTAACCCGCCTTCTTCAGGAGACATAGAATAAATCCTGAAAATACATATATAAAAAAGAAGAAAAATATCTATTAAAATACAATCCATTAATTAACATATCAAAACATGACATTCCTTACTATCACACTGACCCTCCATAACAATTTGTTCACTCAGTGGCAATGATTAGCTGAAAGATGTCTATCGATTGTACAGTACCTGACTAACTAGAACTGTTCATAGATTGATCCTTCATACCAGGTCTCAGCCTTACTCCTAGAGAAACATAGCTAATAGCCTGTTCTTAGACCGCTATATATTAGCTATATTTTAAAGCGTTACATTATTTCACCCCATTGGTGGAGGTTGTAATTCTGAAGTAGATTGATTCATCATATCTTATATACAAATTGTGGACATAAAAATATGCTTACAATACATGAAAGATTACTTACAAACATTGGACGCTCTATCCATGCAGTAACAATATTGGAAGGTGACACCTTCGTAGTTTGGATGGGATAAATTTAGTTTCAAGGAGAGGATAGTCCTGATAATATAAGAGGAAACATAATTTAAATAGGACAAAACCTAGGATATAGTTATTTAAACCTGCCACTGAATGGGTCAAACATACTGCGCAAGACATGTGGATAGTCCTATAATAATAAAGCCTGTAGTTGATGGCATAATAGGTTGCTCGCTATTCTTATGGACTGTCGAGGATATATAATTACGTGATATCCACATTAGTGCATGGCAGTCAATACTTGGGTAAACAGATTCTAGACCAGATATGGCTTAATATAGTTTTCAAGTACAATCATATAACTGGTAGAGGAGTCGATGTAAACAATGTTAGAAAAATATATATAAGGGAAAAGGGTATATCAGACGATAGCCATTCAGAATTCTAATTACATTTATATCCATAGTAGATGGTGCGTATTACTGAAACCCTAATACAGTTCTACAGTTACATACGAGTGCGTCACATAAATACCTTAGTATATTCAGTGAAGTAGGCGATGTACGTAGCGCAGATATAGACGATTATAAAAGCGATGGTCACAGTGATACTGGTGGGACAAAGAGTAAAGGCGTGTGTAAAAAGCCAATATTATTTGTAATGCTACAAGAAATTGATAATTACTGTAGTTGGGCTAAGTCTTAAGGACTTTATCTATTAGTGGAACTTATTTGACATTGGAAGCTACTAAGCGTTTAAATTACCTTTGATTTTTATGCAATGCACCAGAATTATGATCCGGTGAATCTTGCTCGGTATTAGTAGACTCAAGGACAGATAAAAGTAGTTTCTGCGGATAGAATCATGAATGCGGGTTAATCTCGGTTACAACCGCAATCTGCATTAAGGCAAAATATTAAGGAGAATATTTAGAGTGCCTGGTAAGTCTAAATTCTTACCTTAAATAAATAAACAATGGACGGACAGCAATGTAGTGCTGTTCCGACGCTCGAGATGTATGGGTCCTACTTCCACATATAAAGTAGCTCAGCCGTCTCTGTAGAAAGAGTCACGGTTGGGGGTCAGTAAAGTTTGCATCTCAGTCCATAATAACAACTAAGGTGATAGGATAATAGTAGTCTCAGAGTGCCCTAACTTCTTACCGTAAAAACATGAACAAAACGCGGGCAGCAGGGTGGTGCTGTTCCAACGCTCGTTTAGTGGGGATCCAACCTCCACACAGAAAATAGATCAGCCGTCTCTGTGAGGGGAGTAACGGTTGGGAAACAGTCACGTTTATATTTTAATCCATACTATAGCTAATTGGAAGCGATCTCAGCGAGCCCAGAGAGCCCAACGCGACGGATTCCTTACCTTAAGAAAATAAACTCCGGGCGGACAGCAGGATGGTGCTGCTCCTACGCTCGTGTTGTGGGGACCCGACCTCCACGGAAATCGAAGATAGCTGCCTGATAATTAGGATCCTATTTAAACCTTATTTTTTGGCGCGAAAATCTCTGCGTTGTTACTGGTCTCCGTAGACCTAAACGAAGGACTACTAAGGAGATAGACAAACTTAACTAATCCCAATCCAAAATGGCGCCTGAATACTATCGGGTTTGTTTGATGACTTTAGATTTTACAGTCATTTTCGAGATAGTAGCGTTTCCCTTTTAAATAGATGTATAATTAACACTAAACCTGGTATTACGAAGCACCATAATCTATTATTTGGAATGTTCTTTATATATTTTGGATTTAATCGTTTTTAAGGAAAATAGCAGTGTTATTTATGAGTATATACGTAATTCAGACACGCATCTATATAACAAAAAATCGGGGGTTCCTACAAGCGAGACATCAATGGAAGTATATGTATTATCCTTAACTGATGATGGAGAGTTCAAAAGCGAGATTAATTAAAGAGAGGTATTTTCATATATCTATATATTAGTTGATGGAACACATCTACTCCTCAAACTAGGCTACTTACGGATACTAAAGGATGGCATTCTCCCAAGGAATTTCGGCATTGAGGCCCTTCTTGAACGTTCCCAGGGAGAAAATCCAGAACACCTCCCTTTTCTTTCTCACTAAGTCACCACCTTTAGTGTTTGGAAGTCTGATTTTCTCTAAAATGCGCCATTTAAAGTCGTCAGGAGCATGGTGGTTTTCATTAAAATGTTTCACTAGGGGGGCTAGTTGTTTGTTTGTGCGGATAGCCGACCTGTGTTCTGTGAGCCAGAACACAGGTCGGCTATCCGCACAAACAAACAACTAGCCCCCCTAGTGAAACATTTTAATGAAAACCACCATGCTCCTGACGACTTTAAATGGCGCATTTTAGAGAAAATCAGACTTCCAAACACTAAAGGTGGTGACTTAGTGAGAAAGAAAAGGGAGGTGTTCTGGATTTTCTCCCTGGGAACGTTCAAGAAGGGCCTCAATGCCGAAATTCCTTGGGAGAATGCCATCCTTTAGTATCCGTAAGTAGCCTAGTTTGAGGAGTAGATGTGTTCCATCAACTAATATATAGATATATGAAAATACCTCTCTTTAATTAATCTCGCTTTTGAACTCTCCATCATCAGTTAAGGATAATACATATACTTCCATTGATGTCTCGCTTGTAGGAACCCCCGATTTTTTGTTATATAGATGCGTGTCTGAATTACGTATATACTCATAAATAACACTGCTATTTTCCTTAAAAACGATTAAATCCAAAATATATAAAGAACATTCCAAATAATAGATTATGGTGCTTCGTAATACCAGGTTTAGTGTTAATTATACATCTATTTAAAAGGGAAACGCTACTATCTCGAAAATGACTGTAAAATCTAAAGTCATCAAACAAACCCGATAGTATTCAGGCGCCATTTTGGATTGGGATTAGTTAAGTTTGTTTATCTCTTTAGTAGTCCTTCGTTTAGGTCTACGGAGACCAGTAACAACGCAGAGATTTTCGCGCCAAAAAATAAGGTTTAAATAGGATCCTAATTATCAGGCAGCTATCTTCGATTTCCGTGGAGGTCGGGTCCCCACAACACGAGCGTAGGAGCAGCACCATCCTGCTGTCCGCCCGGAGTTTATTTTCTTAAGGTAAGGAATCCGTCGCGTTGGGCTCTCTGGGCTCGCTGAGATCGCTTCCAATTAGCTATAGTATGGATTAAAATATAAACGTGACTGTTTCCCAACCGTTACTCCCCTCACAGAGACGGCTGATCTATTTTCTGTGTGGAGGTTGGATCCCCACTAAACGGGCGTTGGAACAGCACCACCCTGCTGCCCGCGTTTTGTTCATGTTTTTACGGTAAGAAGTTAGGGCACTCTGAGACTACTATTATCCTATCACCTTAGTTGTTATTATGGACTGAGATGCAAACTTTACTGACCCCCAACCGTGACTCTTTCTACAGAGACGGCTGAGCTACTTTATATGTGGAAGTAGGACCCATACATCTCGAGCGTCGGAACAGCACTACATTGCTGTCCGTCCATTGTTTATTTATTTAAGGTAAGAATTTAGACTTACCAGGCACTCTAAATATTCTCCTTAATATTTTGCCTTAATGCAGATTGCGGTTGTAACCGAGATTAACCCGCATTCATGATTCTATCCGCAGAAACTACTTTTATCTGTCCTTGAGTCTACTAATACCGAGCAAGATTCACCGGATCATAATTCTGGTGCATTGCATAAAAATCAAAGGTAATTTAAACGCTTAGTAGCTTCCAATGTCAAATAAGTTCCACTAATAGATAAAGTCCTTAAGACTTAGCCCAACTACAGTAATTATCAATTTCTTGTAGCATTACAAATAATATTGGCTTTTTACACACGCCTTTACTCTTTGTCCCACCAGTATCACTGTGACCATCGCTTTTATAATCGTCTATATCTGCGCTACGTACATCGCCTACTTCACTGAATATACTAAGGTATTTATGTGACGCACTCGTATGTAACTGTAGAACTGTATTAGGGTTTCAGTAACACGCACCATCTACTATGGATATAAATGTAATTAGAATTCTGAATGGCTATCGTCTGATATACCCTTTTCCCTTATATATATTTTTCTAACATTGTTTACATCGACTCCTCTACCAGTTATATGATTGTACTTGAAAACTATATTAAGCCATATCTGGTCTAGAATCTGTTTACCCAAGTATTGACTGCTATGCACTAATGTGGATATCACGTAATTATATATCCTCGACAGTCCATAAGAATAGCGAGCAACCTATTATGCCATCAACTACAGGCTTTATTATTATAGGACTATCCACATGTCTTGCGCAGTATGTTTGACCCATTCAGTGGCAGGTTTAAATAACTATATCCTAGGTTTTGTCCTATTTAAATTATGTTTCCTCTTATATTATCAGGACTATCCTCTCCTTGAAACTAAATTTATCCCATCCAAACTACGAAGGTGTCACCTTCCAATATTGTTACTGCATGGATAGAGCGTCCAATGTTTGTAAGTAATCTTTCATGTATTGTAAGCATATTTTTATGTCCACAATTTGTATATAAGATATGACGAATCAATCTACTTCAGAATTACAACCTCCACCAATGGGGTGAAATAATGTAACGCTTTAAAATATAGCTAATATATAGCGGTCTAAGAAGAGGCTATTAGCTATGTTTCTCTAGGAGTAAGGCTGAGACCTGGTATGAAGGATCAATCTATGAACAGTTCTAGTTAGTCAGGTACTGTACAATCGATAGACATCTTTCAGCTAATCATTGCCACTGAGTGAACAAATTGTTATGGAGGGTCAGTGTGATAGTAAGGAATGTCATGTTTTGATATGTTAATTAATGGATTGTATTTTAATAGATATTTTTCTTCTTTTTTATATATGTATTTTCAGGATTTATTCTATGTCTCCTGAAGAAGGCGGGTTACTGCCGAAACGCGCGTCGAGTTCTTATGCTCCTTTTTAATATTTGACGTACTACATGCATTTCTGTGTCCATTTTTTGTATTGATTATGACTTTGATGTTGTTTGATTATTAGAATTGTATGTCATTGAATTAATTTTTATTCTTATTATATGGTTTGACCTCGTGGTCACATTTTACATGTTGTTTTTAAACAAATACTCATTAAAGATATATATTTTATATAGATATTGTTAAATTCTTGATTTTCCCACTTGATTACTGATCCATCCCGAGTGTTCACAGTGTACATTAGACGTCCTGGGATTTTCTTCACACTAGTTGTTACCCTGCCCTAGGAGTCTTTATACTACCCAGGGGGTCCTTGTTGTCTTCACCAATGTCCTATACCATGGCATGCCTGACTACCTCATGAGGCGCCTCCAGCTGGTTCAAAACCAGGCCGCCCGGCTGGTTTTTAACCTTTCTAGATCGCACCATGTTACTCCTCTTCTTCTTTCCCTCCATTGGCTCCCTGTCCGGCAGCGCGTCTTATTCAAGCTCGGCTGCACTATCTTTAAAGCCAGGACAGGCTCCGCCCCTTCCTTCATCAACTCAGCTATACATTCCTATACTCCGTCACGAGACCTCCGATCCTTCTCCCACCACCTTCTCGTGGTTCCCCGTTTCAAACGGAAGAAATGGGGTGGTTCCAAATTTGCTACCACGGGCCCAGCTTTCTGGAACTCTCTCCCACTGTCCCTCAGATCCTGTACTCAATACCCCCTCTTCCGCAGAGATCTCAAGACTTTCCTCTTTACCCAAGCCTTCCCATCCTGAATCTCTTCACCATTCCCCCTTTTCCGACCGACTGAGTAGCTGTTATCAGTGAGCGCCAAGAAACCGCCAGGTGTACGAGCGCTATACAAATCCCTTCAAATTCAAATTCAAATTCTGTTATGGCTGCTCTGTTGTTTCCAATGTCCTTTTCTTTGATGTCCTCTTTAAGATGGCTGCCGCTTTTCTCACGAGATTTTGCGCTCGAAATCTCGCTCTAGCCTGACTTTGAAATGGCCGCCCACCACGCTCTCGCCTCCTATTGGTCCAGCCGCCTGGATCTAAAATGGCCGCCGAGACTCTCAGCCTCTCACGAGAGCTTGCGCGCCCAATTTCGAAGCTTCGCGCTTACCGCGGATGTTTCTTTTCTTGCTTCAGAGGCGGTCGGGTGGGCTCCGATATCGCTCTTCTCCTCGTTTCTTCTCCTCACCACTTATCCAGGGTGGGCACCTGGTTACTCCTGATGCGATTGAACGTCGATCCACACGTCGATCTACGCGTCGGCTCTTTTCCCCTCGTCGCCAGTTGTCATGTCTTTGTAGCCGGACTGCAGATACACCAGACACAGGACACAGGTGAGGGTGTGTAGTCTTCTTTATTGTCTTTGCAGCAGCCAGCCTCAGCACGTCCTGTCCCCTTGGTCCGTCCTCTTGGTGTCCGTCCCCTTCCTGTCCCCTAGCAGGATGTGGTGTCCGGTGACCTGGTCACCTCCCTCATGACCCACAGGGTCCTAGTGTCCCCTCCTGTCCAGTCGCCCATCTGTCAGGTCACTACAGAAGCCATTGATAAAGGGACTGGTGGAAGAAAGCCGAAGGCTGAAAGGGTCGACCCCAATCCCTCAGTCCGTGTATAGTGCTAGCAGCAGATTCGCTTGAGAGCTGGGCGCCTAAACAGGTGAAACGTGGGCGCTTGAATCCATCTCAGCCCCTGGTAATTACTTTAGGCCACATTCCAGTCCAGTCCTTGCTGTCTAGTCAGACACTCTCGACAGAGATTGATTTAAATATTCATTCTTTTCTTATTTACAATGAGAATTGTACATGCCTGACAGAGGGCCAGGTGTTCCACGGTGATCCTCCGCGGCCGAAGACAACGAGCCGTGATGAAAGTTAAAAAACGCTCTTAGCCCAAAACGACGACAATGTTTTGGGCACATTTCGGTCCGCATCATCCTTCACTCCTGCGCGTGCATCCTGCAGGGTTTGCAGCCTTTCATTTGCTGACGTTGAGCTTTCTTTTTTCAAGCCAAAAAACTTCCATCCGACGGCACATTCTGTGCGCTTGGTTTTAATGGGTACACTGCAGTGGCGGAGGACGGATGGCTGGAGCGCGGGAAAGGGAGGGCGGGAAGCGGGGGGGGGGGGGGGGGGGGGGGGCGCTGGTACACAGCGGCGTCCAGCCCCCACCCTCAGCTGAAGTCACACCACATCCTAAAGTAAATAAGACTGGTTCTCGAAGTAATCCATTACCGTAATCACAGATAATTACAATGAATGATTACTTGCCCTCTACTCCTGGTCATTGACGCGGTGGGTACCTTGCGTAGAATCTTTAGAATTAGATGTTACTTGTCCCAAGGCATGATATAATTATATCCTACTACTGGCCAATGTTACACATCTGTGATCCTCAAATTCCCCAAATGTTAAGGGCCAAATGTACGACCCTATTTTGCATGCGCAAGCGAGTTTGCGACCCGTTTGCGTATGCAAAATACAGAAGGGCCATGTACTAACCCTAGTTATCGAGCCGCAATTTATTTGCGACTCGCTACATAGGATTAGCGACTCGCTATTAGGAAGGGGCGCCCCGGGGGCATCGCTTCCTAATAGCGACACTTAGCCCTACGTATGACTGTTTTGCGACCTCAATTGCGGTCGCAAAACCGTTGCAGTTTACCACCTTCAGGGTGGTAAAGCACTTGCAAAAGGAAAGGAGTCCCCAGGGGACCCCTTCTCCTTTGAGAATGCAGGGGCAAATATTTTTAAGGGGCAGGCAGTGGTTCCAGGGACCACTGCCTGTCCTTAAAAATGAAACAGGATTTTTTTATTTTTGTTTTTTTAAATGCATCCTGTTTTCTTTTAAGGAAAACGGGCTGCATTAAAACAAAATGCCTTATTTTAAAGCAGTCCCAGACATGGAGGTCTGCTGAGCCCAGCAGGCCACCGTCCCTAGGAGGGCCAGCCATTCCCAATGGGGTCACAAATTGCGAGTGTCTCATGAATATTCATGAAGCATGCAATTTGCAACCCCATTGGGAATCGTAAACAGTATCTCAGACACTGTTGTACATGGCTTTTTGCAACTCGCAATCGAGCGCAATTTGCGAGTCGCAAATTGTAATGGTCGTACTGTACATCTGGCCCTAAGTCCTCAGACAACAGAACTATCACTGTGGCAACATAGATCTTACTCAGAGCTATCCCTCGGGTTATCAAGAGTCTACTGACACAGGACTCGACAGAAGACCTTTCCCTAAAGTAAATTAGATCTGGCTACAGGGATATCTCTCAGACACACAAATCCTACTGACTCACAACTAGACAATTCAAGTAATCCATAGGCAATTCAGATAATTCTGATACACACCTCACACAGCAGATCTATCACTTAACCACATCGCTGCGGCGGCTATTCCGCCGCAGCGCTAAGTGGGCGGGGCGGCCGCTCGGCGGCCGCATGCTGGTGACAGAACCGCTCCGTCACCAGCCGCGGTTGGGCTGTGCTTGTGACGGAGCGGTTCCGTCATGGCCCCGCCCGCTCAATAGAACGCGCCGCGCAGGCGCGAAATCAGCGCCGCGCAGGCGCGGCGGCAGGGCCATGACGGAACCGCTCCGTCATCAGCACAGCCCAACCGCAGCTGATGACGGAGCGGTTCCATCATCAGCATCGAACCGGTTAAGCTATATGTTTTGATTCACACCTCAGACAGCAGAGCTGTCCCTTAAGTTACGCAGAGCCCACTGGCTCACACCTGAGGCAGCAGAACTATCCCTCATTTTACGCTGAGGCTAATGACGGACACTACAAACACCAGGGCTATCTCCAAGTTCAAACCATGCATTCATTTTATGACTATTATTGTTCCTTTCACAGGAAACAGCCTTTACAACAAAGGATGAACAGCAAGATGCCTTTGCAACGAAGGCTGAACAACGACAATGTGTCTACAACGAATGTTTTACAACTACTTATTAACAACGAGTATGCATTTACCACGGATGCCTTTACAAACGAATTTTGTTGTAAATGAATTAAAGGTAAAGGCATACTCGCAGTAATTAAAAAAAAAATTAAATGGAAGTATTTTGGTGAGTAGTAAAGGTAAGTATTACGTGTATTTATATATATATATATGTTCCTACCCTAAATAAACCCAAACCGGAAGTACTAAAAGCATGGCGAGAGAACACTAATGCCTGCTCGAAAACGATGATGCAGATCTTGGTGAAAAACGCTTGGGAGGAACATGAGGACTTGGTGAAAGAAATACAAGCACTCTTAGACGAGCTAGCCACTGAGAAGGAACAAACAGAGGTATCAAAGATTCTTAAAAATGTGGATGAAAAAATAAACAAATTTGAAAAGGATCTTATTGCAAGGAAGCAACGCAAATTTGAACGTGATGAGAGAGACTATAAGCTTGGAAGAATCTTAACATTCGCAAAGAAATTTGATAAAGCACGTTCCACCCTACTGAGGGACAAGGCATTGGGAATGGCGGATAAAGATCGATGGCAATCCGGGACCAGCCTTAGTTCCGAAGCAAGTTTAACTGATGTTAATACAGTGGAAAACCTAGGGGTAACGGTTTTTTCCGACGAACTGCTCCTGGTAACAGAGGCCAACGAACAATCGATACGGGGAAGAACCCGTTATCAAGGCCGAGGAGGCAAAGTAAAAGCAAAAAGCGGCGGCAACGACGCAACAACCTCAGGAACTACTGGAGTGGGAAACAAAGGCCAGACACAGAAGGGCAAATAATGGATGAACAAACTCCAGAACTTACGGTAATGAACCTGTCTAATAGACCTTTAACTGAAGACGAAGAAAAAGTTCTTAAACTTGGTTTAACATTTTGTCCTGATCTAAATTTTGATTATACCCAAACACGTATTGATATGTATATGTTTGTGAGAAAGCTCAAATTGCATAAAATACATACTCACAAAAATATCAATGCAGAATTGCCTAGCGTTACCACTGATTCTTCTTCTAATGTTACTAATTTGCATGATGCTTTAGTCTCCTTGCATGAAGAAGGTAGGGTTGATCTAACTCAGTCTCAGGTCCCGACCTCACAAGAGGCTGTAGATAGTATCCCCGTACCTATTGATACGTTCAGTGATATTGAACCTAATTCCTGCACTGTGACCACGCCCTTCAGACCCAAATCCAGATACAGACCCCAGCTACCGAGAGACAACATAGATGTATTCCATGATCTTGTAAACAACGACATGTTGAAACTATTGAATAGACCTCAGGAAAGACAGAACCTAACAGCGGGGATGAGGCTAGCACTCAATCAGCTTAAAGATGACGACTCGATCGTCATTAAACCCTCTGACAAGGGCGGGAACGTAGTTTTGTGGGACAAAAAACTGTATATCAGTGAAGCGATGAGACAATTGTCTGACACCACATGCTACACAAGGGTAGATCACTCCTATCTAGGCAAATTACTAAATAGGGTTCACCATAACATCCGTGAGTGGGAGAGAAGAAAGTTACTCAGCTGGGATGAGACCAAATTCCTCATTAATGAGAACCCCACCACCCCCACATTCTACCTACTCCCTAAAGTGCACAAAAATCAGACCCAACCCCCAGGAAGGCCGATTGTATCTTCTATAAACAGCCTTTTAGAAAACGTCTCGCACTATGTCGATCATTTCTTAAAAAACTATGTCAAAGACCTAACTTCACATCTAGAAGATACTAAAGACTTCTTGCAGAAAGTTGAAAACATAAATTGGGAGGCACATTTTTGGTTAGTATGCCTAGATGTTGAAAGTTTGTACACCTCTATCCGACACAGAGACGGTCTGAAGGCCTGTGAGTATTTTTTGAAGACTAGGAGCAGACATTTGGAAGATCATTCCAAAATGCTGCTTCAAATGATTGAACTGTGCCTAGATGAAAATGTCTTCCTGTTCAATGGATCTCTATATAAACAAACCCAGGGGACTTCTATGGGCACCTGCTTTGCCCCCAGCTACGCCAACCTCTTGGTGGGCTGGTGGGAGGAGCAGGTGCTCAGGAACGACGAACTGGAACATTGGACCAAATGCGTGAATGTCTGGCTCCGCTACATAGATGATGTCTTTTTTGTGTGGGAGGGGAGTGAGAAAGACTTAATTGACTTCGTAGGAGCACTGAATATGAACAACCTAAATCTAAGATTTACTATGCAGCACAGTCAACAGACGATCGATTTTCTTGATATTAGACTAGTGATCAAGAACAACAAGATCGAAACGGAGATCTTTAGAAAAACAACAGCAGGCAACTCTGTGCTCCACTCGAATAGCTGCCACCCTCCGAGCTTTAGGTGGGCAATTCCGTTTGGCGAGTTTTTACGCGCCAGGAGGAATTGCAGCACTGAAGAGAAATATCAGGAACACAAGAAAATAATGCATGACAGGTTCAAAGTGAGAGGTTACCACGCCAACATGTTGAAAAAAGGCGAAGACAGAGTAGCCCTCATCCAGAGAAACGAGGCATTATTTAAAGACTCCAGAGCCAGACCCCAAAACCCAAAAGCCCCTATAAGACTAATAACAACCTACAACACCCAGTCCTCAGCCTTCAGCCAGATCATAAGGAAAAGATGGGATATCCTCTTACAAGACAAGGTACTGAAAGAAAGGCTAGATCCACATCCCTCTATCACCTATAGAAGAGGGAAGTCCATCAAAGATCTAATAGTACAAAGTCACCTAGAGAAGAAGAAGACCTGGCTGTCAGCTAGAGGCGGGTTCTTCAAGTGTGGGAAGTGCAAGGCCTGTAGCCACAGCTCTAATGTAAGGGAGGTCGAGCTTAAAAGAATAAAAAGGAAATGGAAAATAACTAAAAACATCCAGTGTACCACTGATCATGTCATTTATGTTGTGACTTGCCCTTGCGGCAAATGGTACATAGGCTCAACCACTTTCCCTGTAAAAAAGAGAATTTTGGAGCACTGGCGTGCTATTACAAACAAGGACTTTACATACAGTACGGCCAAGCACTTCCACCAATACCATGATGGAGATTGGACCAAGGCGAAATTTTTCGCACTGGATTCTATCCCCAAACATGTCAGAGGAGGGGATCGTCTTACAGCTTTACGCAGAGCAGAGTCCAAATTCATTTTACAAGCAGGGTGTATCTCTCCTTTTGGGATGAATATCGACGAAGAAATGTATGTACATTTATAAAAATACTTCTCGGGGGGCTTCCCAGCCTTCCTCTTAAGGTACTCTGATTTCATGACATATCTCTCCAAATATGTCTTTTTAACCGATATTATCTGTCTCTCAGTTTTGTTTGGTTCGTTGCTGAATATAAGTTTTATTGTCTGTATAATTCCAAACAGGTTGTAATTTCGGAAAGCTTTGACTTTGTGCAGTTAGCTATGTTTTCTCCTTTATGTAAATGTACAGTTGATAACAATGTACTAATATGTTCTGTTTTCACTTTTTCCTCTCCCTAGAGTATAAGACCTCGTCCAAAAATGAAGCGATAAACCACTAATAGAAAATATTGCTATGAGCACCACCGCCTCACTTGGATATATTATTACAACTATGAGCACGAGATCCGTCTCCTCTTTCTTTTTCTAGGGGAGGGCAGAGTTAAATCACCAATTTTTCACCAGCTGACAATGTTGACTAGACATAGAACATAGCTCCTTTCTTCACTTATGATAACATGTTTGAAATAAGATGGGTACACATGAGACATTGATACAGAGGGTACTACACCCGATTGATCTTGGTCAGTATAGATACGTTTATATCCCTTCTCTAAACTATATACTTCACCTCCTCTTGTGATAATCTCTCCTAGCTTTACAACCTGTTCTTCTTTCTAATCTTGGAAAATATACTATGGGTACTACACCCTGAATAAGCATTTGATTACGTAACATTGTTAATTTGAAATGTTATGTTATTATTTACTAAACATTTATGTTTTCTTTAAAAACCAAACAATGGGGAAAATGCATTAATTTAGATACTCATTGAGTTTCTGTTTGTGCTGAATCAAAGCGCTTTGCTTTTAAGAGATCTCCGTGTGATGTTTGTAAACACGGAGATCTTTCTTCCCTTTCCATGATAATGCAACAGTATATATACTGGAGTGAAAAAATGCAGGTCATGTGACCAAGAGCCTGTGAGCTCGAAACGCGTCGTTTATGCCCTAAATAAACAACCTTTGAAGTACCTGATGGTGTGGCTCGTCATCCTTGACCAATCGAGAGGATTTTGTGGATATATATATATATATATATATATATATATATATATATATATATATATATAGTGACAAGGTTATTTTTAAGGGTTTATGCTGGCAAAGGGTTTTTGGGTGGCAAGGGTAATCATAGGGTTCAGGGTGGAGGTGGCATTTGAGTCGCAACAGTATTTTAGGGTATAGGGTTGGTGTGGGTTTTGGGGTGGCAAGGGCATTTTTAGGGTGGGTGTTTGGGTGGCAAGAGTATTTTTAGAGTTTAGGGTAGGTATGGCGTTTTGATTGGCAAGGGTATTTTTAGAGTTTAGGGTGGTTGTGGGATTTTGAGTGGTAAGAGTATTTTTAGAAATTAGGGTAGGTATGGATTTTTGGGTGGCAAGGGTATTTTAGGGTTTAAGGTGGTTTGGTTTTTTTTGGGTGGCAAGGGTAAATTTAAGGTTTAGGGTGGATATCGGTTTTTGGGCGGCAAGGGTATTTTCAAGTTTTAGGTGGGTATGGGTTTTTGGGTTGGCAAGGGTAATTCTAGAGTTTAGCTTGGGTAGGGGTTTTTGGGTGGCAAGGGTATTTTTAGGGTTGAGGGTGGGTATGGGTTTTTGGGTGGCAAGGGACGTTTTAGGAATTAGGGGGTAAGGGTTTTTGGGTGTCAAGGGATTTTGTAGGGATTAGGGTGGGTATTGGTTTTTGGGTGGCAATGGTAATTTTAGGGTTTAGGGTGGGTATGGGTATTTGGGTGGCAATGGTATTTTTGGGGTGGGTATGGGTTTTTGGGAGGCAGGAGTACTTTTAGGGTTAGGGGTAGGTATCGGTTTTTGGGATTGTAAGGACATTTTTAGGGTTTAGGGTAAGTATGGGTTTTTTCGGTGCAAAGGGGATTTTTATGGTGTGGGGTGGGTTTATGGGTATAAAGGGAATTTATAACATGAAGAGTGAGTATAGGGGTGTATAGTACATATAATACACACACACACACACGTTAAATAAAAGATACATTATTGGGGTAAAGGCAATCGTACTAAAGGCATAGTCGTTGTTAAAAACATTGTTTAGACTAAGTTGTTGTTTAGGCATCGTTGTTAAGACTGTAGTTGATCCAGAGGTCGTTGTTCCATCATACAAGCATATCTTAGGTTAGGCAGATACTACTGCTCATGCCTCAGACGACAGACCTATATCGTAATTTACACAGATCCTAGTGGCTCACACCTCAGACAGCAGAACTATATTAAAAATACACAGATCATAGGGGCTACAACTTAGAACTTTTCGTACACGTTATACAGAGCGTGCTGGCTCACTCCTCTAGATAGCACTGCTATCCCTAACGCTGTGTACAGCCTGCTCAACTCGCCCCTCAGACAGCAGAGCTATCCATTAAATGATACACATCGGATTTAGTGGATTCACGCCTGAAGCAGAGCTATCCGTCCCCTGCCTGTCAAAGTTGTGAGATGTCTGAATCTTGCGCTGCTTGTACCTCAGTGTCTGAGCTGTTTCTGAACCAAGAAGGGGCAAGTAATAATAGTACTAGACAAGGACATATGGAGTAATAGAGGGTATAAGGAGTGGCAGTACCAGAAAAGGGGCTGGACACATAGAGTCATTGCATATTAGGAAGGAAGAGTCCTGGATATTGGCTAATACAGATCCCAGCGTCTCAGAGCGCAGACCTGCTCTTGGGCACACTGGCGCACGCAGCGCGCTTTTACAGGGGCAGGGGGCTGCACTCACCCTTCGCGGTCCGTGGCTCCCGCCCCACTCACCTGAAGGTTTCCTTGCTGTGCATCTGGCTGCAGGGCTGCTTCAGGTCCAGGGTTCTGGGTGTGCGGTTCATGGAGTATCTGTGCGGGGCTGGGGCGGATGGAGTAAGCGGCGCGTCGGTGCAGCGGTCGCGGGAGTTGGCCCAGGGTCCACGGGTCAGATGGAGTTTAGGTCGGCGGCGTGGCTCATAAATACGAGCTTCTCGGGCCGTCCCATTGGGTGCTGGGCGGGTCTCACGGAAGGCTCTCAGTGGCCAGGCCCTGGGGGTGTGTGGGGGGCTGGGCCCACGTCAGGGTCTCGTGCTTCGATAGATCCGCAGGACAGGAAGCTCCTGTCCTGTTGTCGCTTATTATGTAATATGAACAAAGGCTTGCCGCGCCCATACTGGCCAATGGCGGGTTATTAGATAACTAAGCCCAGGGCTTTAAGTGGAATGAAAAAAACACATGGGGCTCTCAAAGGGGCGTGGTCAATGTAATGAAGGCGTGGCTTAAAACACGAAAGCTAAAAATCTGTGTTTAGCACAGTGTGCCGCCCGACTTGTATTTTGCTGTTCTTTTCATATGATACAACAAGTCACATTATACCTACAAGTCAGGACTATTGGCTTTGTCAATGGTTGCTAGTAGCATAAGACAAATAAGCACCAACTATGGCTTGTATATAATATTGAAAACACTTTCACTTAAAACCCTGGTGACACCACGACAATGTTGCTGCTCCTGAGATTCAAAAAGAGAAGGGAAATCCAGAGAGAAAATGACTCTCTTTAAAGGATTTCCCTTCCCCTACAACGCTCACATTGATGTGCCTGCTGTCACTGCAGTCCGGGAAAAAAGAACGGACCGCTTGTGCCAGTGAACAAAACAGAGCCCTGTAGAGACCCGTTTCGAGCCCCCCTTAAAAAAACTGCCGGTGCTCCGACCAGGTGAGACCCGGCCCACTTAAAGCCCTGGATACGCCTATAGACAGAGCGGTACTAGAGGTGTCCATAACGTCAATAGAGAGCTACTCAGGGCGAGAATTGAGCGGCACTGGACACATCAACAGAGTGGTAGTGTGAGTAGAGAGTTACTGCATACACCAATAAAGCGGTACTAGCAGTGCACAAGTCCTAAAAAAAGAAGTGGGGGGACCTAACCACGTTTGGCAGGATGCAAGTGTCATCATGGCGCGTGCAATCACAGCGCATGACGTACCAGCGCGTGACATTGCACATGGCATCACAGGCAGTGGCCTCACTGGAAGTGACATCACAAGAAGTAACTTATATTAGGATCCCTCACAAATGTATAGCAGCTATATTATGAGTACATTTAAGCGCATTATGAGATTTAACAATTGACATTTTGTGTCAGGGTTGTGACAAAAATGAGGCGGAATACTGACGCGAAATCTAGGGCTCAACTAATAGATATACATTTTTTTAAAACCATGCCACAAAGGAAATTGCTAACAAGGAGAAGCATGGTAGTAGACCTGTTCTGCTTATTTTGTTGCAAAGTCTGCATCTTAAAATATTATGTGGGGTTAAGGCATCTGCTGCAGAGGTGCCCAGCAAATCTCTGGGAATAGTAGTAATGGTGAGATAACTCTGTAGGTGATCGCGTTTGTTGGAGAGATCTGTGTTATGTGAAGTCCCAGATCTAAATCAAAGAAGTAGAGAAGGTTAATGTGCCCCCTACAAAGGCAGGCCCAGGCCGGCCGTTGCGGGCACCGGGCAAACCCCAGGTGCGCCGTATGGGTGGGGGCAGGTTTTGGGCCCCTGGGGGCCGTTTTTGTTACAGGGCCGTTTTTGCAGCATAGCTGCAAAATCGGCCCTGTAACAAAATCGGGCGAAAACCAGCCCCGGCAAAGTGCTCGGCCGCCCCCCTTCCGAGTGGGGAGGGGGGCCGGCCGAGCACTTTGCCAGGGCCGGTTGTGGGTCCCAGTCCGGCCCTGTGCAAAGGACATCATGTGACATGTAGATTACAACTTTAACCCCTTTCCTGCGCTGAACGTTCCGCGTTAGTGTGGAACGTTCTATTGCGCGGGTGGGGCCCGACGTCCAACGGACGTGCGCAGCACTACTGAGGTAGTGCACGCGACGTCCGTTGGACGTCGCCAGCAGCAATGGGGTTAAAAAAAATGTAGATAGGTAAGTGGGTTACTGCTTTTTACACCAAGAGATCCTATTGTTACTACCAGTTCATACATTGTAATCCTTCTAATATAGCACAGTGAGCTATGAAGGACACGTGACTCCAACACTGTGTAACCCTCACTGTCTCATGTAACACATCTTGTACACTGATTTATACACTTACATAATTTATTGTCAATGTGTATGTTACATAAAGCGCTCTGACACCCTGCATTGGGATGAGTAGCGCTAAAAAAAAAGTGCTATTTAAATTGTTATTTGTGTGAATAGTAGGACAGACCAACACATCTGGCATTCTTACAGTGCATGCATTTAAACACGGGGACTGAAAAAAGTCTAACGTATGCCTTTCTTAAGTACCTGTGAACTGGTAACAAGCTGTATGCATTGGTTTCCACTCTGTTGCCTTTGCATTCAAGTGTGAGGTTCCAGGCCATACACTGTCAGGATACTCAATCAAAAGGAAGCCTGATGGCCTCTTAACTTCGGCCTTAATGGGTGGCTCAGTGGGAGGTTAAAATAAAAAAGCTCCCCTCCCTGCCTACACGCTGATGTTGGGAATGGAACAAAAGGGGTGGTGATGGACTGAGCATCTGAATCAATCAAACACTCACACCCAGTCAAAAGATCTGGGTTTAATCCATCACCGTTCTTTAGCCCACTCTGCCACCCCAGTTCAGACATGGCTATATGCAAATCAGTCTGACCCTGTGCCTCATGGGAACAGTCCAGCCAGAACTGCCAAGCCATGTCTTCCCTGGACCGGAAACAAGCTTCCGAGGACCGGTTTAAGGCATTCCAGCCGTCTTCAGCCGGCTTGCTTGAATCCAGTGGCAAAGTGAGCAAGGGACTCACATCTGAGCATACCCTGCCACACTTATGGCGGCTAAAAGCGGTACAAAAGGGGTGGTGATGGACGGAGCATCTGAATCAATCAAACACTCACACCCAGTCAAAAGATCTGGGTTTAATCCATCACCGTTCTTTAGCCCACTCTTCCACCCCAGTTCAGACATGGCTGTATGCAAATCAGTCTGACCCTGTGCCTCATGGGAACAGTCCAGCCCGAACTGCCAAGCCATGTCTTCCCTGGACCGGAAACAAGCTTCCGAGGACCGGTTTCTGGCATTCCAGCCTTCTTCAGCCCGGCTTGCTTGAATCCAGTGGCAAAGTGAGCAAGGGACTCACGTCTGAGCATACCCTGCCACACTTATGGCGGCCAAAAGCGGTACAAAAGGGGGTGGTGATGGACGGAGCATCTGAATCAATCAAACACTAACACCCAGTCAAAAGATCTGGGTTTAATCCATCACCGTTCTTTAGCCCACTCTGCCACCCCAGTTCAGACATGGCTATATGCAAATCAGTCTGACCCTGTGCCTCATGGGAACAGTCTAGCCCGAACTGCCAAGCCATGTCTTCCCTGGACCGGAAACAAGCTTCCGAGGACCGGTTTCTGGCATTCCAGCCGTCTTCAGCCCGGCTTGCTTGAATCCAGTGGCAAAGTGAGCAAGGGACTCACATCTGAGCATACCCTACCACACTTATGGCGGCTAAAAGCGGTACAAAAGGGGTGGTGATGGACGGAGCATCTGAATCAATCAAATACTCACACCCAGTCAAAAGATCTGGGTTTAATCCATCACCGTTCTTTAGCCCACTCTTCCACCCCAGTTCAGACATGGCTATATGCAAATCAGTCTGACCCTGTGCCTCATGGGAACAGTCCAGCCCAAACTGCCAAGCCATGTCTTCCCTGGACCGGAAACAAGCTTCCGAGGACCGGTTTCTGGCATTCCAGCCTTCTTCAGCCCGGTTTGCTTGAATCCAGTGGCAAAGTGAGCAAGGGACTCACGTCTGAGCATACCCTGCCACACTTATGGCGGCCAAAAGCGGTACAAAAGGGGGTGGTGATGGACGGAGCATCTGAATCAATCAAACACTAACACCCAGTCAAAAGATCTGGGTTTAATCCATCACCGTTCTTTAGCCCACTTTGCCACCCCAGTTCAGACATGGCTATATGCAAATCAGTCCGACCCTGTGCCTCATGGGAACAGTCTAGCCCGAACTGCCAAGCCATGTCTTCCCTGGACCGGAAACAAGCTTCCGAGGACCGGTTTCTGGTATTCCAGCCGTCTTCAGCCCGGCTTGCTTGAATCCAGTGGTAAAGTGAGCAAAGGACTCACGTCTGAGCATACCCTGCTACACTTATGGCGGCCAAAAGTGGTACAAAAGGGGGTGGTGATGGACGGAGCATCTGAATCAATCAAACACTCACACCCAGTCAAAAGATCTGGGTTTAATCCATCACCGTTCTTTAGCCCACTCTGCCACCCCAGTTCAGACATGGCTATATGCAAATCAGTCTGACCCTGTGCCTCATGGGAACAGTCCAGCCCGAACTGCCAAGCCATGTCTTCCCTGGACTGGAAACAAGCTTCTGAGGACCGGTTTCTGGCATTCCAGCCGTCTTCAGCCCAGCTTGCTTGAATCCAGTGGCAAAGTGAGCAAGGGACTCACGTCTGAGCATACCCTGCCACACTTATGGTGGCCAAAAGCGGTACAAAAGGGGGTGGTGATGGACGGAGCATCTGAATCAATCAAACACTCACACCTAGTCAAAAGATCTGGGTTTAATCCATCACCGATCTTTAGCCCACTCTGCCACCCCAGTTCAGGCATGGCTATATTCAAATCAGTCTGACCCTGTGCCTTATGGGAACAGTCCAGCCCGAACTGCCAAGCCATGTCTTCCCTGGACCGGAAACAAGCTTCTGAGGACCGGTTTCTGGCATTCCAGCCGTCTTCTGCCCGGCTTGCTTGAATCCAGTGGCAAAGTGAGCAAGGGACTCAAGTCTTAGCATACCCTGCCACACTTATGGCGGCCAAAAGCGGTACAAAAGGGCGCAGTGATGGACGGAGCATCTGAATCAATCAAACACTCACACCCAGTCAAAAGATCTGGATTTAATCCATCACCGTTCTTTAGCCCACTCTGCCACCCCAGTTCAGACATGGCTATATGCAAATCAGTCTGACCCTGTGCCTCATGGGAACAGTCCAGCCCAAACTGCCAAGCCATGTCTTCCCTGGACCGGAAACAAGCTTCCGAGGACCGGTTTCTGGCATTCCAGTCGTCTTGAGCCTGGCTTGCTTGAATCCAGTGGCAAACTGAGCAAGGGATTCACGTCTGAGCATACCCTGCCACACTTATGGCGGAAAAATGCGGTACAAAAGGGGGTCGTGATGCAAGTGTGGCAGGGTATGCTCAGACGTGAGTCCCTTGCTCACTTTGCCACTGGATTCAAGAAAGCCGGGCTGGAGACGGCTGGAATGCAAGAAACTGGTCCTCGGAAGCTTGTTTCCGGTCCAGGGAATACATGGCTTGGCAGTTCGGGCTGGACTGTTCCCATGAGGCACAGAGTCAGACTGATTTGCATATGGCCATGTCTGAACTGGGGTGGCAGAGTGGGCTAAAGAACGGTGATGGATTAAACCCAGATCTTTTGACTGGGTGTGAGTGTTTGATTGATTCAGGTGCTCCGTCCATCACCACCCCCTTTTGTACCGCTTTTGGCCGCCATAAGTGTGGTAGGGTATGCTCAGACGTGAGCCCCTTGCTCACTTTGCCACTGGATTCAAGCAAGCCGGGCTGAAGATGGCTGGAATGCCAGAAACCGGTCCTCGGAAGCTTGTTTCCGGTCCAGGGAAGACATGGCTTGGCAGTTCGGGCTGGACTGTTCCCATGAGGCACAGGGTCAGACTGATTTGCATATAGCCATGTCTGAACTGGGGTGGCAGAGTGGGCTAAAGAACAGTGATGGATTAAACCCAGATCTTTTGACTGGGTGTGAGTGTTTGATTGATTCAGATGCTCCGTCCATCACCACCCCCTTTTGTACCGCTGTTGGGAATTGGAAAGCACAAAACGTGCATGCGCCACTGAACTTGTTCCGGTGTCTGAAAATCACACCAGGACCAGCTCAGCATATTTCTGTGAGGCCCAAATTTTGGCAGGGTGGACAGCGAAAATAGTGGGTGGATGCCGTGTACCCGCGTGTACCCCCGAATTGTGCCCTGGGTACTGGTGGACACAACAATAGAGCGGTACTGAAGCTGTCTATAGAATGGCACTGCACACATCTACAGACAGGCACTGAAGGTGTCAATAGAGCGGTACCAGATACACCAATGTGTTGATACTGACATGTCAACAGAGCAGTACTGAACACATCAGGAAAGCTATTGAAGGTGCCAATAGAATGGTACTGGTCACATCAGCAATGGGGCATTGATGGTGCCAACTGAGCAGTACCACATGTGAGGGTTGCACAAAATTTAGCCACAAGATCCAGGGTAAGTGGTGTTACCACAAACGTCTTTACAATGCATACCTCTACCACGCATGTCCTTACCATGAAAATTTAAGTATTTCGCAGTGAAGTCCAAAGATGTCATATATATGGCCTGCTTCTCCCCAAGTTACTCCTGTTTACACATGGGGTTATGGGAGGAGCAGGTCCTTTTGAAAGAACACAGGGACATCACTGAAGAACACGTGGTGGTCTAATTGAGATACATTGACAACCTATTTTTCATTTGAAGGGGGTCACAAGCAAGTGCCATCGATTTTGTGGAAAAACTGAATAATAACTATTTGAATTTAAATTTTACTTCCACAATTGACCCAAAAAGTATTTGTTTGTTGGATGTTGAGGTGTTTGTAGAGAACAATGTATTGGCTACTAGGCTATATAGAAAGTCAACAGCAGGCAACGCGGTACTGCACGCGGCGAGTCACCATCCGCGGCACTTGATACGCAGCATCCCTTATGGGGAGATGCTGCGTGTCAAGCGCATATGCAGTTCAGACAGGGAATGTCAGTTTGCCCAACTGGCCTGTAAGCAACACTTATTCCCCCGGGGTGATTAATGAGGCCATTAACAAAACTAAGTCGACAACAAGAAATGAGGCACTAATATCCAAATCCCAGAAGAAGAATCTATTGAAAAATAAATCTGATCCTCAAACGAGAATAATACTTACCTACAGTAGGCAACATCTGGAATTACAGTGATTTTTTTCCACGAATTGGAACCTGGTGCAGGGGGGTCCTGTAATAGGGTATCTAGTTTCAAATAAACCAGCCTTAACGTTTAAGAAGTCTGAATCCATGGGAAGTAAATTGACTAGTAATTGTCCTGAACTAACAACTCAGGGGACTTGGATGTCGCAAGTGAAGGGTTTTATAAAATGTCCAAGTTGCAAGGCCTGTAAATTCGGCAGCAACAGAACCCAGTACACTAGTCCATTCCACACAGATCCCATTGTGATTAATAAACGACTGACTTGTAGGACAGATTATGTTATTTATGTGCTGAAGTGTCCATGTCGGCTAAGATACATCTGCCGTACTAAACTGCCAGCCCACAAACGGATACTCCAGCACATAAGAGCAATACCTGGTAAGGATCAGGCATATCCAGTTGCCCGTCACTTTGAACAATGCCATAACAGCAACCCCAATTCACCACAATACTATGTCATAGATACAATCTTTCCTATGAAGCGGGGGGGGGGGGGTAACCGAGAAGCGAAGTTATGCCTGTTAGAGACAAGATACATAATTAAACTGGACTCTAAGTATCCGGCAGGACTTAATGCCAGTGAAGATTTTTATACATGTCTTTAAAATTGAGTAATGTGCCATTTATCTTGACAATTTTTTCTAAAAAAATTTGAATTGAAGAAGGAACTTTTCTGGTATTCCAATATGGGCTCATATTGAAGAAAATGTGATTATAGATGACAACCAGATTAAGGAACATTTTTAATGTGATTTATGTAGAAGTAATTATGATTTATGTTGCACTTTCTTGGGGGGTTGGCCGCAGTAACGTTGGAAAGCAATTTTTGCTAGACCAGTGTTAGTGGTATTACAACATTAAGGTTTGGGGATGCACTATTTCGGCACTTTTTTCGTGACTAATGTTTGTAATATAGAGTGTGGTGATATATCAGGAATGATGGATAGTGATTATACAATGGGACAACAAGAAAATATACCCACTGGGGTTACATTGAAGAAATATGCATGAGTTTTAGGAATAATATAAATATTCAGTATAGCAGCAGGCATGTGATCGAAAGATATTGGACATGGTTTCAAATCAATTATTGATTTCACATGCCACCAATTTGGGTGGTTGTGTAGCATACATTATGATTAAAGCACAGCCCGGCTATATATATTAAAACGGAAGGGTTAGGAACTGAATATGGTATGGTAGGTGACCTGTAAGAAATGATGGTTTTATATAACAAATCTGTGATCCAAGCCGATCATCAGTTTGCACATATTTATATATTTATTAGATATCTATTTATATGTTTATTTATTGCAATTGCGATGGTTTTTCCACATTTACCATATTTTGCACACTATGTGAATACTTTGCTGCTAAATTACGATGCTGCTACCTATCAACCATATTTTTCACACTATGTGATTATTATGCTGCTATATTTATATGCTGCTATAATGATGAGGATTATATTTTGCACATTGTCTCAATATCTGGCTGCTGTATTCGGATATTGCTACTTATTAACCATAATTTTGCACACTACGTGAATATTATGGTGCTATATGAATATGCTGCTACAAAGATGAATTAGACATTGTTATTTTTATGCATACTGAAAATGATGTTGTATTATTATATTGCTAATTTGCACAGTTGTTGAGCACTATGCTGTATAGTAACTCTTCTATATTTATGAAAAGGAGGGTGAAGCATCATTTTCTGGTCTAACGCTTTATAAACGCCTACCCTGCTGTGGCAACGCATCATGTGATCAAGACCCGATAGGGGTTGAAACGCATCATGGCGGGCTGGCTGGTCAAACTGCAATAAAGAATTTTTGATTGGCACACATACCTGGGTCCACAATCATCTCTTTGTCTTTCAAGAAGCAACTTCAAGTGAAATTGGGTATATATATAAATATATATATTATATATATATATATATATATATATATATATATATATATATATATATATATATATATATATATATATATATATATATATATATATTCCAACAAAACACTCTCCTTGTAAAGAAAGAACTCCGGGCCACTTTCAGTATGCAAAGCGTGTTTTATTTCACAGCGGCTTTTCTCGACGCGGTTCGCAGGTTTCCTGCGAAACGCGTCGAGAAAAACCGTTGTGAAATAAAACACGCTTTGCATAATGAAAGTGGCCCGGATTTCTTTCTTTACAAGGAGAGTATTTTGTTGGAATAGTTGGGACTTGCTATCCCGTCCGAGGCCCGCCACCGCAAGAGGCAGGGTTCCAAAGCGAATCGTTTTGGCTGGATATATATATATATATATATATATATATATATATATATATATATATATATATATATATATATATATATATTCACAATGAAATGACTCCTGCTACTTCCAGTGCGGCGAAGAAGGTGAGACAAACCACTGCATACAGGCAAGATGTTTATTCAACCCAGTTACTCCAGCATTGTTGGATGACGCGTTTCGGGCTCATAGCCCTTGTTCATATGTATATATTTACTCACACACACACAGACAGACACACGCTGTTTTTAGGATGGGTGTTAGTTTTTGGGTGGTAAGGGAATTTTTGGGGTGGGTAAGGGTTTTTGCGTGGCAAGGGAATATTTAGGGTTTAGGATGGGTCAGGGTTTAGGTGGAAAGGGAATTTTTAGGGTTTAGGGTGGGTTAGGTTTTTTTGGATTCTAAGACAGGGTTTAGGATGGTATGGGTTTTTGGGTGGCAAAGGCATTTGTTAGGGTTTAGGGCGGCGTAAGGGTTTTGGGTGGTAAGGGAAATTTTAGAGTTTAGGATGGGTATGAGTTTTAGGGTGGAAACTGAATTATTAGGGTTTAGGTGGGTTAAGGATTTTGGTGTAAGGGAAATTTAGGGTGGGTAGGAGTTTGGCGTTGTTAAGAAAAATTATGTATCTATCCATATTTTATTAAATAAATACATGTATTTATAACAATATGAATGTATTTTACATATATATGTAAATATGTATACACACATACATATATATATGTGTATAAAAGTACATATCGATATACATATAATTTTTAACGCATATGTCTTTACCACAGATGCCTTTACAATGAAAATGTAAGAATTTCGCAACTAAATATAAAGCCTACACACACACACACACACACACACACATACATACATATATAAGAAAAGCTTTATACTTACCTGCTAAATATTTTACTTTTTCATTGTAAAGGCATGCATGGTAAAGGCATGTGTTGTAAAGGCATGCAAGGTAAAGACGCACTTGTTGTAATGACTGCGTTGGAAGTCCTGCGTTTTAATTGCATGCGGGGTTCTGTCATACAACCCTGATGGCCTGGACAGACTATGCCGGCATCAGCTTAAGCATCCCATCCCACATCTCCGCAGACCTACCAGTACCAGACCGACCCAATGCAGCTGGAAAAATGTACAAGAGTGGTGGAGCTCACACAGCTAAGGTAAACCAAAGTTAGAAGTTGTAACAAATTTGAGTGTGCAGCGGGGAGAAGACACTGTCTAGCCAGGCAGTGTGAAGTGAGAAACTGAAGAAAGGCTCTCCCGCCTAGGGAGAGGACATCCCTGCGCACAACTGTTCAATGAGACCAACCGGTCTAATACTGTAAACAGATATTCAAAGAAGTTTGTTCATGTCCAAAATTGTTCAAATTTCCAATTTTTTATTCAGGTTCAATACTGATGCATTAAAGTTTTTTTTTTTTTTTTTTTTTGTATTTCACCATTTGTAATCCATATCAATGGGAAAACAATACAGGCGTGTTATTTCATCACACAACCCAATGCATTTCGGGCATGGCCCATCATCAGGGGATTACTCTACGAACAAAAACAGAAAAACCAACTGTAATTATCTGATCTAAGGATAACCAAAAGCACAATAGTCTTCAGGCAGAATATGTTGTGACTGTTGGTGACCATAAAGATAAGGTGCTCGACATGCTGTAACGATAACAGAAAATTCCACAAGTGAAGTGCTCCGGATTCATTAAAAAATCTATAATGTGGAGTCTTAAAGCAATGAAGGAGAAACAAACGCTATGAAAATGGAACGCTGTGAAAAAAAGAAACCAAAGTCGCCAAGAAACATGATCAGAACAACGTAGAGGTGAGAGGCACCGTGTGAGCGGTAATGTCGGGAAATGTGGCCACCCAGTAAGGAGAGTAAAGGCGGGTCCCCGGATAGGGTACTTACTTCAGTGATGATAACGCGCGGACTCCGCGGAGTTCCGTAAGTGTAAACAAAGTGAGAGCGAAGATAGGACACCAAATAGGCAAACTAAACATAAACGTAGGACTAAACGACCCAGATCAAGTCAGTGTAAGCGCCATCTTGAAAGGTGCAAATATAGAGAAAGCGAACATAGGACATCAAAATGGGTAAACTAAACATAAACGTAGGACTAAACGACCCAGATCAAGTAAGTGTAAGCGCCATCTTGAAAGGTGCAAATGTAAAGAAAGCGAACATGGTGAAAAGTATGAATCACACAGTCAAGGGAGGTCATCATGAAAGATAAACAGATCATAAATAACATAAAAATTCGATGCGATCATTTAGACCCGAGGGGGCCATCGTGGATAGGAAACGGATCCAAAAGTTCTCCCTTTTAAGTAAATTGTTCTTGTTATTCACTGTGATGGGAACTTGTTCCAGTACTTGAAATTTCAGTTGCGTTACTGAATGTCTATTTTCCAAGAAATGTGTAGCCACACTAGATTTCAGATTGCCAATACGGATGTTGCTTTTGTGTTCTAAGATCCTGGTGCGGATCTTCCTCTCCGTATGTCCAACATAACATTTGCCACAAGGGCATTTCAAGGCATATATCACATTTTTGCTATTGCATGTAGCATTCACCTTCAATTTTATAGAGTTACCTCTCATGGGATGATTAATCGAGTTGCCCTGGATGCTGTTATTGCAATTATAACAGGGTTTAAAGCCACTGTAAGGAATTTTAGTCTTGGGGCGATTATTATCGCTCAGGATCTCCTTCAAATTCTTTCCTCGAGTAAATGCGAAGATTGGAGGTTCTCTGAACAACCCTTTGAAATCAGGTTCCAATGTCAATATGGACCAGTGTCTACGTATGATCTTTTGAAATTGTGTGGATGCTCTGGAGAACTTAGAGACTACTACCATACGGTCGGACGGTGTCTTCTGCTTTGGTTGTAATAGGGAGGCTCTGGTGCATTTTTCACTCCTCTGCATCGCTATGTCCAGTATGGGGGTCGGGTATCCACGTGCTCGTAGACGTTCCAATGTGGTGTTGATTCAGTAACGCAACTGAAATTTCAAGTACTGGACCAAGTTCCCATCACAGTGAATAACAAGAACAATTTACTTAAAAGGGAGAACTTTTGGATCCGTTTCCTATCCACGATGGCCCCCTCGGGTCTAAATGATCGCATCGAATTTTTATGTTATTTATGATCTGTTTATCTTTCATGATGACCTCCCTTGACTGTGTGATTCATACTTTTCACCATGTTCGCTTTCTTTACATTTGCACCTTTCAAGATGGCGCTTACACTTACTTGATCTGGGTCGTTTAGTCCTACGTTTATGTTTAGTTTACCCATTTTGATGTCCTATGTTCGCTTTCTCTATATTTGCACCTTTCAAGATGGCGCTTACACTGACTTGATCTGGGTCGTTTAGTCCTACGTTTATGTTTAGTTTGCCTATTTGGTGTCCTATCTTCGCTCTCACTTTGTTTACACTTACGGAACTCCGCGGAGTCCGCGCGTTATCATCACTGAAGTAAGTACCCTATCCGGGGACCCGCCTTTACTCTCCTTACTGGGTGGCCACATTTCCCGACATTACCGCTCACACGGTGCCTCTCACCTCTACGTTGTTCTGATCACGTTTCTTGGCGACTTTGGTTTCTTTTTTTCACAGCGTTCCATTTTCATAGCGTTTGTTTCTCCTTCATTGCTTTAAGACTCCACATTATAGATTTTTTAATGAATCCGGAGCACTTCACTTGTGGAATTTTCTGTTATCGTTACAGCATGTCGAGCACCTTATCTTTATGGTCACCAACAGTCACAACATATTCTGCCTGAAGACTATTGTGCTTTTGGTTATCCTTAGATCAGATAATTACAGTTGGTTTTTCTGTTTTTGTTCGTAGAGTAATCCCCTGATGATGGGCCATGCCCGAAATGCATTGGGTTGTGTGATGAAATAACACGCCTGTATTGTTTTCCCATTGATATGGATTACAAATGGTGAAATACAAAAAAAAAAAAAAAAAACTTTAATGCATCAGTATTGAACCTGAATAAAAAATTGGAAATTTGAACAATTTTGGACATGAACAAACTTCTTTGAATATCTGTTTACAGTATTAGACCGGTTGGTCTCATTGAACAGTTGTGCGCAGGGATGTCCTCTCCCTAGGCGGGAGAGCCTTTCTTCAGCAGCTGGAAAAATATCACTGAAGAGGACTTGACTTCCTCCCTCTATGGACCCGACCTGATCACACTAGCAGCCTTACAAAAGCCATCAAGAACTTCAAAAGGTGGGTCTCTGCATACACCGACACTTGCCAACCCTCAAATGCAACATAATTGTATGAACCAAATGCATGCCAGCTGGTACACAAAAGAAATCAGGCTGATGAAACACCACAGCAAGTAACTGTAGCGCAGGCGTAGAAAGCCAAAGCACAGCAGAAATACACCTTCAAATCCAGCGTAAGACACTACCACCAGCAGACCCAGAACACCAAGCACATAGCCTAGATGCTCCTTGGAGCGATTGTTGCGCGATACAAATTGGCATTTACATTTATATTTACATAGCTCTAGCAGACCACATAGACAGCACTAATAACAGTAAGGATATCTTCGCCATAGTCATAGATTTCACCATGCCTCCAGTCACTGCCAGCAACATCACTCCTTCACAAGATCTCTGCGACAAACTCTAGGTTTTCTTCTGTAACAAAATCACCTATATATACAGCAACTTTGACCCTCAACAGGACCCCGTACACCGAGCAATTCGACTTTCCAAGAACAAACACTGACCTGATGGCCTGCCATCATGACAGAAGATACTGTTGCTACCATGAAGTCCATCCATAAGTCGCGGCTGACATGACTCGCGGGTGAGGGGCTCACGCGGGGAGGAAGTCGAGCGGGGAGAGTGGGGGGTTAATTAAAAAAAAAAATGAAAATTTACCTTCGTCTACGGTAACGCATCGTGTCTCCTCTCTCTGCTCTTAGTCCTCACACGTAGCAGGCAGCCTCCCTCTTCTCCCCAAAGCGAATCACAATGCTCCAGTGGCAGCGTTGTGATTGGCTAGGACTCCGACCGCACAGGCGTCTATGGGGAGGCCGTTTTCTCCATGCAGGCTGCATGCAGCCTACATGGAAAAAGCGGGAGAGTGCCTATGACTGGTTTGTTCAGCCCTGGGGACGACCAAACAGTCAGCGCCCACAACAGTGGGCAAGCCACTCCTCCCCTGCCTGGAGAAGGAATGCCCACCCGCCCCCAACCAAACCCATTGCTTTCTCACAGTGCGAGAAGCAGGAACATAAAATGGTATTCACAAAACCATTTTATCTTTCCGCTTCTTGCACTGCGAGAAAGCAGTGGGGCAGCGCTCCTTGGCCCACGTGGAGGAGCCGTCCCTGCCATCCATTCATGGACCCCAGCTGACCACTTCCCCACTACGCCTTCTACAAAGGACTCCTTCAGATCAGCAAATCTCTCACACCCATCCTCAATGCCTGCATCAACTCTGCCAATTTCCCAGATGCTTAGAAATATGCCACAGTCACTCCCCTAATCAAGAAACCAACCACTGACCTAGCCACTTTCGCCAACTACAACTCATCAACCACCAGCTCCTCAAAGCCACACAGTCCGGCTTCAGGCCTAACCATAATACGGAAACAGCCCTCATCACCATCACAGACAACATCCAAATGATAACAATACAAAAGGACTGTCAATGGTCTGTACAACTAATGAGGGCAAAGAAAAATGTGACGGACTCTGTGTCTACCTATAAAGTGTGTACAACAAAAAGGAAATGAATCCCATCAGCCCACCCATATGGCAGAGCTTCATCATCTGGGATAGAACCAAAGATGGTCCGGTTAAGGAGCCACACACCTGTTGAAATTATGTGCTTCTCCAAACCCAAGGAACCACCAGTGATGGATCGTACCAAAAGTCAAATCAGTTTGGAATGGTGTTGGGATGTTAAATTGCAGTGAGAAAAAAGTGTGCAGAAAGAATCAAAAAGTGAGATGTAAAATTGGCTACCATGATTTAAGGAAAACTTTATTAGGGAAAATCATGGTGTTGAGATTAAAATGAGTGTGAGACAGTTTGACACAATAACTGTCTATTAAGGATGGTATTTGGTCAACATGTTTCAGCCATTGTAGAAAAGTGTACCCGGCTTTCGCCAGGACCTCTTGAACAATACTGCAATTAAGCTTGACCTAAGCTTAGTGAAAAAAGCAAAAATTAACACAAATTAATGATACAAAACATCCTACCGTACATTGGACTTTCCAGACGGGGGATGTCTGTTTCATAAGGTATTTAGGATTCTTTCCCAAAAATGCTTGGGAGAAAGCCTCACCTCTTCCTGGCCACGGCTCAAGGTTGGAGGCCCCGCTCTGTCCGTCGGTGCCCCTGGACTGATCCTGAGCCGAGGGGGTTGTCTGTCCTTTGGTCTTTAAATAATTTTCCCCTTAGACCCTCCACCAACCTTGTTTTTTAACATCCAAATGAGGCCAGACAGATGAAATATGTCAGCCCTCATCTTCCTTGGCCTCTCTGCAGATTTTGACACGGTCTCTCACTCAATCCTCTTAAGTCACCTATACAAGATTGGCATGCAAGAACCCGTCCTCCGCTGGATCTGTTCCTTCTTAACGGACAGAACACAAGAATTCAACCTGACACCTTACTCCTCAGGAGCCTTGAAACTCATCTGTGGAGTGCCTCAAGGTTCATCCCACAGCCCCACCCTCTTCAACACATACATGATCCCTTTGGCCAACATTGTTTGCGCAAATGACATCAACATCCCCTTTTTGCTTGGCAATAAATTTGAAAACAATGGAGATCTACCTAATACCTGGTAGCCCAGAGCTCTAGAACTCTTCCCGTTTCACCCTGCTGTGGGGTCTTGTCCTGACTCAGTCAGAGCAGTCAAAAATCTGGGTTTTAAAACTGATTCTGATGTACATCTTAAAGATCAGGTATCAGCAGTTGCATCTTTATGCATTTGTCCATTGGGAATATTGCATAAAATCATTATCTTACTAGATTCAACTGTGGTGTGATCGTGTCCTGCGTATAGTAGTGCAGTATACATAAGTATGGCCAAATATTTGTTTAAATTTGTCCAAACCATTTAAAATATTCCTAATATGCTGACAGGAGGATTGTGAATACTCCCTGATTAAGCCATGCAAACTCTATTTAGATTATTTTTTTACTGATTGCCTGTTCAGGCTTGAATTTCAATTAGGGTTCCTTTATCAATCTCTTTTTAATAGGGCCTTAGCTTTTTGAGCCAAATTCCCCCCAGACCTTCTCGTTCCTACAACTTGTTTGATTGGGAAGCCGAGCTTTGTGCCAACTTAATGGAACTCAATATGCAGCTGAGAAAATACCCACTTCTGGTCACTTGTAGGAAACATCTGGAACATGGCTTTAGCCAACAAGTTTTGTTTTTGGAAACTATGTAAGTGATTTTTATTTTCTCTGTGTATCACTTCTTACCACTAAGTGATACCCAGGAGTTTGGGTGTGCTTAACATAAGCATTGTAATACAACATAAACATAACTAATTAACCCCTTGGGTGCGGCCGCGATTCTGCGCCTGTGCGGCAGAATCGCGAGTGGACGGGTTCATGACGGCCCCCAGCCGTCATCAGCACACGAGTACCGTAATGCATGACGGCTGGGGGCCGTCATCAGCACCTAAGGGGTTAATAGAGAGCAACTAGGCTCATCAATCCAGCCTTATTGAAGTAGTCACTAGAGGTAAACTGTAGCACGGACAACAGAGCGGCACTGAGGCCCCAATGAAGGGTTTTTGAACACTTTAATACTGCATCATCCTAGAACACCGCTTTCCAAACTGTGTGGCGCGACACATTACTGTGTCGCGCCCCAGCCGTAGGTGTGTCACGGGGTGAGATGACTTCTGCCGGCTATCTGCAGAGTGGAGCTGCAGGGGCTCTTAGAAGGGTCGAAACAACAACAAAGCCCCATTTACATGCACAAGGTCTTTAACAACCTGTGAAGTGCTCGGGTGCGGCTGTGAGCGGGCCCGGGATGCCACACACGACGGGGGGGATTGAGTGGGGGCTGAAGCCCTGCAATGCCAATGGGGTGGGGAGGGCATTGCATCATCTGCATTATTTGTCGATCCTGCATATCTTCGTATAAAAAAGCCAGTATCATTTAGGCCCTAGATGTTACTGGCTTTTTTATACGAAGATATGCTTATGTTATGTGTGGTGCATTTTCTTCTGTCTTTTGGTCCCCTGTTGTTTTTGTTTTACACCATCACTGCTCAGGTCAATATTTGTAGTATTCTCTTTGCCGAGCAGAAGGTGAGCTTAGGTCAAGTGCCCTATGACAGAAATGACCGAAAATGAGGAACTAATTCTATGTTTAAGAGTACTCGTTTTATTGAAGAAAAACATTTCTATTCACGTGCTTTCCCTACTTTCTTTAACAGATTGTAGACATTAATTTCTATAAAAATGATTAGTGTTGCTGCATTTTTTTGCGTGCCTTTATTTCCTCAGTTTTGGTCTACCTATAAATAGTAGTTGTGTTCCTGCATATGGGACTTTGGCATCTTCTGTATGTGTGTTCTGTGCATCTAAATACATCACGCTTCATCTCCTTCCTCCGCATCACTGTCACTTCACTCTCTTCTTGTGCAAGTACTTCCTTTTGTCGCCTCCACTTTACCATCACCTCTCCCACGTACACAAACACACAATACTTTTTCTATTCATTGAGCGCTGTCAATGTTTTGAGAGCTGTGTACAGGGCCAGACTGGGAGCCGAAAGCAGCCCTGGCAATTTTCTCGGACCGGTCCTGGGGGAGTGGGGGTGACGGGGTGTTGGGGTTGGCTGGCTTCCTGGCCTCTGGGGAAGCACTGCCTGCCCTGGCAGGCTGGAAACACTTGTACGCTGCTTTTGTTACCTGGGGGGCAATATTGCCGCACAGCTGCAAACCCGGCCCCCAGTAACATACCGCCCCCGGTGTGTGTGTGTGGGGTTGTGTGTGTGGGGGGGGGTTGTGTGTGTGGGGTGTGTGTGTGGGGTGTGGGTGTGGGGTGTGTGTGGGGTTGTGTGTGTGGGGTGGTGTGTCTGTGGGGTGGTGTGTGTTGGGTTGTGTGTGGGGTGTGTGTGGGGGGTTGTGTGGGGTGTGTGTGGGTGGGGTGTGGGGGGGGGGTGTGGGTGGGGTGTGTGGGTGTGTCTGTGGGGTGGTGTGTGTTGGGTTGTGTGTGGGTGTGTGTGTGTGTGTGGGGTGGTGTGTCTGTGGGGTGGTGTGTGTTGGGTTGTGTGTGGGGGGGTTGTGTGGGTGGGGTGTGAAGGCACGTGGGGTGTGTGTGGGGTTGTGTGTGTGGGTGTGTGGGGTGGTGTGTCTGTGGGGTGGTGTGTGTTGGGTTGTGTGTCGGGTGTGTATGTTGGGGGGGCGTTGTGTGGGTTGGGTGTGGGGGTGTGTGTGGGGTGTGTGTTTGTGGGGTTGTGTGTGGGGGTTGTGTGGGGTGTGTGTGTGGGTGGGTGTGTGTGTGTGGTTGTGTGTGGGGGGGTTGTGTGGGGTGTGTGTGGGTGGGGTGTGGGTGGGGTGTGCGGTGTGTGTGGGTGTGTGTGTGTGGGGTGTGGGTGGGTGTGTGTGTGTGTGGGGTGGTGTGTCTGTGGGGTGGTGTGTGTTGGGTTGTGTGGGGGTGTGTGTCTGGGGTGGTGTGTCTGTAGGGTGGTGTGGGTTGTGTGTGGGGGGTTGTGTGGGGGGGTTGTGTGGGTGGGGTGTGGGGGTGTGTGGGGTGTCTGTGGGGTTGTGTGTGTGGGTGTGTGGGGTGGTGTGTCTGTGGTGTGGTGTGTGTTGGGTTGTGTGTGGGGTGTGTGTGGGGGGGTTTGTGGGGTGTGTGAGGGTGGGGTGTGGGGGTGTGTGTGGGTGTGGGGTGTGTGTGTGGGTGGGTGTGTGTGTGTGGTTGTGTGTGGGGGGGTTGTGTGGGGTGTGTGTGGGTGGGGTGTGGGTGGGGTGTGGGGTGTGTGTGGGGGTGTGTGGGGTTGTGTGTGAGGGGGTTGTGTGGGGTGTGTTTGGGGGTGGAGTGTCTGTGGGGGTTGTGTGTGGGGTTGTGTATGGGGTGTGTGTGGGGTGGGGTATGTGTGTGTGGGGCCCGAACCCAACATAGGTGGTTCTGGCTCACTCGCTGTGCTTCCTCACGTTACTGTGTCCCTGAATTTTTTTTCACAAAAAGGTGCGTCACCAACATGAAAAGTTTGGAAAGCTATGTCCTAGAACAACAAACAATGTGTCTCAGCACTCTAAATGCCCATATTCTAGTCTATGCTGGTCAGCAAAAACAGTGTTGACTCTATTTGTGCGACTGCCACAATCAGGTAAAGCTTTCAATAAGTCATTCCTTAGTTTGTTTGCCAAAAAACTCAAATTTTAATTATCTAGTAGTGATACTTCACATGATAGTCAAAAATCCCCAAATCGGAGGGGGGCGTGGCTAGCAGCTGATCATGGCGGCAGCATAAGGGACGAGCTCCGCAGCTGAAGCGGCCTCTTCGTCAATCCGATATATAATCCGTCACATTTTCGAAGCCCTATAGGAGGGTACCAGAACCCAGGACCGGGTGGAGTAAGCAGCAACAAGCGGCGACAAGATCCGACGTCTGATGACCGAGATACGTCGAAGCCACGAATCGGCCTACCCCGACCTCCCAAGCCGGGACCTCTCCTGGCTGAGTGGCCCATCAGGAAGTACGGGCGGACCTGGGGACCCGGACCGGAAGTGCCCGTAGAGCGCAGGAGACGGCAGAACGAGTGCATACCGGACGGTCGGACGCAACGAAACGCACAGATCGCGGAGGTGTGGTGGACAACAGCACTGTCGCTGGCGTTCCGACCGTCCCAGCGGTTGGCACGAGCGGCACCGAAAGACAAGGAGCCGGTGACGAAGGGGGCGTCCGCCATTTTCTAGATCGAAGAAGGTGCTACGCACTTGGCAATTATCGGCACTTCTCGCCCTACGGCTCACCCTACTAAGACTTGATCTCTGTCGAACTGGTCCGGGCGGGGCGTCTACACCACTCCGCACATCCTGGAGCGTAGGGGCACGAGGAGCACGACAATCAGTGGCATGGCGGGGAAAGGCCCCAAGGGCGGCGCCACACAGACCCGCATCGAACGGTATACCTCCGACAAGTCCACCGTCTCCCCAGCGGGAAAAGACCTGGGAGGAAAGACGACCGAGCCCCCAGGGGGGAAGAAGGCGACATTAGACGATGTCATGCATGCTCTGGCTCAGCTACAAACGACCGTGGGCGCGATCTCCACGGATGTCACTCTACTCAGAGCGGACCTCCACAAAATGTCGGAGAAAGTCAAGAACATGGAGGTGGTCACAAAATCTCTAGTGGAGGACGTCTCCGAACTTCAACGGGAAATGGGGAAGATGGCGCAGGACAATAAAATGCTCCGGGAGAAACTGGATGAACAGGAAGGCCGTTCGAGGCGGAACAATATCCGCATTATTGGAGTACCGGAATCAGAAGGAATGAAGGCCATGGACCTCTTTGTGGAGAGCCTGATCACGGATGAACTGAAGCCAAAAGGGCTGTCTAACTTTTTTTCGGTGGAAAGGGCCCATCGGGTGCCGGGAGGTCAACCAAAACCGGGGGCAGCTCCACGGCCCATAGTGGCCCGTTTGTTTAATTTCCGTGACCGGGACGCCATTTTACAGGCGGCCAGAGCCTCTCCTCCTCTAAAGATCCAGAACGCTACCGTCGCCATTTTTCCCGACTACACAGCGGAGGTCGCCCGTCGGCGACGAACGTTCTATGAGGTGAAAAAAGAACTGAGGTCCAGAGAGCTACCGTATTCCATGCTCTTTCCTGCAAGATTGAGGGTGGTAGCGGAGAACAAAACGTGGTTCTTCGACGTCCCTGAAAACGTGCAAGAATGGTTGGAAGGCTGGAGGCCGGGTCAGAATCAGAGACGGACAAATCGACCCAAGAAGGACCGAACTGGAGGTCACCGCCAGGACTCCCAGGCTTCGGGAGGGGGTCTAGATAACAGCGATTCTTTGGGAGCAGAAGGCAGCCAGGAGGAGTTCGAGGAACAATGAACATCAGACATTCTTTTGTTATTGACAATTTAATGCTGCTTAAGGGCCCAGCAGGCTCCAGACCTTTCTAGACGCACAGGGATTGGTGGACATATGGCGCACATTACACCCTGGCCAGCAGCAATATTTTTTTTTTTGGGTAAGACATTTATTGCACATTGTCATAGAAATAGTACATTCAATATTGCCTACATCCTGAGAAGGCCGGCTGTTCACGTTACATAAGAGTAAATCAGAGACTCATCCATACACAGCCCATCAGCCGACAACCATAGGTCCGGCGGCGCGTTGTCGGTGTCAGTGTAGGCTTGTTGTTCGACAATGCATCAGAATGGTGTATATGCCTGTTCAGTCTCACATTTTCAGTATTTTCAGCCAGAACCCCCGTAACCTTAGGGGAATGACACAACAACAAAACAATAACCCCCTTTAAGACTCAATGCACTGTGTCACAACATTCTCCCCCCCTCATTGCCCCGCCATGTGTTGCACAGAGTAGCAAGCGACCTGTAGCAATTGAGCGTTCAGCACGTTTCGTCATCAGAAGCCACTGACACCAGATATTGTCTGAAAGGTTCCCAAAAGTCTCTGGGGCGGGACCCCATAGGTAACTCCTCCTTGTATGTGACTAGGGTATCTCTACAATAGGTCAAATCCTCTAGCCAGTTTTTCACCTTTTGTTTCCGCTTACTATTCCAATGTAAGGATATTCTCCTCTTTGCCATCAGTAGTGCAATCACACATAGTTTACGTCGTCTCGCTCTCAAGTGTGGCACCAATCCCAGGAGACAGACTTTAGCAGTACATGGCAATGTGGCCCCCAGTATAGTGTTGAGTGTCCGCATCACCTGATCCCAGTATTGCGCCACCGCATCGCAGTGCCACGCCAAGTGTATGAAATCTGCGTGTTCCTGTCCGCACCTAGTACAGTTGGAGTTGTCCCTCAGACCATATCTATGCAGCCTTTCAGGCGTGTGATACATGTGGTGCAAATATTTATAATGAATCAGTCTAAGATTTCCGTTTGGTGTAAGCATCCCCGTGAGCATGCAGGAGGTCTCCCATTCCTCTTCCGTGAGGACATCCCCCAGTGCTGCGCTCCACTTCTCCCTGGCTTTTGTGGTGTTACCCCCATTGCTAGATTGCGCGCTGCGGTACAGTCGAGACACCAAGTGTGATGCTGAGGGGGTGGTGAGCACGAGTGTCAGTGGTGCAAGTGCTTGTGGTTCTTCCGGGAATGTCTCAAAATGTTCTTTCACCGCCCTCTGTAATCTGTAGTAGTTGAAACTAAACAACAGAGTTGGATTCTGGATGTATGTCAGTTGGTCTAGCGTTATAAAGTGCCCGTCTCTATATAGATCTCCTAGAGTATCTATGCCAGCACGTTTAAGAAGGTCCATCCCCACCTGTTCCCGTGTTAACGACAGTGCCAGATGGTGAGCCAAGGGGAGTGTTGGTGCGTAGAGTGGTGTGCAATGTGCCATCCTACTCAGTGTCCTCCATGCTTCTATCGTGGCGTTCACTGGGTTAATGTCATGATCGTGTAATCTGGGACGTTTGTGCGGTAATATACTCGTCAGTGGGATGGGATCAGCATCTCCCTGTTCTACAGCAACGTGCGTTAGAAATGGGATCTCGTGAAACCAATAATGTGCGAATTGCGCCTGCGCACACTGATAATATAGATAAATGTCTGGCACCTTGAAACCCCCGTTGGCGTACGGCAGTGTCAGAGTCTGCAGGTCCAATCTAGCCTGTTTCCCCGCCCAGATCAAGGAGAGCATGAGGGATTTTATGTTACGAAACACCTCCGCCGGGGGCTTGATGGGTATGTTATTGAAAAGATATAAGAATTTAGGCAGGAGTACCATTTTTACTATGGCGAGTCTATCTGCCAGTGAGAGCGGTAGCCCAATCCATCTCTTGACTTTATCTTCCAGTGTTGAGACGGTTCTCCCGTAGTTGGTGCGGATGACTAGTTCCGGGTCTCTATGGAACCAAATGCCTAAGTATTTCGTCGGTTCCTCCTGCCATTCCAGGGGATAGTCCAGCGCTGTGGGCTGGGTACCGTCCGTCAGCGGGAGTATGAGGGATTTGCTCCAATTGATGTGGAGACCCGAATATTGGCCGAATTTAATGTATTCCCTCAGTAGTGGGTTGAGATTCGTCTCCGGGTTTTTTACGTAGAGGACCATGTCATCTGCGTACAGGGCTATGTGTATGGGCCGCGTCGGCAACTGAATAGCTGAATAGTGGTGGTGCTGTCGTATTTTACACGCTAAGGGCTCTAGTATAAGGGCAAACAGCATTGGCGACAGAGGGCACCCCTGTCTAGTGCCTCGCCTGATATCTATCGGGGTCGATAGATGTTTGTTCACCCGTATGCGAGCTGACAGGCCCGAGTATAGCATTGTGATCCAGCCGATGAACAATGGGGGGAACCCCATCCGGATTAGGACTGCGTGTAAGAATGGCCAGTCAATTGTATCGAATGCCTTGGCCGCATCCAGTAAGACAGCTACCGCCTTTATATTCGGGGCCAAGTAATGTGCCAGAGCAAAAAGGGTGCGAGTGTTGTGCGTGGTCGACCGATCCGGAATGAAACCTGCCTGGTCCGGTCTTATTAACATCGGCATGAGCGGCTTCAGTCGGTCCGCTAGTATGCTAGCCAATATCTTAGTGTCTACGTTAATTAATGAGAGGGGGCGGTATGAGTCACATTGTTCTTCGACTTGCCCGGCTTGAGAAGAGCGATGATCAACGCCTCTCTCATGGATGGTGGAAGCGTTTGGGCTTCGTGCGCGGTTTCGTACAGATTCACCAGATGCGGTGTTAGCGTGTCTGCATACGTTTTGTAAAATTCTATGACGAAGCCATCCGGGCCCGGTGCTTTGCCATTAGGGAGTCTTTTGATAGTATCTATGACTTCTTGTGTTGTGATAGGCCTTGCTAAATATTCCCTGTGTCCGTCCGCCAGCCAGGCGATCTCTACGTCAGCCATGTATTCCAATATCTCCTCCCGTGGTATTTGAGCCCTGGCCTCGTACAGTGCCCCATAGGTTTCCCTGAATTCACCCATAATGGTCGGTATGTCGTGTGCACGTGCGCCGTTTTTTGTGCGTATAGTCGCTATGTGTTGTGGTGCCCTACCTGAGCAAATCTTTTCAGCTAGGGCTCTGCCCGGCCTACCCCCTTCCCCATATCTCCTGGCCGTGGTCCTCTTGAAGATGTACTTAAGTTCATCATCAGCAAATGTGTTGTATTCCAACAGTAGTACCTGAATGTCACTCAGTAGTGCCGTGTCCCCAGTGTTTGTGTATCGCTGTTCCAGGTCTCGAAGCATCTCCTCCCTCCTTTTAAGCTGATGACGGATATCTTTTAATATACCTGCGGACGTGTTAATGCACACGCCCCGTATCGTTGCTTTAAATGCTTCCCACAGGAGGCACGGGTCCTCTGTGGTGGGGGCATTCAGCTCAAAGTAGTCGGTAATTGCTTTCAGGACTATATCAACGTATAGTGGATCATGCAGGGCCTGCGCGTTAAATCGCCAGGTGTAGGGCGGTGGGACATAGTGAGGGATTCGTAACCTTAGGAGTACCGGACTGTGATCTGACAGTGTTCTCGGGAGATGTGTTATCTGCTCTACCCATGTAAGGACGTCCTGTGTGGCTAGCCAGTAGTCTAACCTGGACCAGCTCCTATTTGCCGCATTAACGTGCGTGGCTACCTGTTCCCCTGGGTGCAGTATCCTCCACAGGTCGCTTACGTGCATATCAGATATTGCGTCTAGCAGCATTTCCCTCGCCTTGGTATGTTGCTCAAGTGTGTGTGGAGCTCTGTCAAGCCCGTCGCTGAGTGTGACGTTAAAGTCCCCCCCCCAGATTACATTATCCGCTTGTATATCCGCTATTGTGTGCCATAACCTTTCGAAAAACCCTGCATCATCCACATTCGGGCCATATACATTCACTAGAGCTAGTTTTTGCTGTCTCACCTCGCCCACCACTATGACATATCGTCCCCCTGTGTCAGTGTACGTGTCTTTGATTTTGAAGTGAGTCCCTTTCTTGATCAAAATACTGACGCCTCGAGAGTACGTCGAGTAGTATGAGCCAGTGGCGGATTCTGCCCATTTGTTCCCCAGCCGGGATGTGGAAGTGGGTGCCATGTGCGTTTCTTGCAGAAATGCCACATCCACCTTAAGTCTATCAAGGTACGCAAACATCTGCCTTTTCTTTTTCGGGTTCCCCAGCCCCCTGACATTCCATGTGAGAAAGTTGAGTGTGTCGAAGCGTGCCATTAACATGTGGTCAGGTGAAATCGTGTGCCGCGTGAGCTGTGTGGCCACCTGTGAAATATCGCATCTTTAACATTAATAGTACAGGCATCAAAAGAGGTCGCAATGTTTCTCAGACACAGTGCAAACATATGAACCATACTCAGCTTCCCCTCCCCCCCACCACCCACTTCAGCGCCCAAACTGTGCCAAAGCCATTCCCCCCCGAACTTCAGAACTGTGATTGAAATTGTTGTGGGGTACACCCTCCTGGGGGTGTCGCCCGAAGCACACATCTCCATCCACATAGTGGATGTGGACGAGCGCGATTTTACATAATGATATCATCAATATTTTCCCTCCCCTTCCTCTCCCCCTCCCATCCCCCCGCATGCATTTATGACAACCGTTAACCCCCCCGTCTCCCCTCGTGGTTCCAGAACATATATAGGCAGTGCCGCACACCTTCAAAGTCAGTGTCTCGGGGTTTCACATTGATAGTGCATTTAGTACAGCCTGCCAGCCGCATGTCTTTAGTCAGTTGACCCACTGATCCCGTGTGCGGGTTCTACAACAACACTCCCCAGTGTACTCACTGCGTTACTGCCATGCACGGCCCCCTTCTAATGTTCGTCAGCAGCAACGACCACGTCCTCGTGGAGCGCAAATTATAGTCTCGTTCCAATTGTAGCGTCCGTCGCCTGCTGCCAACTTCGAGGAAGCAGTCCAATGTTACGCATAGTTCAGCCATCGCGTTGTCAGTCGTTGTCGCTCATTCTGCCCGCATTCTCCCGATCCTTCCGACGTTTGGTGAGGGTCTTGACGTAATCCTGCGCGGCTTGCACCGTCGTGAGAACCACCGGCCTGCCATCCGTTAGGATTTTAAGTTTTGCTGGGTACAGCATCGCATACCCAATTTCCAGCTCAAGTTTCTTCTTCACTGGAGCAAACTCCTTTCTAGCCTGTTGCACCGCCATGGTGTGGTCTGGATAAAACTCCAGCGAGTTGCCCTGGTGGGTAATGGCGCCTTTTTCCCTCGCCAGGCGAAGTATAGTATCCCTGTCTCTGTAGTTGAGCACTCGGGCAATGATTATTCGAGGCGGAGCCCCTGGTTTCGGAGTGGGGGCCAGGGAACGATGCGCGCGTTCAACCAGGAAGACGTCGGAGAAGCTTCCAGCCCCGAATATATCCTTCAGCATGTTTTCCACGTACGTCTCCATCCTGCCGGTGTTGGTGGATTCCGGCAGGCCCGAGATGCGCACGTTGTTGCGGCGAGACCTCGCCTCCTGGTCCTCCACCTTCGCCTTCAGGGTTTCCAGGGTCTTCTCGATGGCGCTGTGTGTTTTCGTGAGGTCTCTGGAGTGGTCTTCCACCGAGGAGATCCTCTGTTCGGCCTCCACCAGTCTCTCCTCGTGGTTTTTCAGCTTGGTTGACAGAGAGTCCACTCGTGCCACGACATTGTCCATTTTGTTATTCATATCTTGCAGACTCTGCTGGATAGCCCGTAGTACTGCCTCCATGCCGGCGCCGTTCCCCAGAACCTGGTCTCCGTCCGCTTCCTGAGCAGTTCCTGTTTTTGCCGTTTGCTTTCGTGCCTCGAAGGGCAGCTTCGACTGCTGCTTGTCAGGCTTCCCCATCTCACCCGGAGATATAGCTGGGCTAACAACTTGCGGGCTTGGTGGGGCTATTTGCTTGGTCGTCGCCCCTGTGCACCGTAACTGTGCACCAACCGCCCTCTGCGCTGTGGATCTACGCATCAGACGCTTCACTCAGCCACATATTCGCTCAGTTTAGCTCGGCGCTCTATTCAGGCGTGCCCCGTGGTATTGCATTTGTTGTGGGATCTTGCCTTCGCCTGGGTATCCCCCTGCCTGTTAGAGACGGGCCCGTGGTAGATGGAGGTTCTGGTTCGCGCCTTTAGTTGCAGCGCGCAGCAGCGTCGAGGAGCCCCGCACCTCTCCACACTCCCCGGTGCGCCCCCAGCCGCCTCACTCCCTTTCCCGCCTTTGCTGCCGCGTAGCGTAGCGTTTCTCTGCCTGGTCTCACCCTGGTTCATTGAAGCGGGGAGCTGGTAGTGTCTGGAGCAGGGTCGCCGATTGTGCGTTCCACCGCCGCCGCCATGTTGGCCTTCCTGGAACGCACACAGTCCGCTGTAAGTTCCACCTGCAGTACAGGCATATTGTACCTGATTTTCGCCAGCTCTTGGTCCCTGCTGCTAGCGCGTCGGGTTGAGGTCAGCCCTGAGAGCGTCCGGGGGCGACAGCGCTCGTTTTCAGTTGTGATCACCACTACCGCGCGCCGCCATTTTGGTCAGCCTCGCAGTGTCGCGCGATTATTTGCTGATTTCTCCGGCGTGCCGTTCACCTTCTGGCTGATACCTCCACATTGCGGAGCCGGGGTCGTCAGGCGTCCATACAGCTAACTTGCGTGGGAATTGGGGCAGGTTGGGGGCCAAGGGGTCCGAGTAAACGCGCCCGTCCGGCGGAGCCGACTCAGCAGCCAGCCATTCCGCAGTGCGCCCTCTAGCGCCCCTAGCAGCAATATTCATATTATTCGCCCACACATAACAGTCTCTCTAGGATAGATTACTTCTTCACATTGGGCAACGGGCATCTTACGGTGGCCGAGACAAGTATACAGCCGAGGGGCATCTCGGATCACTCTCCGCTCACCCTGACGATCACTACCACAGACACTAAACGACAAAGGCTGTTCCCGGTCTTCCCTGGTTATCTTAAAGTCCCCCAAATCAGTAAAGACCTGAAGAAAGCTACACGGCTTTACTTTGAGGAGAATCGGTCCTCGGTAGACTCCCCCTCTACGTTATGGGAAGCATACAAGACCGTGTTTAGGGGCCAGGCCATTGCCATTGTTGCGAACCATAAGAAGGCACACAGGAGGGAGGCATTGGATTTGGAATTGGGCCTCGAGAGGGCCAACGCCGCCCATATGGCAAGTCCTTCGGACGACACGCTCCACAATCTACAGGTCCATCAACGTCGCCTCACCGACCACTTAAGGAGGATCACGGTGTCGGACATTGCTGCGACACAACACAGGGTCTACGACATCGGGGACAAAGCTAGTAAACTTTTGGCGTGGCTAGACAAGAGGCAGGGGGGAGGGAGGAATATCCTACAGCTCACTGACTCGTGCGGCGTCGTTCACACCCGCCCTAGTGAGATAGTGGAAGTCCTTGCTGATTATTTTAGTGAAGTGTACACCCCAACGACGGTGGTGGGGAAGGATGAGGTCCGGGTTGCCCTTGGGCATGTTCCCCTGCCGAAATTGACGGAAGAGGCGTCAAAGGACATCGACGCGCCCTTGACGGTGGAAGAGATTCAACTAGCCATTGGCGCCCTTCATTCGGGTAAGGCCATGGGCCCCAATGGAATTCCCATCGAGTGGTTTAAAATCATGACAGAGTCCTTGGGTACACCCCTTATTCACATATATGAAGAATGTAGGTTGAAGGGAATACTGCCGCCGGATCAACGGATGGCAACTATTGTAGCCATTCCGAAACCAGGCAACCCCCCCAGTGAATGCTCGTCGTATAGACCCATCTCCCTTCTGAACCCAGAGGCCAAAATTATCGCTAAGGTGTTGGCGAATAGGCTCTTGCTGTGCCTAACTCAATTGATTCACCCGGACCAATCCGGCTTCATGCCACATCGGAGTACCGCCTTAAATCTCCGCAGGGTGCATGGGGTTGTGGCGCGACTCTCGCTCCTAAGGGAGCCGGCTGCGATCCTTTCACTAGACGCCAAGATGGCATTCGACATGGTGGAGTGGAACTATCTTTTTGCAGTGCTCGCACGTATGGGCTTTGGCCCGGTGTTTATCTCCTGGATACGCATGCTTTACAGAGACCCCGTAGCTAGAGTGGTGGCTAATGGCCACATTTCCAGAACCATACATCTAGGTCGTGGCACGCGACAGGGGTGTCCGCTTTCACCCCTCCTTTTCGCCCTGGTTCTGGAACCGTTGGCGGTTACTATTCGCACCACGCAGCTCCTGAAAGGGATCCAATGGACCCCGCAATGGGAGGATAGAGTGTCCCTATACGCGGACGACATGCTGATATACCTTACTGACCTGGAGTACAGCCTTCCTAACCTCCTGGCTCTCTGTACTGCACATGGGCGAGTCTCGGGCTACACCATTAACTGGGCGAAATCAATAATTTTCGAGCTATGGGGACCGCTCCCGCCACTCCCGGATTCCTGTCCACTAGAGCTAGCACACACTTCTTTTAAGTATCTGGGGATCCATATTACCCGAGACGAGGCAGAGTTCGCACGACTTAATTTGCAGCCTCCCTTGCTCCGCCTCCGTAGTGATGTGCAACATTGGAAAGAACTCCCCTTAACACTACTGGGAAGGGCAGCGCTCTTTAAAATGATGGCTCTGCCGCGCTTCCTGTACATTCTTGAAAATACTCCACATTTGGTACCGGATAGCTTCCTCCAAAAAATAACGGCACAGATCACAGGCCTGCTCTGGGGAAACCAGCCAGCCCGGATCTCGCACGTAAAATTGAATAAGGGGTGGTACGACGGAGGTATTGCGCTGCCCAACATACGGCTGTACTATTGGGCGGCCCAGCTTAAAATCCTTAATCAGTGGATACACGCCCCGCAAGAGGACCCAGCGTTTAAAGCAGACAGGGCACAACTGGGTACGAACAGTTTGTTGGCCCCACTGTACCAGCGCGGTATTGCGGCAAAACTCATTGGGCCCACGAAACACACTGTTCGTCTATGGTACAAGGCACAAGCGAAATTGAAATGGGATGGGATCATCACAAAACTTACGCCTATATGGGACACGAAGGCATTGGGCCACTTACGACGCTCCAAGGGCTTCACGCAGTGGGACAACATCGGGATCTCAACTGTGGGGGACCTGTGGACGAGGGAGGGAGTGATTCCTTTTGAGACCCTGCAGGAGCAATATGAGTTGGGGGATACTGAGCTCTACAGGTACATACAGGTTAGACACGCCCTACAAGCGGCGATTCCGCCAGACACATCACCACCAGAATCTTCCCCTTTAGAAGACCGTCTACTCACAGACTACCTACAGGAAGGGGCGACATCGATGACATACTGTAAATTGATTAATAATATGCCTGACCCGCTGGGGAAGCTGAAAGACAAATGGATGATGGAGGTAGGAGATCTAGACGAAACCGAGTGGAACGCAGCCATGGCGTCCCCACGTGAAGCAGGCATATCTTCCAAATTTCGCCTGGTACAGTTAAAGATTCTGCATAGGATTTATTACACTCGCACAACACTACATAAACTGCACAGGGCGGATCATCCCTATTGTCTCAGGGGTTGCGGGGCAGAGGGCTCGTTTATACACACGATATGGGAATGTCCGCTGATTGTTAGCTATTGGCAGCGAGTTTTGCGCACCATAGCCCAAACACTAAACACCTCACTTACTCTAGACCCGCGGGTGTGCCTGCTGAATGTCTGGGGGCCGACCGACCTCACCTTTTATGCAAGAACGTGGACCACAGTGGGACTGGTAACGGCAAAACGAGACATAGCGCAGAAGTGGGGGTCGGCTGATCTCCCCACGCTGGCTCAATGGATCCGAAACATGGACATGCTCATGCTGACTGAAAGAGCAGTGTATAAACTAAGGGATAACCCGCGTAAATGGAATGGGGTCTGGCAGCCTTGGAACTCCTATAGGGGGGACATATGTGAGCCACTGGATGAGGAAGATCTTGAGGGATCTGAGAGTGAAGACGACCACTGATTGGGTATGGGGGTGGTTGCTGGGTGACACACACGGGAGCGGGATGGTCTTGCACTAGGAGTTTGGTGGGGGGGGGGATGGAGTGGGGCGTGGGGCATAGGAATGTTTGATTGGTCCCAATATAGGATGACTGTGATGCTAGATACTGTCGAAGCTACCTCAATGGCATGCCGATCTATGTGTGCAATTTTTCTGGTTCAAGTTCGCTTTTGTTCAAAGACAAAGAAAAAACATAAAACGCAAACTGTAATTTCCACGGTACATATATGTTCCTTTTCATCAGGTCACTTTGCTTCACAAATTCGTAACGTAACTGCGGGGATCTGTCACAACGCCTACCGCTTCACATTTACTTTGTATTCTGATAAGACCCTACAAATGTATGTGTTTATGTGACTGATGATGCTACTGATACTATTTATGTTTTGCAACAAAAAAAAAAATAAAAAAAAAAAAAATACCCAAATCGGTGGGACGTGGCCAAGATGGCGGAGTGAGAGGACGCTTCTTCTCGATGCTCCCCGGCCCGACCAGGCCCGAGCCCTGAAATATAGCTCTTTCTCCCCCCCCCCCGGAGCTTAACGGCACGGGGAGAGATAGCGGAACCTGCAGAGACAACGCTGGCCGAGTCCTAGCCTCCGTCTAGCCTCAGGACAGCCCGTCGGACGGTGTTGAAGGTCCGACCCGGGAGACGCGAGGAGGAGGAGGCCGACCCCAGAGCACGTCGGTCGGACGCACGCCGCGCCCAGTGCCGTTTGGAGTGAGCAGCCGGTAGAGAAGCCGCAACGCCTCGATCAAGAGGTCCTGGAAATTTGGAGGAACCACCGTAGAGGCCCAGCAGAGTGTGACGCTTGAGTCCCGGCATACCCACCTGGCCGTCCCCGGGAGGGCATCGAAGGGACAAGGGTGCGGACCCGGGGCCTTGTGCGGAGCCCTCCCCCCTTGGCTTCTCCGGCGGCAGGACCCCACAACTAGGTGAACGCCGAGGCCCGCAGCGACGCCGGGGTACCCGGCGGCCCCACGCCCTGCATAGTCGGGCCCAGAGCGAACCCCGGCCATTAGCACTGTGACGCACGATGACTTTGGCCGAAGCCTAGAGATGGCGGAATCGCCCTGAAGGGCTTCTGATGACGGCGACGGCTGGGGAGTCCTGCGCATCTACGGAGGAATCCACAACGCCTCCCGAACAGTGACGGGAACAGGGGACAGTCACAGGTGATCGTATCTTGGCCTAGTGGAGGCCGCGACGGACGGAGGCTAGTGCGGCCTACAGACGGAGTGCGCACCCTGCAATAGCTATCGCACCCGGACTCCCACGTGACGATCCCAGAAGTACTGGCCCCAGAAGGTGCTTGGTGTGGTGCCGGCGGCGATTCATGGACCCTTGTCTACCACGAGAGAGGTGACCCGGCCCGCATTCAACCCAAGATGGCGTCGGGCAAAGGCAACAAGCGGGGAGAGCGCACTCTCCCGGAGATGCTCAGCAGATCCCAACAGAGGGGAGATAGAGGGCCGTCTTCAGCAAGCCCGGCCGGGGCCTCGCAGAGTTCGAATGGAGGAGAGCCACCGGTCACCAGATCGTTTCTTGAGTCGCTGTTTGGCACCCTCAGAGACGATTTTCAGACATTGAAACAGAAAGTGGCGGGCGAGGTCCGGGAGGTGCGAAGAGAGGTGGAAGAGATCGGGGAACGAGTGGCCACAGTGGAGGGCACGAACCACCGTATCGATGAGGGGTTAGCCCTACTACAAAAGGAGGTGCTGCGCCTCAGAGAACAGCACCTAGATCTGCAGATGCATAACGAAGACCTTGAGAACCGCTCTCGGCGAAACAACATTCGAGTGCGGGGGTGACTGGCTACCTGAGAGACCTGTTTCGAGTGATCCTAGGAGAACCACCGGAATTTCCGGTCAGGATCGACAGGGCGCATTGGGTGGGACCACCACGGCGAGCATCGGCACCCCCCCCCCCCCGACATTTTGGCTTTCCTTCCGGACTACCCATTGAAAGAGCGCATCATGGCTGAGGCCCGGAAGCAATCTGGGTTCACTTTCCGTGGCCACCCTGTGGGACTATATCAGGACCTGTCCGCCAATACTTTGCAAAAACGGAAATCATTTAAGATCGCCACAGACTTTTTGAGAGAGCACGAAACACCATATGCCTGGGGCCCCCCGTTCCGCCTCATCTTTAGATGGAACGGCACGATGCACCAACTTCGATCGCTCCAAGACACCTGTGAGGTCCTGGGGATCACGGCGGAGGAGTAAGACACGAATACGTCGAGCGGGAGACGTGGCCCCAGAGACGGCTGGCAGAGGGTGTCACGGAGACGGGGAACGGCCAACCCAAGGAGGCCAGACTCGCCCACCATTAGAGCCAACATGGTGGATGCGGTCTCCGAGGCTGCCAGAAGCAACGCAGCTACCGGTGACGTGGCTCTTACGGCATAATGATGCTCCGGGGGGAGAACACCACAGCCTTACTGGAATAGCAGGTTCGGGTCTTGGAGGGCGGGGGGGGTGGGGGGAAGTGGGGAAGGGGGGAAGTGGCTGGACGTCCACATTGGTAACTCACCACAGACTTGCCTGAGGGCATGACTGGGACTAACATTTGTTTGGATTTTGGGGGTTTGTTGGGGGGAGGGGGAGAGATTCTTTGGTTGGTTGCATGAAGGGTGTGTTGGGGAGTGGGGGGTGTTGCTGGGAGGGGGAGGGGAGAGTTGGCCAGTCTGGGAGTTGGGTGGGGGGGGTTTGGGGTCCGTCCAGTGCAACTGTGCTACTTATCACAGCCTGGCTGTGCTTCTACACATCACCTACACGGTGCCTACCTATCTTAGGCCGTGATACATTGCGTCTGCCTTGGTCTAATCCACACAGATGACGGCTTTCACAGTGGTTACCCTTAACGTGAAGGGGTTAAATAATCCTATCAAAAGAAGGGCGGTTCTTTCTTTATTGGAAAATACACACGCGGATATTTGTCTTCTCCAGGAGACTCATCTTCTGGCCAGAGACTGCCAGAGGATGCGCTCCCATAAGTTTCCCACTCAATTCTTCTCCTGCAATACCACTAAGACCGCTGGGATCGCACTTTTGATATCCCACAAGTTTAAGGGGGAGATTCTACATAAGTTTGCTGAGCAGAAGGGCAGGCTCCTGGCTTATAGGGTCAAGTATGGGGGATTGACTTTCACTGTTGGGTCGATGTATAGCCCCAATGAACACCAGGAACAATTCCTACATTCGGTGGTGGTGGATATCACCGCCACACCAGCTAGGCACATCATCATAGGGGGGGATCTGAATATGGTCTTCGACTCCTCCCTGGATAGGTCCGTGCAACGGCGACCGCAGACTGGGGAGATCTCGCAGATGGGCAAACGCCAGCTGGAAGACTCAGATCTCCATGACCTCTGGCGCTCCTTGCATCCCACCACCCGAGATTATTCCTATTATTCACACGCTCATAAGACCTACGCTCGCCTAGATCATCTCCTGGTCTCCAAACCGTTTCGCGATCTAGCCATAGCATCAACAATAGGAGTTCTTTCTCTATCAGGCCACGCCCCTGTTATGGCAGAGTTTCAATTGCCACCGATATCGCCGAGGCGCGGGGTATGGCGCCTCAGAGATACCTTGCTGCACAGACAGACGGTGGTAAAACATATTCAAGATTCAATTCGGGAATTCCAGGAGCACAATGATAATGGTGACACTTCCCTAGCAACACAGTGGGCGGCACTGAAGGTGGGGCTCCGAGGAGAATTTATTGCTATCTCCTCAGCTGAGAATCGGGAGCGTCAGCGGAAATGTGAGGAACTCACAGGCAAGGTGCGAGAACTGGAACAGGTACACCAGAGGACGGGGGCACCCAGAATCTGGAAGCAGCTTAAGGCGGCGAGGAAGCTTTTAGCAGCCTTGGATACGGACAGGGCGGAGTACGCTGCATTGCGCTTGAAGCATGCGTATTATACTGGTGGGGACAGGTGTGGGAAACTCCTGTCACATAAACTTAGAGAAGCACACCAGAAGCACTTAGTGAAGGAGCTAGCGACGCCCACCGGGGAGTCGGTGACGGAAGATGACCAAATAGCTGACGGCTTCCGTCGATTTTATGCCGACCTCTATAGGGGCGAACCCCCGTCAGCACTGGCAGAGGAGACCTACCTGTCCTCGGTTGACCTTCCCTCCCTTGCTCCAGAGCAGGCAGAATATCTCAAGAGGGATATTCGAGTGGAGGAAGTAATCACAGCCATTTCCAGGCTTAAACACAGGAAAGCCCCGGGCCCCGACGGTTATACCTCCCTCTTTTATAAGACTTTCTGCCCTATGCTGGCCCGATCCTCACGCGCCTCTTTAACTCCTTCTCCGAGCCTGGAGCTATTCCCCCGGATATGCTTAGGGCAACGGTTTCGGTTATCCCCAAGCCGGGGAAGGACCGGACACAATGTGGCTCTTACAGGCCTATCTCCCTCTTGAATGTCGACCTGAAGTTGTACACTGGGATCCTGGCAGCCCGTTTAGCGCTTCATCTTCAGGGTCTAGTGAACTCGGATCAGGCTGGATTCGTCCCGGGGAGGCAGACGGTGGACAACACCAAGAGGGTAGTTCATGTTCTGGAGAAGGCCTCCAGAATACCCGGAGAAAGGATGTTACTAGCAGTCGACGCAGAGAAGGCCTTCGACAGGGTGCACTGGCCATATCTAGAGAGAGTTCTGACGAAAGTCGGCATTGGCGAGAAATTCCGCACTCTGGTGTTTACCTGCTATAAGTTTCCATCAGCAGTGGTACGGGTTAACGGTTGCAGTTCTCATCACTTCGCGATCGAAAGGGGTACCAGACAGGGGTGCCCATTATCCCCCCTCTTATTCGCGCTTTACATGGAACCTCTGGCCCAAAGAATTCGTCAAAATCCGAATGCCCTGGGAGTTAAGATGGGGGAGTACACCCACACTATCAGTCTGTATGCAGACGATGTCATCCTGACATTGGAGGATCCGGGGAGGTCGCTCCCTGCTTGCATCCATGAGATGGAAGCCTTCGCTGCCATTGCGGGCTTTAAGATGAATATGGGGAAATCGGTGGCCCTTGACGTCTCACTCACCGTGGCCACTAGAACCGTTTTGCAGAGGCGATTCCCCATGCACTGGTCGAAAGGTCTGGTGCCCTACCTGGGCATTCTTCTGGCGCCTACACTACCTGCCATGATGGTAACTGCGAACTACACCGCCTTAGGCTCTAAAATTAAGGAGGAACTGGGTCGCTGGAGCAAGGGCACATTATCCTGGCTGGGTAGGATGGCCGCGGTGAAAATGACCATCTTGCCGCAGGCACTTTACCTATTCCGCGCCCTGCCACTGCAGCCCCCAAAGGGATGGCTGCTTCAGACTCAGGCGGACATTGCGCGCTTCATATGGCAGGGCCGTAAACCCAGACTCAAGAGGACCTTGGCCACTCTGGCACCCGAGGCAGGGGGGCTCGGAATACCGGACCTCCGTAAATATTTTCAGGCAGCCCAACTAAGGTATCTGGTAGAGTGGAGCAAATGGGAGTCCGACAAACACTGGCCAGGACCAGGCAGTTGCGGGCCGGACCTTGCAAGAAGTGCCCTTTCTACGGCGGATACATCGCCCTTCCAATTTATATGCATCTTATATCACACGGGTCCTCTTGAGGGTGTGGGATGCCACGAATTTGACTCACTCACTCACCACCTTCCCCTCTCCGTTCACGCCCCTGATCGATAACCCAGAATTTAGCCCGGGCACGGAACCAGGGGCCTTTACACGTTGGCGAATGGCCGGTTGCAGGGCTCTTTTTCATTTGTATGGCCCGGAGGGCATAATCCCGTTCCCGGAAATCAGGAAAGAATATCAGTTGCCGGAGGTGGAACGGTTGCGTTATATGCAGGTGCGTCACTGGGCACTGCAACCACAGACTCGAGAGTCGGCAGACCGGAAGCTTTTACCTTATGAGAAATGGCTTGTAACACGCACCTCAGACAAAAAACTCATTTCGGACTTGTACAAATTCCTGCAGCCCTCCCCCTTCGACATCTATAACCCAGGTAGAGAACGATGGGAAAGAGAATTAGGGAGATCCTTGAGCCATAAGGAATGGGACAGCATTGCATATAGGGCCCGACACTCTGCATATCACACTGGGCTTACGGAGACATTAACAAAAGTATCCACATATTGGTATTACACGCCCCAAAGGTTACACGAGATGAATCACAACATTGACACCACCTGTTAGCGAGCATGTGGGCAACCGGGTACCCTCACTCATGTTTTGTGGGAATGTCCGATACTAGCTCCCTACTGGAAGGAGGTTTTAGACCTGATTGACTCCAACTTTGAGATTGAATTGCCTCTTTTTCCAGCGTATGTTCTGTTGGGCTTGCCCAACGGACTGATGTATCCTCTGAAGTCGCGTAGAGGGAGGCAAATTGCGATAGCACTGGGTTCTGCTGTACAAAATATACTTATTCACTGGCGCACTACCACACTTCCCTCCACCACAGGATGGTTGCATAGACTATGGCATGTCCTGGGAATGGAAAAATTGTCGTTCATGGTGGCGGGAGAGGTGGAACAATTTAATGAACTATGGCAACCGTTTCACTCATTGCTTGTGGGGGAATTCACAGAGCTTACGTGCCCCAGATATCTCCGCCTGTTGAGACTGACTACATTGACAGACTTGGAAGGCCTACGAGCCTAGATGTGAGGGCATGGGAGAGAAAGGAACGGTCTTTGGAGGGGTGGGTGGGTGTTGCATTGGGACACTGGACGGGGGTGGGAGGAAGGGGCTTGGTTTGGTTCGGGGAGGTAGGGAGTTGGGGGGTTTGTTCACTTTGGAGCACCTTGTGGTAGCATACGCACCAGCTATTGCATCTGAATGTACACTGCTTTTACAGGATCCTAACGCGCTGGTGCACTATTATATGACTGTATCGGATGCTTGCTCCCATGTGTCAACTGTTTGTCCTTTCTTTTGTGAATGCTTAATAAAATGCTTTAAACCTAAAAATCCCCAAATCAAGTTTCATAAAGCATAGTAACAAACATATACTGTCTAAGTCAATAATGGACGTAATCTAACCCTGGGCGAAGAACTACGCTCCGTTCGCGGAGTTTGCGGAGTTTCGGCAACTCCGCGCTCCGCGGAGAACGCGAAGTTGTCAAATACTCCGCAAACTGCTGCGTAGCGTAGTTCTCGCGCTCTCAATAGCATTTTCGCGTGCGCGAGGATGCTTGTCAGTAAGATCGAGTTGCCGAACACGCAGAAACTGCAATCTGGCACAGAATAACTCGCGAACATGTTACTAGTGACCGGAAATAAGGGGACGCGAGCGGGCGGGACAAACCTCATGGGTAACTTCGCGGGCTACACATCCTGAGCATGCAGGCAATCAATCAATCAATCAGGATATTTGTATAGCGCGCTACTCACCCAGAGGGTCTCAAGGCGCTTGGGGGAGGGGGGTCCTCTACTGCTCGAACAGCCATGTCTTGAGTTGCTTCCTGAAGCAGAGGTGGTCTTGGGTCAGGCGGAGGTGGATGGGGAGGGAGTTCCAAGTCTTGGCTGCCAGGTAGGAGAAGGATCTTCCTCTCATGGTGGATCTTCGGATGCGTGGCACGGCGGCGAGGGAGTGGCTGGTCGATCGTAGCTGGCGGGTGGGAGTGTAGAAGGTCAGGCGGTTGTTGAGGTACCTGGGGCCCAGGTCGTGGAGGGCCTTGTGTGCGTGGGTGAGGAGTTGGAACGTGATTCTCTTGCTGACGGGGAGCCAGTGAAGGTCTCTCAGGTGTCCGGAGATGTGGCTGTGTCGGGGGATGTCCAAGATGAGTCGTACGGAGGCATTCTGGATGTGTTAGAGTCTTTACTGGAGTTTGGCTGTGGTTCCGGTATAGAGGGTGTTTCCGTAGTCCAGTCGGCTGGCGACGAGTGCCTGTGTGACCGCCTTCCTGGTATCGGTGGCGAGCCATCGGAAGATCTTTCGGAGCATGCGTAGGATGTTGAAGCATGATGATTAGACGGCGTTGACTTGTCTGGTCATCGAGAGGGAGGAGTCCAGGATGAAGCCCAGGTTGCGTGCGTGGTCCGTTGGTTTGGGTGCGCTGCCCAGGGCAGGGGGCCACCAGGAGTCATCCCAGGCGGAGGGTGATGATCCAAGGATGAGGACTTCCGTCTTGTCTGAGTTCAGTTTCAGGCGGCTGTTCCTCATCCACTCGACTACGTCTTTCATCCCTTCGTGTAGGTTGGTTCTGGCGGTTCCTGGGTCGTTGGTGAGGGAGAGGATCAGCTGGGTGTCGTCGGCGTAGGAGATGATGTTGAGGTTGTGTTAGCGTACGATGGCAGTGAGGGGGCTCATGTAGACGTTGAAGAGGGTGGGGCTGAGTGATGATCCTTGTGGTACGCCGCATATGACTTCGGTGGCCTTTGATCTGTACGGGGGGAGGCGGACTCTCTGGGTTCTTCCGGTGAGGAACGAGATGATCCACTCCAGTGCCTTCTCTTGGATTCCGATGTTGCTGAGGCCCTGCACTAGGGTGCGGTGGCAGACCATATCAAATGCTGTGGAGAGGTCCAGGAGGATGAGGGCCGCTGTTTCCCAGTTGTCGAGCAGGGCTCGGATGTCGTCAGTGGCTGCGATGAGGGCGGTCTCGGTGCTGTGGTTGGCGCGGAAGCCGGACTGCGAGTGGTCGAGGCTGGTTGGGCGAGCGCAATTGGTGATCCACTGTATGAGGTTGTTGGCTGCTTGGTTGGGGTCCGTTGAGCTGGCAGGAGGGATCTGGCTCAGTGAAGTGGTGAGCTGGTCGGTGGTGATCTTGTTCCAGTTCCTGCGGGGAACCTGTTGCGGGTGGAAGCTGAAGTGGACGCAGCTGTGGTCTGTCCAGTGGAGTCCGGTGGAGTGGCTGAAGGAGATGTACTTGCTGGAGGAGAAGACTGGGTCAAGCGTGTGTCCGGCGTAGTGGGTGGGGGTGTTCACCAGTTGCATGAGTCCGAGGTTGGCGAGGTTGTCCAGCAGGGTGGTGGTGGTGTTGTCGTTGTTGTTCTCCAGGTGGAAGTTGAGGTCCCCTAGGAGGATGTAGTCAGCGGAGGCGAGAGCGTGCGGGCTGATGAAGTCTGCGATGTCTTCGCTGAATTGTGTGCGAGGTCCTGGGGGTCTGTAGATGAGGGTGCCTCTGAGTGTGGTCTTGGGGTCGGTGTGTATCTGGAAGTGAAGATGTTAAGCGGCTGTGAGGGTGTCGTCTGAGTTGGTCGTGATGCGGATGGTGTTCTTGTGGACGATGGCGATGCCTCCTCCTGTCTCGTTGACGCGGTCTCTCCGGGTGATCTTGTATCCGTCCGGGATGGAAACGGCGATGTCGGGCGCTGAGGAGGCGTTCATCCATGTTTCCGTGAGGAAGGCGACGTCTGGAGATGTGGTGTTGAGCAGGTTCCAGAGTTCCACGGCGCTCTCGAAGACGAAAAATGGATCGCGAACGGGTCAAGCAAGCTACTACGCATGCTCGCGGAGCTATGCGTAGTTCGCGGAGTGCAAGTGCATCTTCGCGTAGCTCGCGGAGTGCGGCTACGCGAACTACGCCCAGGCTTAACGTAATCCCAATGTATTCTCAATGTTTTTTGAGGGATGATGGCAGCCGACACGTGTTTCGTTACACACTGTAACACACTGTAACTTTTTCAAGGCTGCAAATAAATACTGCATTATCCTAGGCGTCGCTCATATTGCATTGCGGGTGTCAACACAGAGATACTGGACTTGTCAAAAGAAGAATATTGGATCTAGCAATAGAGGGTCATTGGAGACATGAAAAGAATATTATTCGACTCATCAATAAGTATAATTGATGTGTTGAAGGAATATGTATAGAAAAGATAGGTGAATTTTAATGGAAATGTGAAATGTGTTTTATTTAGGGGACAGTGACTGGTACTAGGCACATCAATTGAGTGTTATTGTGAGTTCATTAGATTATTGAAGTCTTCAAAACAACGGTATGGAAGGTGTCAGTAGAGTAGTGCTATAGGGTTTATTACAGCATTACCGTATAGAGGGCGAATGGACATGTCAGAAGAGTGGCACCAGACATGCCAACCGAGCAGACTAGAAAAAAGTCAGTCAAAAGCTACTGAATATGTCAAAAGTGCATTATTGGAGGCATTGACAAGGCGCCATTGAACATAAAAATAAAACGGCTTTGGACATATAAATAGAGCATTATTGACAAAGTGAACAGAATCTTGTTGGCTAAATCAATGGAGTGTTATCAGGCGCCATTATCAACAGAGCGATATTGACTAAAGCAAAAGAAAGAATGTTATTGGACACATGCAAAAAGCAGTAAAGGAGATATAGGTGTTACTGCCGGGTCAATAGACGGATATTGGAGGGGTAAATCGAGTGTTCTTGGTATCAATAGAGCTTTATTGCAGGCATTATTGGAAAATCAATAGGGCGTTACTGGACGCATCAGCAGGGCGGCATTAGGCAAGTCAGCGGTGGTATTGGACTTGACACTGATGGGAGAGGGAGGCGGAAGCACGGCCTTACTGGGCACGTCAGAGGGGCGAGACCGGAAACGGCTCGCGCCGCCTCCTCGAAAGGTCATCCAGGACACGGGGTGTTTCATTAGACACGTGTTGGGCTGTAAGTTAGGCACGGAGATAAATTCTCCCTCTGATGTCCGCCCACAGATGTCTCGTGGTTTGCCCCGTGCTGAGTCTGGGCCCGGCTCACTGTCTCCTAGAGTTTAGGCTTGGTCCGCATCCCTCTGGACTCCCCCGCGCCACCTTCACTTCCGCCCCTGCCCCTCGCTCGCACGTGTCTCCTTTCCCCGACTTCTAGGCACTTTCACTGTGCACGAGGAATAGAAAACACTCAAACAGAAGGCACAGTCATGTTGTCCCAGCTGCCAAGGGGGAGGCGCTGAGGATGAGACGGGAACAAGAGAGTGGCATAAGAGACAGTGACCTTTGCTCAACCAGCAGGGAGCACTTTAGGAAAACCTGTCAATTTCATAGAAGACCAAGGGGCAGATCTTCGAGGAAGTGGGGCAGATCTTCGAGGAAGTGCCGCAGCGCGGCACCGCAAGCCCTTTGGCTGCGCCACGCTGCGGCACTTCCGAAGCACATGGATGCAACGTATTTACAAGAATATGGCGCATCTCTGTGCTTCGCCCTGCTGGCGCACAAACGGCAGCCATGCGCTGGCGCAGGCACCCTTGCACCATGGGGCAAGGATGCCTGCGTCGTGGGGATATTGTTTTGTGCAGGAAGGGGCACTTTCCTGCACATAAACAATCACTACAGGCAATTTCCTCCTTCAATGTGTGCTGTAGAATGCAGCACGTATTGAAAGAGGAAATAACGAGGAGAAATGAGAACATTTCTCCTCGTTGCGCCTCGCTACGCCACCTCTAGGGTGGCGTAGCATTCACACGTATCTCCAGACTTACGATTTCTCGTAAATTTGAAGATGTGTCTTGTTCCATGGGTGTTGCATGGGAACACCCACAGCAACACCCATGGAAAGCCATTTTATTTATTTTTTATTTATTTATTTTATTTTTATTTTATTTTTAGAGTTTTCTATAGCGCGAACTTGAACCGATTAGGTTATCAGAGCGCTTTACATAGCACCAGTTCCGTTACATGTTATCACAGCAGTTTACATAGAATCAGTTACGTTACACATTTCAGGAACTTGAACCGATTAGGTTATCCAAGCGCTTTACATAGCACCAGTTCCGTTACATGTTATCAAGGCACTTTACATAGAATCAGTTACGTTACACATTTCAAGAACACGTTTCTTTTTGTTCTAATGAATAGGGTTATCTCTTCACACGGGGGAAGGGATACACCTGGCTATATTCCAACAGTCACACCGGCGACTAGTCGTTACAGCTATAACTCTAAACACACGGGGGAAGGGATACCTGGCTATATTCCAACAGTCACACAGGCGACTAGTCGTTGTAGCTATAGCTCTAAACACAGGGAGGGGATACACATGGATACAATCTAAGACTCACATAGGATATTAGTCATTAGAGCTATCTTCTATCTACACAGGAGGGATATGACTGGAAACACTCTAAGGGTCACATAGGGGTGGTAGAGAATACATAGGTCCACTGCAAATACTAGTGATAAGAGTCAACTACGTACACATAGGAAGGGATATGACTGGCCAAACTCTAGGAGACGCATAGGGGTGGTATAAGGTGTAAGGACTTCAGCGAATACCAAAGCTTAGCATTATTGCAATCGGTCAAAGGTCTACTGCATACACCCGTGATTAGAGTCATCTCTACACACATAGGGAGGGGATATGACTGGATAAGCTCCAAGAGTCACATAGGCATGGTATATGGTGCAAGGTCTAAAGCAGATACCATTAACTAGAGTCACCACAACAAGACAAAAGCAGAGTTCCATAAGTGTGGATGCAGCCACAGCACAAAGGGAGGGTGGGAGGGATGCAAGGGCATGGAGAGAAGGGGAAGCACAACAGGGAGGAAACATTTGAGGATCATCCACAGGGAGAGGGCTAAGGCCAGGGGCATGGTGGGGGGCCAGAGTCCAGAGAAACTGTCCGAAAACAGCAGCAAAGTGTCGGTCAGGACCGAGCAAAAGTCAAGAAGTCCAGCAGAGAAGGTGGGAGCCCAGGTGAGAGATGACGCCGGAGGCCAGCCGCAGGCTGGCTTTTCCTGTCCTTGTAAATATGGACGGAAAGTGACGTACTGGTGGCTCAGGTGGCTTGTAAATCTGCCCCAAAGATTCTATACCGGATGCAAAGCATGCGCAGGAAACAAGACCAGTGCGCAGGAGACAGGCTGCGATCGCTGCCCAGCTAGATGGGTTGCTTTGGAGTCGGAGAGATCCATAGAAATTGATTGTACCCAGAGTGAACAGGGGGTGCTGCAGGCCATGCTTAAGGGAGGCAAAAGGCCAGTAGATTGTGCTGCACGGAAGACACCTCCCACCCAGGGCGATGGGGTAGACAGCACACGTTTTGGCACGTGCTGGTCCTTCCTCCTGCTTTGATTGGCTGAAAATATGTGGGGCGTGCACCAAGTGACTAAGCTTCTGGGGAGTAAGGTTATATATTACTTATGTGTCACACAAGCTTGTAAGGAAGTATGACCATTCATGTAATATTTTAATCACTGCCTCTCACCTTAAAGGGGCATTTTGCACAATTTTGGAATGCTTTGCATGACTAAACTGTTCCACCCATTTGCACGCCTAATGCGCCACACCGTGGGGCCTGTCATGTGTAGCATGCTTGTAGATTAGGACAGTTTAAGAGATCAAGGTTGGTTAAAGGAATCAACACAGTCACCAGTGAGTTAGGAAGTAATAAGTAGTGGTCGGCTGAAAATTCCGCTCCGCCGGTGGACTTTGGGGAGTTTTGCCCACTCTGTACTACACGAGTATCGCAGAGTTCCAGCAAAACTATGGCAAGCGCTGCGTGATGGAATTTTTTCCTCGCACAATCGAGACTTTGCGCCCCCATGAGTGGTTTTCAAGTGCTGGAAAATCAGCCGGTGAGGTTTTCTCAATGCAGGGTGTCACGGCAAGTTGTGACTATTCTCGTTGAGAAAGCTGCTGCTCCAGTAGAAAATCTACTCAAGAAGCAGAAAGAAGCAGGACCCTCTAGCATGCCATGAAGTGTCGTTTGTGCTGATTTTACAGCGCGGAACAAGCTCCCGGCGCAAAAAATCTGCGAGATGTGTCAAATTCCCCCCACTCTTGGAACTCTGCGGAATCGTGCTGAGTTTATAGTAACTCTGCGGAATTCCAGAGTGAAACTCTGTGAGCACGGTCCACCCTCGTAATAAGGGGGTTACTTGGGAGAGATTATCAGGAAGTAGGGCTGAAAACTCTGCTCACCATTTAGTGTGGCTTGAATGCGGTGAAGTGGTACTCCATATAGGATCAGCCTCTTTTCAGAGAAGGAACGGCTGATGGGCAGAACAGGGAGTCTGCACTGTCTAGACAGAGACTGCGGAGAATAGGCTAGGTTGCAGCATGTTGACAATGAGCCAAGATTTCCAGCCAGCCATACATTCTCACATATCCAGGAGAGATGGCAGTCATTGAATTATATGTGAACAAAAACCCTAGGCAGTCAACAATGTGGCAAACAAGTAATATAAAGTGACAGCGAAAAAATCATACATAGAGAGTTAAAATAAAATTAATCATGGTTTTAATAAAGACAAGTAAAAATCATACAAGTAAATGGCATGGCCATCACCGTATGGTATTAACATTATAATTAAAAGACATATATTTCATACATTTATTATTTCATCATACAAAGTACACCTCTACAAAGTAATATCACTGGTATCTACAAGAGACCACACTGTGGCGAGTGAAACTCGACACGCTTTTTGGCGCAAAAACGCCTTCTTCAGGAGCCACAAAATGATACAGTGATATTGTTTTAAGAACATTTAACAGAACCTGTATACAGGAAACAAGCGAACAGTTCTTGGGCACTCGTAAAAATAATGGCCACAACAGGTGTATTCCTGTTGTATCGATAGCGGCAAGGCTTCAATAGGTTAAGTTGATAAAAAGTATCCACGGATACCGATGTTTTTTCTATTTAGGATTCTTAAGACGTGGAGCTGTGTTTTCATTCCGACGATGTGTAAAAAGTATATACGATGCTCCGTCAATGTCTTACATCAGTCTTTTGTAGAAGCCTCCTCAAAACAGGGTAACTTTAAAAACAGGATGAAAGCAGGATAATGCTCTCACCACCCGACGTGACGACGTGCAAGTCTGCCGCTTAACCAGAAGGACGGAATTTTTTTTTTTAGTCATATTGAATTATGCATAATTTCCCTCTTGGACCATGGCATGATTTGCTAAGCCACTGTGATGCAATGTTGCTACAGTTAGGACCTGGGTACATGGATCTCAAATTTTCCTATTCAAGACCTATTGATTCCTACAGATTAGTTGTGATGTAAATGTAAATGTAAATGTGTTTGTATTTATATAGCGCCTTCTACCCAGAGGTCTCGTAGCACTGTATTCATACCGCTGTGGAACCCTTCCTGGCTTTCCTGTGAGATGTCCACTCCTGGGCACCCCCAAGGTGAAGCCAGGCATCCAAGCGCTTCTGGGGCCGTTGTGGAGATTAAGCAAGCTATTGCCCAGAGTCACAGAGTGGGACCCATGATTAGACTAGGCACCGAGGCGAGAATTATCAGGTCCGGGGAGATTGAGTCCAAGAGCCGCCGAGGCGGAAATTGAACCCAGGTGCCCGGGCCAGACCTCTGCATCAGGGTCTGCCGCTCTAACCATTGAAGAATACAGTGAAGAATACAGAAAAGCATTCTGAAAAGTATGGTTTATGAAAGCAAACTATTTTCTTGAGACACGAAGTAAGCATGACATACATGTAATTAAAAGTAGTTGGGTGATGATATTAGACCCCTTACAGGGGGCCTCTTGCTGAGAGATAGATGTAGCGCTTGTGGTCCACAATGCAAAATTAGAGATAGTCAAAGTAAAGCTTTCCAAGGAATTGACAAAACAAAGTTTGGCAAAACATTTGAAGGTACCCCTCTGTTCATAATTTCCCACTTAGTTATGGTGCCCAAAAACAAAGGGGAAGTTAAGGATGATATACCATTTTTGCTTATTGAAAGGCCAGCTATTCAACTCAACCACAAGGACCAGTAGCCTCAGTCTAGAATCTGAGTGACCTGTTGCAGGGAAGTATCAGGAAAGGATGATCCTAGCAGCGCTGTAGGGCCAGTGAGTTGCGAATGGATCATGGAGGCAGCATAACATTAACAAGCATTTGCAATGCAATAGGTCTCGCATTAGGAAAGTTTGAGCTATTGGTACTGTAAATGACAATTTTTTATTTATATGTTGGTTTGGAAAATAGCGAAATTAATAGCTTTGTTGTTTACAATGCCAATAGTTGAAACTTTCGCAAATGTGACACCTATAGCATTTGTAATGCAATATGTGTTGTATTTACGTGACTTAGATGTATTGATATTACAAATAACAACGGCTTTTAATTTTTTTTAAATAATTAATACTTAAAAAAAAGTTATTGTAATTTATAATGGCAATAGCTTAAACTTTTGTAAATAACTTTTGTGAAGATTATGTTCAGTGTATTTTATTGTGACGAAAATCCAAGAACAGAAGTGAAATATTAACATATTTTTGATACATTTGTAATAAAGCTTGAAACATTGAGAGAACATATTTGAACCAGTTGTTGTTGAATGGTTGCACAGATGGATGCTGTGGGGGCGCTGAGTGATGTTGTGGTGGCGACGAGTGATGCTGTGGCGTTCAGTGATGCTGTGGTACCGCATAGTGATGTTGTGGTGCCACTGAGTGATGCTGTGGTGGTGCTGAGTGATGCTGTGGTGATGCAATAGATAGATAGAATGAGTGCGATAGAGTATTTGCGATAGATAGATAGAGTGAGGGCGATAGATAGAGGGAGGGCAATAGATAGATAGATAGAGGGCGATAGAGTGAGGGCAATATATAGATAGACTGATAGATAGAGTTAGGGCGATAGATAGAGTGATGGCGATAGAGTGAGTGCGATAGATAGACAGATAGAGTGAGGGCGATAGATCGATAGAGTGAGGGCGACAAATATAGTGAGGGCGATAGATTGAGTGAGGGCGATAGATAGATAGATAGATAGAGTGAGGGCGATACATAGATAGAGTGAGGGCGATAGATAGAGTGAGGGCGATAGATAGATAGAGTGAGGGCGATAGATAGAGTGAGGGCGATAGATCGATAGATAGAGTGAGGGCGACAAATATAGTGAGGGCGAAAGATTGAGTGAGGGCGATAGATAGATAGATAGATAGAGTGAGGGCGATAGATAGATAGAGTGAGGGCGATAGATAGATAGAGTGAGGGCGATAGATAGATAGAGTGAGGGCGATAGATAGAGTGAGAGCGATAGATAGAGTGAGAGCGATTGATGAGTGAGGGCGATAGATAGAAGCCATATGAAAACTCAGCTTGTTATGGGCTGAAACTCCAACAGGACTTTGAGCTGAGCCAGAGCCATGCCTCAGGCTCAAGCCTGGCTCAAACTTTCATGGCTCACCCACCTCAATTCGTAATTTAACCAGTGCTGGAGCAATGCCATGTAGTTCAATGCTCCAAAATACAACATTTATATGCGTGGTACCCTTGCTCACAAGGTGGAATGTGGGTCGTTTTAAAGCCAGTACTGGCTGCTGGTATTACATCTGACATTGAGGCACCTGTTAGCTGCAAATAAGGGTATTATGCTGTTTCCATAGGTACCTGGCATTCCACTATTCACCTCATAAGTATGAGACATTTGGCATGTGCTCCACTATGGTAACTGACATGTAGGCCAGGATTCCTGCTAACAATCTTGCCTGTGACAAAATAAAAACATTGCCAACAGATCAAATATTTTTTTAAATCATGTTGGTGCTGTTTTGAGAGTTGGACTCAGTAGGGTGCCTGCTTAGCCTGAATGAGGACTCTGCTGGCAGTGGGCAGTTCCAGGGTGCCCGGAAAGCGCAGTACTGATTCCTCAAACCCAGAAAGTCAGGTCACTGCTTCACAGTTTAGTGGGGGTAATGCATGAATCAGAGTATGCCTTGATCGCAGCAGATTTTAACGCAGATAGAATCAACTCAGCATCTCATCTTTCCTATGTGAATAAAATGAGTACTACTGGAGAATATTATCAAATTTTATCAATGCCCTCCGTTTACAGTGCGCATTGTGAGGTTGCTGCACACCCCTGACATGGAACAGCTTGAGGTCTATAAAAAGAATTAAGGGAGCCTACCAGAGCACAAAACAATGAAAGCTTGCCACATCAGCGGCACTCATTCAATAAGAGATCTTGATGGGATGCGTTAAGAAACTTAAATCCTGGTTGCTGTTCCTTACACACCGGATAGTGTGGTTATCCGCGAGAAAGCTGCACTTACTGGGAAATGCACTGGGTTTCTTGAACTATTTCTGCAGCTCCCAAACATACCCAGAGGTGTTATTTTAGTTCTAACTAAAAATGTTAAACCTAAACATAACTAAATGCGTTTTGGGCACAGTCCCAATTAATTAACCTAAAAAGAGTTAAAACATTGAAGCACGAGGGAGTCCCAACAAGTAGAAAAAAACTTTAACCTAAGTAAAAGGTCCCTTGCCCTCGGGCAGTTCTGAAAAAGGCTGTTTTGTGACCCTGACAGATGTACTTTAAAGTTGCTATTGTCTTCTGAGCGAGCTGTTCATAAATTATGGGCAGTTAATCACGACTTGCGAGGGTGAAATTAGACTCCGCAGTACCTTGGTGCCAGCACACACGTTCACGGTCCTCCAATGGCGGAAGTACGGGTCCTGAGTTAGTCTCAAAGAGCAGGAGTGGGCCGTTCAACAGGATGACACGGACACCTAACTGATCGAAGCACGCTTGCCACTACTGTCGCTCGATGATTGGCAACCTACCACCTCTCCCATTATGTCAGTACTTCACTGTGCCCACACTGATACGGAGCACAAGGGTCGTCTTCTGAGTTTGGCGAAGTTCACATTAAGGAGGTTGCAGACTACTCAGCTGGCAAAAGACTGAACGTGCTGCACATAAAATTGTGTGCTAGAGGCGCGATATGTGTTAACGAGACAAGTTCTGTGGGGACAGGGAAAATGTGTGTCTGGGAGCAGGGGAAAACTCAGTAGATGTGCCTATCGTCTCACAGTTAGCTGAAAAAATAACATATGCACATTTCGTATTTTTTTTTAAAGCTTGGTAGAATGATGTCCCCCGTGGACAGAATAAAATACAGAGCTATTCAATCGCGTTTTGCTGACAGTCTCACAGGGCTGTAAATAACTGCTGCTGCTATTCAACTCTATTGTACTAACTTCACAGACCTTGGAATGATGAAAGGCTGAGCTAACTTTCCAAGATTGAAGCTTGTGAGTGAAACGAGCGAGAGCAGCGCACGTGGAATTTTGCAAGGCTTCGGAGGAGGGCACACACTCGCGGCTCGTGGGGGTGGAGGGGTTGTGGGGGTGGGGGGGGACGCGTGGGGGAGGGGGGGGGATGCATATGGTTTTTAAAAAAAATAAAGTAAACAAGGAAATTAGTTGTAAATGAATTGAAAATGGTATCAAAAGGCCATATATAGGGTAATGTATCAAATCCAAGGAATCTGTGGGGGAAAAAGGGGGGAATGGAAAGCATGAATTAACATGGATAAAAGATGTAAAAGTGCAATGCCCAGATAAAACTGCAGTGAAGGACAAGAAAAACACGCACTGGTAACTGCCAATATGCCTGACCCTGGAGGGATGAAAAATTGAGAGCGGAAAGAATTTGTTAAGCGAGGCGCCAAAAAGTGAAAAATATTGTGTATTTAAGGCAAGTTCATGGGTCTAATCACAATTAATGCAAACAGAAAGGCATCCATGAGGCATACTTCAGATATAATTGCTCCTTGGATAATCCTTATTTGAAATTCTATATTTTGATTGTCAGCTCCTCCCCTCGTGACATCACCTTTTTCAGGATTCCTCACGAACTCCTTTGAGGGAAGATCAAATTATGCAGTAGGCTGAGGCAAGTATGTGGTATTGAAAAGGCAAATAACAAGATGTGCGCACGCACTGATGAAAACGAAACTAAGCGTGGGGGCGGGACTTCCGTCTTGTGCGCGAATCAGCCCCCACGGAGTTCCTGGCCCGAGTAGCAGTGGTGACGCGGGGCTCCCATGCCCGAGGGAGAGCCCCGCGGAGGCTACAGAACACCGGATTGCCGGTAAGTGGGACTGTATTCGGGAGCGGGGGGGGCGCGTGTGTATATGCGACGGCGGGGGTGGGTTCTCTGTATGTATGGGTGCGTGCATGGGTGCTCGTGTGTGTGTCTGTGTGTGCGTGTCTGTATGGGTGTGTGCAGGGGGGGCGGCAGCGTGTGTATGTGCGCGCGCCTGTGTGAGTGCAGGGGGTGAGGGCTGGCTCTGTGTGCATGCGCCGTGTTTGCATGCAAGCTCAGCGAAAGCAGGGGCTGTGTGTACGTGTCTGCGCAAGCGCGTCTGAGAGGCGCGCTCCCGCGGTGAAAACTGGAAAGGAAAAGCACGTGGCACTTTGCTGTCCACATTCCCAAATACGGGTAACATTAGTTGTCTTGCTGACAGCATTCAATGCTTTCGCATTGAATGCTAGGTCAGCTCGACCTAAAAACCATGGTAATGTAGTAAAAAACAAGTTACTTACCTGTACACTGTGGTTCTCCAGTATTGATATCTTTTATAGATTCACAGGCTTGAATCTTCCCTGCTGTCATGGTGGTAGTCCTAATGGTAACAGATAATTAGCAGTATAACAGCTTACAGGATAATCTCCCTTGAAAATCAATAGCATTTAGTAACCAATTAACCTAATTAAAGAACATCCAAACTCCAGCCAATCACATCACAGACCCAGAGTATCCATCCGCTGCAGGGCCACCATAGCTCAGAGTGTAAGCACGAATGTAGTTAGTAAAATAATAGAGGTATGGAAGGTGCACCAGTAAGGGGAGATTGGAGGGCCACATCTGAATCTATAAAAGATATCAATACTGGAGAACCAAAGTGTACAGGTAAGTAACTTGTTTTTTTCTCCAATATTGTATCTTTTATAGATTTACATGCTTGAATCAGATTCGTGAGCAGTAACATATGGATAAAGGAGGTGGAAAAAAACAGGTGAACCACCCCAATATGCGTCCATAGTATGATAAACAGAAACGAAAACAAATAATGTAACCTCTGTATATATATATATATATATATATATATATATATATATATATATATATATATATATATATATATATATATATATATATATATGTATATATATATATATATATATATGTATATATATATATATATATATATATATATATATATATATATATATATATATATATATATATATATATATATATATATATATATATATAAATATATATCACGAAATGTATATACATTTCCACTCCAAATGCCTGCCTGCCTGCCTGCCTGTGAATTTAGACAGACTCCAGCAAGTTCGGGTTAGCTGTGAATACAGGTTTATTTGGCAATAAAACAACAGTGAGGCGTTTCAGTAGCTGCAGCTACCTTTCTCAAACCAATTGTGGTGCCATTTTTGTTCTTATATAATATACATGTTCCAGGGTCTTTACAAAACCTTGAAGTGACAGTACATGAATCAACATTTTGACATTTAAAGTGATACAGTGTTTGTCATATAAAGTGACAAGTGCATACCACAGCTACGCAGTTGTTTTTCCCACATCCCATGTAATTCAAATACAGTAACACAAATCATTCTAATTGATACTGATATGTGATATTCTAACATCACGCGTTCTGAAACAAGGTCAATACCTGTTATGTCTCCTAATGTATGCACTTCTGTTCCTTTCAGGATTCAGACCAATCATAGGCAAGGGCCCTAATCAATCACAGATCTTTTTTTAACCGAATGCCCTCAAGTTAATAATACTGTTTTGTCCATGTTGAGTTAAAATTGCATAAGCGGCTATACAACACTAATAAAATCAAAACCAATCACATATTTACCCAGACTAAAAACCTATGTGAAAACACCTATGTACACTGCCTTTTACATGGGCTGGATTATAAAGGAGGAAAAAAGAGAGAAACAGGATAAAAACAACAAATTCATTCAAAAATTTCAAAAAATTGCCCTCCAGTTGTAAATATCAAATCTTAAGATATAACATTTCTTAATGTATCGTCCTCTACCAATATCCACAGTTTACTTGTCTCACCAAAGAGCCATTATAAGCAACATTCAAAATCATATACAATAACTCATTATGGTGTTACAGGTGAACATGTAAATCCTCTTCTGTATTTAGGCCCATTGGGATCTTTGTGTTGAATCTTAGAATGTACCAGGATTCAAGTTGTCTCAGAAACCTCTCCCTGTTTCTGCCCCTTGGTCTTATTGGCACTTAAACCAGAACAAAGTATTCTAGATTAGTGACATCACTATTGTGTGTTTGTTCAAAGTGTTGGGCGACAGGGTATGTTTGGACTTTATGTTTGATGGCCCAAATATGTAGTAGGATGCATAGATGTGCTTTTAAAATTGTGCTCTCTATGTATAGATTATGACAACTGCATCGCAGAGCATAAACCAGATATTTGCTCTTACAAGTTAATCGTTTTAGTATTCGCCAATTGTTGCCAGAAAACGGCAACGGTATCGCTTTAGTGTTGACCCCATACTGGCACGCCTTACATTTATGGCAACCTCAAAAGCCTTTGCTGTTGCTGAGACAACTTTGTTGTGTTCTCGACCCAGGCATGCTGTTAACTAGATCTTGTCTCACCGATGAATGACGTGAAATGGAGATTAGGATCATTGTCATTCAATTTCTCTATGAACTCTGTGGCTGATGTCCTGTTGCCACTCCATACAACAAACAAGTCGTCTATATAATGCGACCACAGGATCACATTATTAGACATTTCAGTGGCTAACTTTGTTGCCAGTACCTGCTACTCCCACCAGCCCATATGCAAATTTGCATAGCTGGGGGCGAAGCAGATGCCCATGGCTGTCCCCCTCATCTGTTGGTACAACTCAGATCCAAACATAAAGATGTTATTACATAAACACCATTTTAACATGCTTAATAGCATCTCTGTGTGCTTATATAATGTTATTGGCCGAGAGCTTAAAAAATATTGTGCTGCCTGCAACCCATCTTGGTGCAAAATACCTGTATATTGAGAGGTCACATCTAGTGTGATCATGATGTCATCTTCCTGCCACCCTATATCATATATCTTTTAAAAGAAATTTCCACTGTCCTTTGTGTACGATTGTAATTTCTTCACTGTGACCTGGAGAAAATAGTCCAAATAGTTAGAGGTGTTTTCGAAAAGACTCCTTATGGCCAAAATAATTGGCCGGCCAGGAGGTGCCACAATGTTTTATGCACTTTCGGTATCAGGTAGAGAACCAGTGTAATAGGATTCTCTACTTTGAGGAAATTGAACTCTGCTTGCGAAATGAGGCCCACTGCTCTCCAATGTTTTAAATCAGAGTGGAATTAGTGGTTATCTTCTGTAAGGTATGCTTGTCAACTCTTGTGTAGCACAGGCGGTCATTGAGCTGGCTTAATGCCTCCTCCTGGTACATGGCAAGCGGCCAGAGGACAACATTGCCCCCCTTGTCTGCTTGTCTAACCAGTATATCCGGATGGGATTGATAACTTTTTAACCAGACTCATATAATTGATTTTGGATTGGTCAGATTTTCATCTACCTCCAAATGTGTGTAGAGTTTCTTGAGGTCCTGGACTACCAAATCAGTAAATGTGTCGATGTTGTCTTTTGGTACCATGGGCAGAAAGATTGACCTAGGTTTGAATGGAGTGACCGGTCTACCATACACATACAAATCCTGCTCCCTGGCCAAGACATCATATGATAATTCAGTTGCCCCATCCCTGGATAAACTATCCAGGTCACGTAATAAAACCAAATCTGAAACTTCAAAACCACTACCACCAGTTCATGTCTCTTGCTGCAACAGTCCTGTTCTCTTGTTATTTGCATAAAATTTAGCTAACCTTAATTTGCGTGTGAATCTAAAACAATCAATTCTTGTTTGGACAAAGTCCATATTCTCCGACACACAAAAAGATAATCCACATGAAAGAATATTATTTTCTCCAGTATTTAATGTCAGATCTGTTAGATTTGATATATTGCAATCGGGAATGTCCAACATCATTTGGTCTTCTTCTGTACTCCCTTGTTGGACATTTGCCCTCTCTGACCGCCTGTTTTTCCTCTGCCTCTTCTGCCTCTTTGATACGTTCTTTCCTGGCTTGCCAATGGTCTGAGGTGTATATTTCTTTCCCACCGTAAAGAACGGAGCTCATCTTCCACTGTGGGTATTTTACCAATCTGTTGTCTCCCCTCCTCATTATCTGTATCCACTTCCAAACTTAATTCTGAACTAGTTTCTTCATTACTAGGCAACTTGTTCGTATGCATGCTCTGAGATAGTTTCTGTCGCCTAATCCCTTCAAATCTCTTTGAGAATGTGAAGATTTGCCCACACTGGTAATCCAAATTGTCACGCCCGAATTTGGTAGCTTTCTGGCCTTTAATGACCAGTTCATGTTTCTTCACTCTTTCCTGCATTTCAGCATGCATTTTTCCAATTGCCTCTTGCTCCGGTAGTTTCTCCTGTTCCTCATTCAGGAGATCAATTTAATTTAAAAGCGCCTGCCGGTCTATGTCTGCATATTTCACCAGAATATATAACATCCGTTTGGAGGAATCAACATTATTCTCCGCCCACTCCTTTAACATCTCTGGGTGTGGATTGTCATAGCTGGGTGCTATTAATATTTGCAACCACCTCATTACACTGCCCAATCTACTTTCTCACCATTTTCATGTCTTGCGCTTGGCTAATTTCTCTAGTGTTTTAAAGATCTCCTTAAATTCTTTCGGTGCAGTGCTGCCACCCATTGCACTGGAGCTTCTAGGTTCCTCAGTAATATCGACATCACTGAAAAGCCTTTCAGCGCCTGACTCTCTTTCCCTGATCCAGTCCATGTTTTACTGTAACACTGTTGCCAACACCCATCTATTTTCGCGTCCCGTTCTGCGGTTCAATACCACTCTCGTCTTGCCCCTTCTGTGCCACTGAGATTAAAGAAAATTGTTTTACTCCGTTCCCGTAGGTATTGCTTTTCCACGTCGCTTCTCGGGGGGGAGGGGGCTTTGCACTGTGCAAGTCATGCAATGCTTTCTCATCCTCAATTTCCGCGATGCACCTGAATGAGAGGGCGCGCTGGTCGTCGATCTCGGGCACAAATTCAGCATCTACTCCAAATGCCTGCCTGTGAATTTAGATGACGGTGAGCAGTCTTTCTTGGAGGGAAATTCGGAGGTTGTTAAATGAATTCCAGGGTTTGACCATGGTTGAAGACATATAACACATATCTTTTGGATGAAATGGAATTCCATTGAACAAAGAATTTGGAGCAGTTTTGAGCCAATTGGAATGGGACTGGAGTGACGGGTGCCTGAAAATTCATATATCATGACATTTTCCTCCAGTGTAAGCTGGTGCAGGCGTCTGACAAAAGGACTGTGCAGAATATTGAAGACGGAAACCCTGTTGGTGGTAGGGCTGAAAACGCTGCTGGAGCTGTGGCCGAGATGTAAATTGGCCCCTTCCACTTCCTCGAAAAGAATATAACTTCTACAGTTGCAGATTGGCTAAAGATTTTGCTGTATTCGTGTCAGATTTGATAGCTTGAAGCACCTCATCCACATGTTTACTGAAAAGGTACTCCCCATCGAATGGCATGTCAAGCACCTTAGCTTGGACATCCAGGCAAAATGTTGTTGCCTTCAGCCAACACTGTCTAAAGGCGGTAGAAGAGATGTCCAGCGCCACATCAATGACTTCCGGTGAGGCTCTATCTCCCTCCGAGAGTATTTTTTTTTTGCCTCCTTCCTCTTGTCCTCAGGCGCAAATTCCAGAAAAGGAGCAATGTCTGACCACATCTTCCTATCGTACCTCACAAGGATGGCAATGGCATTGGAGGCTCTGGTGGCCGTTGCCGCCAGCACAGAAAATCTCTTCCCAATATTGTCTAACCTGCGACTTTCCTTGTCTGGTGGAGTGCTACATGGTGAAGTAGGGCTCTTAGATCCCCTTTGAGCAACCTGCAGAATCAGGCTTTGGATGGCCAATGAGCCATGCAGGAGAGTCCTCAGGAGCCTGGTACTTCTTGTCTAGTTTTGGAATAACTGCTGCCACAGAAGCTGGATCTTTCATCAACTTAATGCCTTCTTGCCACAAGAAGTCAACAATAGGGATTGCCCTAACAGAACACTGCGTGGCAGCCTAGAAATCATATAAGAAGCATTCCGCTGGCTTGACCAGCATGGAGAGGTCAAAGCGTTTTGATGCTCTTTTGAGAAGGTCATGGAAGCCACCGATATCTGCTGGAGGAGAATCAGCTACCGGCAGCATGGGATATGGCAGTGTGTGTGCCACATAGTCGATCCATTCACCATGGACATCAGAATCCACTTGTAGCTCCCCTTCTTCCAATTGTTGGTCCCACTGTCTGATGCTCAAGCAGGAATTTGCAGGGGAGGTAAGGACTTCTGTTTTTGTAGAGCAGGTGGAGTTTCCTGATCTGGTATAACGACAGGATCCTCCTGTTGAGGAACGGGCTTTTAAAGCTACATTAGCATCAGGGAAACATTTATAGTAGTCACTGAGCATCATACGTTAGTCCGTGACCAGTGACATCTGAATGTTAATGGAGGGTTCCTGTTGATGTTCCTCCTCTTCTTGCTCATAATAGGGGTAATGGTCTTGAAAAGTGTCCTTGCGCTGCATGCCTAAGTGCCTGTCTGAGAAGGAATATTCAGCTCCCAAGTACGCAGAAGGGTAATTTGGTTGGCCTTCCTCTGATTCCTGGCACTTTACTCTAAGTTGAGAGGGACAGTAAGCAGGGCCAAAAGGACCTTCATTCTCCGGAGCCTGGAAATCCAAGAGGCAAGAAGGAGTCAGAGGAGAAAACTTAGAAAAGTCCTGCAACAGTGAAGGAATTGTATTAGAGACTGGCATGTCCATTTTCCTTGTTGACAGGATCGTCATTAGAGACTGCGTCGACAGTGTGAAAATGTCTGTCGACGGGGCAGAGAAGCTCATCGACGACGCAGCTCCCAACTGAACCGTTGACGGCAAAGCTCTCAACAATGTTGAACTCCTCACAGATGCCGCTGACAACATCCCCACTTCAGTTTTCGTCAACACCACAGCCGTCGTCGTCTTAACCGTCTACGTCATAGATGTTGCAGAAGAAACCGTCGACGGAGCCCTTGCTTCAACGGTCATGGGCGGAGAGTGCCTTGTCAACGAGCCCGTCGACAGGCGGATTTTCTGAGCGGGAGTATGTGTCTCAGAAGGAGGAGCAGAACCAAATCTTTTTTTGAGGCGGAGATGAGCCAGATTGCTCCTTTTTCGACCATTTTTCCACAGAAGACTCCTTGCTCTGACATCTTGACTTTTTTTGGTTCTCTCTGGGCAGAAGGAGGATCTTCTTCCTTCCTTTTCTTAGAGGAGGTATGATGCCTCTCCTCAATCTTGGAGTCAGAATCTTTCACAGATTTTCTCTTTTGAAGCTAGAGGAGATATCTTCCCTCACGCTCATTGAGGGCTTTTGAAGGAGAAGTCTGGGAGTGCTTACAGTCTCTAGGCTTGTGATCTGGATAAAGGCAGTATAAGCACTCTTTATGAGGCTCTTCAGAGAATAACATGGACTTTCCACATGTCTTGCAGGGCCTAAAAATCTCCCAGCAGCTATTGCCGATAACGCGGCAGGCCCCACCCCAATCAGCAAGGATGACGTCTAACACCATCCTGTTCTGCAGAGCAACGAGCCTCGTAGCCTGGAGCTCAGCTGTAATATTTATCAGAATTCCAGCTGTGGTATTAATTACCCTTCCTCTACCCTGGTGAGGTGATGGATATTGAGACTATTGGACATAGGGCTCCAAAAGGGGATGATACCCTTAAAAGCATCAGTGAACTGCTGTAGAGTAGTATCTGTTCTATATCTTCTGTATTGATAACCCTTCTAATACGGGATAGATGGGCACTCCTACACTGCAATTGGTGATCTCTATGATAGTTGGACGGTGCTATATACACCGGGGGAAGAAGGAAAGAGACATAACATATGCCAGACCATCCCCAAGGAAGCCACACATAAGCCTGGGGCCCACAAATGAAATAAACATTATGGGGGGGGGGGAGTAAAGGTGGGCTACTTGTTGTGCTCAACACATAAGTATAATTGTAATTACTCTTTCCCACTTTACCATTCCCAAGGCCTCAAACACAAAAACTAGCTGTTGTGTTAACCACCGGCACCAGTATTGCTTCATCCTGAGTAATATTGCGCATCTGGAAAGACTTAAAATATTCAGTGACATTGATTCCCTGAAAATCCAACATTTTATTTCAAAGCCATGTGTCAAGTGTCTGACACCATGTTACATTTTTTTCATTCTCATATACATTCATACAGGCTGTTGGGGACAATGTATCAGGGGCCCCTCATTCTCCTGAAGGATACCCTTGATGGACACGTATGTATTCTGACAGTGTCATAATCAGCATATGTCATATTCATGGCATCAGAATGGAAATGAGTATACATCATGGTAAACAGTTGAAACCAGGTCTCGCAACTCCCGAGATAGGAAAATGCATAGACAGTAATACATCATTCTTATGTGTCACAGAAGGGAGCAGGCCGCAACTCTAAAAATTAGTAACATTTGATGTATTATGTGCCTGGTGGAGCTTCTGCAGGAAAACATTATCTACATATGCTTTTCTGTGTGCACCCTTGTGAGGGGCCAAAGTAACGAACATGTGTTCAGGGGGAATGGGTGTTGTACCAATCAAAGAGTGCACAGGATATTTCCCCTCAAGGAACCACACTATTCCAAGTACTATTATCAGAAAGATCAGGACAATTACTACGAAAACAATTTTACTCTTAATAGACCAACTAGACCAACCAGATCCACCCTGCCTGAAAAGCAGGGCTGCAAAGGGCTGCTCTTCCTCCATAAGGGGGCAACCAAATGGTTTAAAAAAATGTAAACCAGAGGAAAAGGCATGCGATGGAGACAATGACAAGGAAACAAGAGAGGGACAAAATGTCCCCTGCGTCCGTCACGGCGCTGAAGCGCACCAGCAGTGGGGCTAGGCGATCCTAACTCTTTGGAGAAATTTAACGTCGCACAGAAGACGAGGAACTCCCTTTTCCAGGGGAGCACACTCGAGCAATCCTGTCCAATGTCCAAAGAATGAACCAATGTCACCTCTCCCTATTCTACTGTGGTCTGTGGCTTGACTTGTCCAGTCCATCCCTGCTAATCTGACTTTTCCTTTGGTGCACTGTTCCTCCGTCGGGGGAGGGCACATTGTACCTAACTACTCCAGGGACAGAGGGGCCTGCAAACGGGCTCAGACATAGAGGGGTCAATGGACTGGGGCTCAGGCAAAGATGGACCAGCAGTCTGCGACTCCTGGATGGCCTTGATCTCATGTGGCACTGCCTCGTTTAACACTGCATTACTCTCCTCCTCTGTGGGTACCCACGTCAGCCGGGCATCTAAGAAGGGAACAAAACAAGGCACTTGCTCTGTTTCAGAATCGCCGATTCCATCAAGTACCTACTGATCATAGGGCAATGCGAGGGGCACCCTCCGCCAATGGTTAGAATGGATCCAGTTCTACCGACCGTCCACCTTTACTGCTGTGTGAGTGGCGCGGAGAACCTGGATTGGCCTCTTCCAACGCAGCTCCAAAGTGCCTTTCCTCTGGAAATTCTTCACCAGAACATAGTCACCAGGCCGGATATTGTGACCTGGCCCCTCTTGAGCTGGTGGCAGGGACTCATGGATCAGTTGGTGAATAGAGTGCAAACTTTTAGTCAACTCATATAAATAATCCTCAATTAAAGGGTATTCTATTTCAGAAAACCAACAAGGTTGTGGGACACCCAAGACATTCGCTGAATGTACAAACACGACCTTGTATGGTGACAATCCTGTCCTAGAGTGAGCCGTAGCTCTTGTAGACAGAAGAGCTAATGGTAAAGCATATGGCCACTGCAATCATGTGCTCTCTTTGATCTTGGCCAGTTTCAGTTTGAGGGTTACCATTGTACTTCTCAACCAAACCTGCTGACTGGGGTAGGTTTGCAGCAGGACATCTCTGCTTGATGTGCAGACCATCACAAACCAGCTGAATAACCTTTGAATTGAAATGACTTCCTTTATCACTCCAAATCAAACGGAGTAACCAAAACGTGGGAAGACCTCCTTTAGGAGTGCCTTCACTGTTGCCATAGCTGTGTTCTCTTTATTGGGATAAGCCTCAATCCATTTACTGAAGGCAGAAACAACTACTAACACATAATTCAGATTGTTGACCCATTGCATTTTGATGAAATCCATCTGGAGAACGTCGAAAGGGAAGGAAGGTGGTGCAAAATTATCGGATGGTGTAGGGGTGTCTTTTCCAGAATTATACATCATGCATACCATACAGTATTTTACCAAGTGAGCAGCAACTTTGGGAATGTTATCATTCAGCCATACTGGATCTAACAATTTACAGATGCCTTTCGCACTAATGCGGGCTGACCCGTGCACCATAGTGACCACAGGGAGGACCTATGCATCTGGCAACATCCATCTCTGTTTTACGGACTTCTCCATCCAACATCCATCTTCATCTAAGCGTGCATCGCTTTCCTCCCATACTGCTAACTCCTCAACCGTTGCCTCACTCTGGATTTCTTTCACATTGTCTAGAGTATCCTCAAACATGGTGACCTTGGGTACCCACCTAGCAGGACCCGCTACAAACATCTTTTTCATTTTCATCTGGCTGCCTCCTTAGCTATCTGATCTGCAAATGCATCCCCCCTCCCCACATCATCAGTAATTGCCTTGTGGGCACTGCACTGTACTACAGCCAATTTCCTAGGAAGTGTCAGGGCGAACAGAAGCCTATGTATAAGAGGGCCGTGCTGAACACGTGTCCCATGAGAGGTGAGGAACACTCTCTCTGCCCAGAGCCACCCGAAATGATGAGCAACCACAAAGGCATACTGTCTGTTAGTATGAACATTAACAAACAGTCCCTGGCTCAATTCACAAGCTCTAATGAGGGCGACTAACTGAGCGGACTGATAAGGAACTTGTGATGTCTCAACTACCGTATGCAGTGTAATGAGTGCATATGCTGCAGTGCTAGTGCCATCTGGTAATTTGAAACAAGAGCCATTGACTATCGTTCCCCTTGGGGGTCAGATAAGGGAACATGAGTCAGGTCTACCCGTCCCGTTGCCTCTTTCTCTTTCCGAAAAAGACAATCATGTATGTCTATTTCCGTACTCTCAGAAGAGAGGGGTAGTAACGTGGCAGGGTTCAGAGCGGCACACCTCTTTATCGTGATATGCGGGTCAAAAAGAGTTAGCTCATAACCGGTCAGACATACACTGGTAAGGTGCTGCGCCTTGGTCTTGTTCAAGAGAGTGTCCACAGCATGCGCTACCATGACTGTGAGGTCTGTATCAAGTACGAGCCTAGCCGATTGCCTTATAAAGATGGCCACAGCCACTACCACTCTTAGACATCTCAGGAGGGCTCCGGTGACTGGGCCATACAAAGCAGAAAAATAAGCACACAGCCGTTGCTTACCTCCAAAGGCCTGTGTTAAAACAGAAAGCTCACAAACAGCTGTCTCCTGCATGTACAACATGAACGGCTTCCCATATTCAGGCATGCCAAGCACAGGTGTAGAGCAAAGCGCAACTTTTAATTGCTAAAAAAACTGCTGACATTCAGGCATCCGAGGAAGGGGCTAATGCACATCTTTAGTGGTTAGTACAAGCAAACACTTCATTAGTAATGAATAATTAGGGATCCAATGTCAACAGTAGGAAGTGATACCAATGAAGGCGCGTACACCCCTCTGAGTTTTCGGGATGGGCATTTTTACAATGGCACTAATGCGCTCAGGGGTCAATCTCCTACCCTCCTTCAACAGTAGGTGGCCTAAATAGGTGACCTTCTGTCGACAATATTGACATTTAGAAAGGGACACTTTATGTCCATGGTGAGCCATATGGAGCAACAACTTAACCGGACTGTTGTTGCATCCCTACTCAGAAGCAATCAGTATGTCATCCACGTACTGGAACAATACGTTATCTGATGAAAGTGTGAGGGAATCCAATTGGGCAGTCAAGGCTTGGCTATATATACTAGGGCTCTCTGGATAGTCCTGAGGAGCCCGACAGAATCTAAAACTTCTGCCAGCTAGTGTAAAACCAAATAAATGATGGCTATCATGGTGAATTGGTATACTGAAGAACGCATTTTTCAAATCAATGACAGAGAAGAATTTCACAGAGGAAGGAATCATTGTTAGAAGTGCAGTAATGTCAGGGACCACAAGGAACTGAGGGACCACTATTTTGTTAACTGCAAGCAAATCGATCACAAAACGATAAACCTCTGTGTTGCCATCGGAGGAGTCTTGGGGTTGACTTGTTTAGAATAAGAAGAATAGGGCTGTTACACACATTTGCTGCTGTCTCTTCACCTACCCCTGACTTAATCAGATCTTGTATAATGAGTAACAACGCTTGCTCCCCCCCTTGAGGACTTTTGTACTGGGGAATACGGGGCAAAATGGCACTGTCCTTAACCTGAATAGAAATTGGGGGAATTGTAAGAGTCCCACATCCGTGTCACCTGTTGCCCACAAAGTGGGCGGCACAACCTTAAACTCAGCAGGAAGAGACGCATCTTTGGACAGACACTGCTAAGAATGATTCACATTTGGTCCCATTGTCTTATAGACATGGTCTGGAGAGCAAATATTGTTGCATGCAACTTTTTTAACAAGTCTAGGCCCATTAAATATTCTCCACAATTGGATGTCAATAGAAATTGCGAATCCACAGTAGAAGGACCGATAGTCAAGGCAAGGGGTTTGGAAACGGGGCTTACAACCGGTATATCTGAAAAGCCTACTGAAACATTATTTTGGCCAGACAGAGCTGCCCCAGTGACCAGCAAACAAGAAACAGAGCTATTCATCGCACCTGTATCCACCAAGGAATGGTCCCTCACCCTGTCACTGGCTGTCCTAGCTGTTAGACATCCCTGTCACCTCGTCCAGATCATAATCATCGTGATAATATTGTCTTCCTCAAGTGTCATCCAAATTGTTCTGGTCAGAGTGACCCTGAGGTGCCCCATCCTCCTGGACCCCAGCCTGACCACTTGCTCCACGGCCCTGTCCATGAAAACCTTGTCCTCTGGGCGCCACAACTTTCTGCACTACGCCAGTGCCCCTCCTCCTTGCAGTACTCACACTGATTGGGCCCTACTGGTGCAGTCAGTGGCGATGCGTCCACTGAGGGCGTTGGGGCGTTGCCCCACAAGACGTCCATGCCCGCAGCTCCCTCATCATCTCTGAACTCTCAGTTTACTTAAGTTCAGAGACGCGAGGGAGAACTAAGTCTGTCAATCATGTCAGACAGTCAGCATGACGCTGGACGGCGGCCCACCCCCTTCATACTCTGAAGGGGGTGGGCGGTCAAGCGTCATGTTGAGAGACATCATCATGATAGTCAGAACAGGGGTAGCATGCAGCAGCACAAGTGCGCATGAGTGGGGACGGAGGGCGATTTTTCCTCTGTCCCCACTCATGCGCACTAGTGTCTGCTCTGTCTTGCGCATAGGAGAGCGAGGGTCGATCTCATAATGGGCAGGCGGGCAGAGCGTAACCCTGCTCTAAGTCAATCCTCGTGCTGGAGCAGCGCCAGGATTGGCTGAGACGGGTTGAGAGGAGTTGCCACTTGATAGTGATCCGGGAGTTGTGTAGGCGCCAACAAAGGGACCCAAGACGGCGCGGACCTGCGTATGTAGGAAAGATTTGTTGTCTTATTTCTGTCGGCAGCATCACTCTGTCTGCTCGAAAGTCACTATTATTAGAAATTCAGTCCCATTCTCGTAAGAGTCGTTCGACGAGCCGAGTTGAGTACAGAGGTCAAAGGTGAAGCATGGTTCACGCGCACTTACTTTGCCGCGTCATAGTGTTCATCATAGATGTATAGTACAATGGTTTCAGTTTTAGGCCTCTAGTGTAATATAGCTTCAGCTGCCTGTTGGCCAGACCTATTTATTCTAAAATGTATAAAGTGGGCTTTGGATGAGGCCGTTGTTCATGATTCGTATGACTTTGTTTTCTATTTCAGTTGTCTCCTCGTGATTTGATGGTTTTCTTCCCTGTTGTTATGTTTGTCCCATCGAGGAGCATTTACCTCTCAGTGCTCTGATTGGTTTATTTGGATCCTTCCACTGCTTTTGTTGCGTGCATTGATAGAACTACTCTCCTGTAAGCACTGCATATGTGCATTCATTTCTTGCGCTCTGTCCTGTGTCCTGCCCATCCCTTCAATTACGTCCTGCCTGTTTACTCTCTGTGTTGCTTCCCCGTCTCTCTCGGCTTTTCTTCATTCTCCGTGTGTTGCTTCTCCTGTCCCTACTCCAGCTTGTCCTTTGCTTCCTATGTCACATCCCTCTTTTTTAAAACCTATCCAGCTCTCACCCGGCTATTTCCTTGTTCCTATCATTTTATTTTAAAACACCCCCTCGGCCCCCAACCCCGCGTTTCCAGGGGTCGAACTAATCTGACTGGGCAGAGACTGGTGCAACTTCGTGACGGCGGAGGGCAGGGGATAGCAGTCTCACTCTCGACGACGTTTTGTAAAGTCTCACAACATCCTGTGAATCTGCGCAAATCACTTAATGCTGGAGCCTAACTGTCAAAAATTTGACCTTTCCTGTTTGTAAGGTACCTGGGGGCTGGGGCTCATGTAAAACGCTTCCATGCATTCAGCACGAATTAGCGCTATTTAACACTGCAGAAACAGACATTTTCATAGTTTGTTACTGTGCGCAGCATTGAAATTTTTCTTGTGTGTTCCTTCATAAACTTGTTGTGCCTCTGATTGTGAAACCTATTGTTATGCGGGATAGGGGTTACTTATTGGCTGAAGTAACCACTTGTTTAGACTCATTGCACAGCACTCTGACCTCCAGGCTCAGTACTATTATTGTGAAAATGTGATTTACATGCGAGCGAGAGGGGGCCACTGCAAGCTGTTTTATAGTTTTTCACAGTGGACTTGAGCTTCCGTGTCATTCCGTCTGACTCGCCCTGGCCTCAGCCCTGTCTGCTGTCTTTAGGGCCTGACAAATGGCTTGCATGCAGCCTACATAATAAACTCACTGATTTGCTGACCTCAGGCACAGACAAATGCAAGCAGTAAAATTCAAGCCATTTGCCAGGACATAAACTAACAACAGAAAACCACAGGGCCTGCCTGGTAACAAATTTGCTTTAAAATTAACCATTGCCCACTCTTTTTCCCCCCAAAGTTTCCCAGGGAAGACCCCTACCCTTTCCCTGGGTTCGCTCGCTACAGGGCGCTCATCCCAAACGTTTCTGCCCTACCACTTTAAAATGTCACCAGCCGCCACTCGGTGCAGTATTCCTACTAGTAAT